>NC_132780.1:30100015-30421443 GCF_048418805.1 Vulpes vulpes | reverse complement strand
AAAGCCTTCTTCCTCAAAATGTGGTCTTCAGACCAGCAGCATCAGCATCACCTGACTGCTTGGTAAAAATTCAGAATTCCTGACCCCATCCCTATGGAACCAGAATCTGCACATTACGAGAAATGCAGGTAATTTGTTTGGGAAGCCCTGCTTCAAATATGAACTTGTGGCCTTTTCTCCTTTCTTAGACTTTAAGCTAGAATATTAGCTCCAAGAGGGCAGGGAATTTTGACACATATATATCTTGGACACATATATATCCTGGATGACTCGAGCAGTCCCTGGCACACAGTTGGTGCTTAGTGTATAATAGTTAAGTGAAAGCCTTATCAGGACTGAAAAAATTCACCAGTGTCTAAATAAGATCACAACTGTCTTCAATGCCACCCTGGGAAATGACTCTTATAATTGACAGGAGCAAAAAGTTTATTCAATTAAATGCAGAAAAACATTTATCAAGCAAATTCCAAAAATTCTGGGGTGGTAATAAACTAAGCAGGTACTAGTGGACTGAAATTGGCTTTATTGAAGCAAAACTTTTTTCTCAGATAATTCTAAATGATGATATAGGGAAAAAATGTTCCATGAACTACTTTAAAAATTTACCCCCCCCCCCTTTTTTTTAAAGACTTTATTTACTTACTCATGAGACACACACACACACACACAGAGAGAGAGAGAGAGAGGCAGAGACACAGGCAGAGGGAGAAGCAGGCTTCATGCAGGGAGCCCGATGTGGGACTCGATCCCAGGTCTCCAGGATCACGCCCTGGGCCAAAGGCAGGTGCTAAACCGCTGAGCCACCCAGGCTGCCCCAAAATTTACCCCTTTAAACAACTTTACTGGGGTATAACTTACTACGATAAAATTCACCCATTTTCAAAGTTGCTGGTATATGAAATGTAGTAAAATTTCTGAGTTGTGCAGCTCACCATAATCCAGTTTTAGAGCACTGTTCCCATCCCAGTGAGGTTCTCAGGGCCCATGTATGGTTAGTCTTTGTTTCTACTCTCTACCCTGAGGAAACCTCTACTTTCTGCAAAAAAAAAAAAAAAAAAAAAAAAAAAGTGACATCTTGAGGACTCTTCAATAAGGTACATGATTTTTAAAAAGATTTTATTTATTTATTTGAGAGAAAGTGAGGGGGTAGGGGCAGCCCGATGGAGGGCTCAATCCCAGGATCCTGAGATCATGACCTGAGCTGAAATCAAGAGTCAGATGCTCTACCAACTGAGGCACTCTGGTGCCCTGGTACACAATTTATACAGTATGTGCAATTCTTCTTGGGCATTTAGCAAAGATGCCTGGTACAGATCTCTGTCTGCCGGCACCTGGCTAACTCCCTTCAGTTACCAGAATACATCTAAAAATAGTTCTTTAAGTCTTTTCTTTAAAAGTGCTCTATGCTACTGAAATGCCAATATTAGTATTTAAGAATAAATGTACCAGTGTGTTTATTCCTTGATGTGTTATAGGGGCAGAAAAACAGGCTACATGAATGGAAGAGAAGGAGTGTCCATAACATACTGCTGAAAGAGAAAAGCAATGTGCTGAGAAATGAATATGGTATGATCCTATTTTTATAATAAAAAAAGAAAAAAGTCATATATGTGCATGTTTGTATGTTTCTATAACCACCAAGAATGTACAGAGAGACACACAGCAAACTGTTAACACTTACTACTTAAAGGGCAAGTGTTACTGGGGGGCAGGAGGTGAGGAAGTCACTTTCTCCATTGTTATGATCAAACACTGTTTTCCTGTTTGAAAAGAAAAATGCCATAAATGCTATCTTTGAAAGGCACAGTTATGTTTTCTATTTTTAAGATTAGCTTCCTTCTCCCTTCCTCCCTCCCTCTCCACCATAAATATAAATTAATATGGTTTTACCAAATGGGTGAGCTAAAATATTATGTGGATTATGGAGACCCCTGGGTTAGAACTTAGGTTTCAGAACTGGATTTCAAATTCACAGTGTTGGTGTAAGGGAATGAAGATGTCAACACTATGATTTTATCAGGCCACAGGAGTAGCCCGATGTTTGGGACAAAGCCTCACCTTCATTGGATCTCTAAGTTTTCCTAAATGAGTGGGGCAGGGGAATAGGGTCAATGCTTAGACTCACTCTGGGACACTGATGGAATGAGAGACAGTCCAACAGCACTAGTCTCAATACTACTCCTTGCTGTCTAATTCATTAGGACAGAAAACTTATCAGTAGAACAACAAAGAAAAATTTTTTAAAAAAGGAAATACCATTTTCAGCCTCACAAAATGAAACTGTGACTATATGCATATATGAAAAATACATATTTGTGTGATAAGTCTCCTATATAAATGCTTCATAGGTACATTTGCAAAGATGTTTGATGAAACTACACAAATGCACGTGGAAGTCTCACCAAAGTGCTGTGGTTCTATTTTTTCCCACGGGTAAGCTTTTTCCCCCTTTTATGATTTTTGTTATTTCTGTCAATTTCATCATTATTCTTTTTAAAATAAAGCTTTTAAGTATTATATCCAGAAAAAACACATAAATGGCATGTGTACAGCTCGATTAGTTATTGTGAATTGAACACACTCATGTAACCCCCACCTAGACCAAGAAATAGAACATTTCATCCTGGTTTGTAAGAGAAACTGAATATTTAATTTCAGGGAAGAAAGTCTGAATTACCAAATACGTTTGTTGTATTGAAGCAGTTATTCCTTCCACTGGGATTTAGACTGGGCTGTCTGGGTAAAATTTAAATGCGAGTGAGTGAGCAAATTTAAAAATGACTCCACAGAGTCTAGAGACAAAACATCCTTGGAAAATGTGTTAGGGCTCCATCAACATGGCTTGCCACAGGTCTTTTCCATTGTGTCACAGGACAGGCTGTCAAGACCAATGACTTGTTCATGTTTGAGTCACACAACTCAAGCCAAACTTTTGACTCATCTCTGGGTTCATTTTTACCCCTAGGCTCCCTTTGTCACCAAGATATAGAGCAAAGAAATGCATGTGACCCGGCAAGCTGAACAGAGCCTCACTGTTCAAAGAAAGTAAAACAGACGATTAATTTGTCAGCACAAAGTGAAGACTCAGAAGGCTGGAATATCAATCTCTTGTTCAATCTGTTATTCTTTCTTTGAATAAAAGGTTGCTTAGAATCCACATGCAGGTTAGAAATACAGAAGTTCAAAAGTGAGCAGACTCTGCATACTCTATACACTGGATAAGAAATATCTCCAAAGAAGAACAGGTCTGGGAAAAGGATTTATCAATGCTCACTGTTTCCACCGAAAGTACATCTTCTTTAGGTCTTGAACATACCAGATGCACAGGGATTTGTTGACTTGATCGGAATCGACACAGGCAATCAGAATCTTTGCCACAAAAGCAGGGATCTCAAGACCTATAGAGCATTTATGTGATTGGTGCTTAAAGCCAATGGTGCTTTTTAGCTGTGCTGAAGCTCCTGGAAGGCCAAGACAACTCTTTGACTCTGGAGATCTCTTCTTCCCAACCAAACAGAATGACTGTGAAAGGTGAAAGACTCCTGAGCTTGCTGTGTATGAATTAACCAAAATAACTTGGGCCCTTTGTTTTTAAGTTCCATGTCTGCTTTGTTAGAAGCTTGAATGGTTGTTTTCAGAGTCACTCATCACAACTGGAAAGTCAGGCAATGAGCCCCTCTCTCTCCAGAAATTGAGTAAAATTTGAGAAGAGATATTTTTAGAGTCCACTTTCAGAGAAGGAATCTGGGCGAGGGGCTTAACATTGACTGTTATTTCCTGTTTCAAGACATGCCTTAGGACTTGGTGGATAAATGCTACCTATGATGGAATATTTTATTTAGAATTGTAGAGTAGGTTTGTCTTCCACATGAATAACGTGCACTGCACCGACACACCCTCACTCTCAATCAGGAAGTCGGCAATTCGGGTTCAGCCTTCCTCTCTGCTTAACTGCAAAAAGTTGGCACATAAGGTAATTTGAAAACAATTATTAAGGGTGGTTTTCAGAGCTGATACACATATATAACCGCCAAGTATCTGGCAAAGATCCTTTTACCTAAGCTCAGAGATTTCCTAAAGCAGAGAGTAAATAAGACCTTTGCTGTTTCACTGATGCTGGTAAAGATTTGGGACTAAAATGATTATAAATAAGATATTGTAATGGTGAAAAATGCAAAGGTAAGTTGATTTTCTAGTCCTTATATTACGAGAAGATAGTTTTGATTCTTCTTTGACAGAAAATTCTGCTAATTTATGGAACATGGAGTCCAAAATGCAAATTTTTCCCTTTCCTAGTCAACTTGGGAAAACAAATGCATTATTTGGAGAAGAAATCACAATTTGATCAACCTTAAAGCCTGCCATAGCCATTTTCTTTCAAAATTTAGCAATAAGAGACCACCAGTATTCTAGCGCAGAGCAATGATTCTTAACCAGGGGCCATTTTACTTCCAAGGAAACACCTGTCGATGTCTGGAGACATTTTTAAGTTGTCACAAGAGAGTCTGTGTGGATATGGGAGGCAGTGGGGACACAGCCGGCGCCCAGTGGGAAGAAGCTAGGGATGCTGGTAACGCACAGGACAGGACCCCCAACCTAAGAATTAACCAACCCAAAATGTCATCAGTCCTGAGGTTGAGAAACCTCTATCCTAGAGCATGGTTTTCCAAGGTTATTTATAGGAGCAGAGAATGAGACTGCCTTCATCACGGAAATGCACATAAAACCCCTACTCTCCTCAGTACACCTTTTTTTGAACGTCTGAGAGCACTTAGGAGCAACCGCTCTACCGCAGCACCAGCAATGAAAGAAGGATTGAAGGGAAGACAAGCATGAATTCAAAGTAGGTTCAGAGATCAAAGTTGGCTGTATTTGCCTTGCCGTATGGCTTTGGTGTTTTGCAGTAAAATTAAAAAAAAAAATGGAGAGGGGAGGGAAGCCTTCTGGTTTCCATCCTCACTGAAGAATAGCGGCATGGCAAAGGAGCCATGTTACTCCTCCTAAAATGAGGACATTTTCGCTCCACACTAAGCATTTCCTGTCTGATGTCACCTACCTCAGAAGGAGTTTGAGGCTGAATCCCATTTTGTGTTTTAATGGTGCCACTGACACAAAGCAAGACTGGTTCACGATAAAATTGACCTAGCACTTAAAAAAGGAGTCATTATCCGATTTCTATGCAGTCATCATTTGCACCTAAAAATAGCATTCCTCCGAAATGAGATGATTCTAAATAAGCCATTTGGGGAGACTAATAACAGGTTTGTGAGAAGAGAGGAAGGGGAATAAAAAGAGATCTATCACACAATTAAGACGCAGACACAACCAACATGCCTCGATCCTATGGGCACCACGACAGCCAGGATACAAAGATGGGTCTAAACACAATAAATTAATTTTCAGTACACACAGGAACATGGTAGACATACAGTTATCTGATGGGCCCACTGCAACTTTCCTATGTGGTGTATTTACATTTCAGCCTGTAATAACAGTTCTTCAAAAAGGATTGTCTTGTATTTGACTATTTAGCTCCAGCAGTTAAATCACACTGCATTTTTTAATTTTGCTGCCTTCCCAGAGTTGGAAGGAGATAAGCTGATGCATACACACCTCACCCTCCTCGTTCAGGTCGGTGTTGGCCACTGAAGACAGCACAGGGGGGGCAGAGGATTCCACTGTTCGGAGTGGCACCTGTTTGCAGCCAGGAACACACTTGAGAAGCAGGCACACTCCTGCTTCCTGCTGTCTGTGGTACAGCAGAGATGTATTAGGGCACTTAAGTTTCATGTAATACAGTGTAGGGGGGTAACATTTCATATTTCCACTTGCTTTCCTATCTAGACTAGAGTGAGAGGGGTGTTCGCTTATGGAACATTGGACTAGCACATTAGTTGTGAAAGGAAGGAAAGAAGGGAGGGATGGAAAGAAAGAGAAAGAAAAGAAAGAAAGAAAGAAAGAAAGAAAGAAAGAAAGAAAGAAAGAAAGAAAGAAAGAAAGAAAAGAGAAAGAAGAAAGAAAGAAAGAAGAAAGAAAGAAAGAAAGAAAGAAAGAAAGAAAGAAAGAGAAAGAAAGAAGGAAGGATGAGAAAGAAAAAAGGAAGGATGAGAAAGAAAGAGAAAGAAAGGAAAGGAGGAGGGAGGAAGGGAGAGAGAAAGCAAACAAGAAATTGGTTTTGAGGAGTAGTGCCTGATTTGGGAAGGATGAAACTGGATACAGCTCCATTTTCTCCCCTGTCCCCACCATGGCTTTGAGGGCTTAAGACTGTTCCCTGTTTTAGGATGAAATTTGTGCCTATAACAAACCACCCCAATTCTCTAATCCTCTAATGGAACTTCCCTCGTTCTACACCCTTGTTATTGGTTATGTCTGGACCCTGTGGACAAGAGGCACAGAATATAGCTGCTCAATTCTGGAGGGAACGTTAGCTTCTTCAGGCCATGTTACAGATAACTCTGGTGGCTCCCCCAAGAAATCAGAGTTTCTTTCTCAGTATTTGGGGCAAGCAGATTTCCACCTGATTTCTGATTTTTAAAAAAATACTTGAAAAGAATTTATTATGAAAAACTGTAATCTTAGATGAAGGTAGAAAGAACAGGGTGATGAACCCCCAACTGCCTTCACCCAACAATTATTAAAATTTTCCACATATGCTTCACCTACCTCTTTGTATTTCTAATATGTTTTACTATAAATCCCATATAACTTGCCATTTCACTCCCACATAATTCAGTGTGCATCTTAAAATTATATACATATTTTGTTACATAACTACAATGCTATTATCAAATTTAGCAAATTGTCGTGGGATTTTCTAAACAGGTTTTATTTAAAATTAAGTTTTAAAAATTAAAACGATCACAAAATTATCTTTTCAACAGTTGTCTGAATCAGTCTCTTAAAAAGATATGAACATTGCAGTTTACTGTTTTATCCTCCTAGTGTCTTTATTTCTATTCTCTGGACTAAAGTTTTCCTATCTGATACCTCATGGATATTATCATGGGGTTAGTCACGTAGCAGATGAGCTACCTTTAAGCATTCTTCCTTTGTTGAATAATATGAAACATGGCAGGGAAGGAGACCTTAGGACTTAAGATTATATTATTATTAGAATATTCTTCTCACCTGTTGAGTTTAGCTTCTCCCTTATACTTTCCTAGAATTGGTAAGCATATTTGTATTTATTTATTACTCAACTTGTTTCAAAAAATGACTTAAGAGAGGGGTGCCTGGGTGGCACAATTGGTTGAGTGTCCGACTCTTGGTATTAAATCAGGTTGTGATTTCAGGGTCGTGATCTCAGGGTCATGAGATGGAGCCCGCCATTGGGCTCCGTGCCTAGTGTGGGGTCTGTTTGAGACTCTTTCTTCCTGTACTCCACCTTCTGCACGTGCTCTCTCTCAAATAAATAAATAAATAAATAAATAAATAAATAAATAAATAAGTAAATAAATCTTTAAAAAATGACTTAAGAGAGATTTCACTCCTAGAAAAGCAGATTCTGATTTTGTATTATAATAATTCTTCCCAAGACACATGCTTCAGTAAGTCAGGGTTGTTCTGGAGAATTCCTGCTTGTGACAGTAAATGCACATTAACTAAACTGCAAAGTTTGAGGGCATAGTCCTCCACAAGACTGTCCTCACTTCTGATACTATCTGTAAGTTTAGAGTGTTCTCAAGAACCATCCCCAGGTTTGATAATTTGCTGGATGGACCCAGAGAACTCACTGAAAGCTATTATACTCATGGTTATGGATCATTAAGAGAATGAATACAGATGAAAATCATCCAAGGGAAAGACAGATATAGGGAAGAGCCTGAGAGGGCTCCAAATACGAAAACTTCTGCTGTTCTCAGAATACATGCATTACCCTCCCTGCGTTGCTACAACACAATCCGTGTTGGAATATCACCATCTTGGTCACCTGAGCTTTGGTGTCCAGAGTTTTTACTGGGGCTCCATTCTGTAGGCATGATTGATTGGCTGTTCTCATGATTGATCTCAGCCACCAGGCTTATGGATATCACAAGACCCAAAGCCCTTGTCCTGAATTGCATGGTTGGTCTTCCTGGCATGGCTAGTCTACCATAAGGTCCAATGTGGCCACCTACCACTCTAAAAAAGACACTTCTATCAAGTATGACATATATTACCTCCCAGAACCCAAAGGCAAAGGGGATCTCTCACTGGGCAAGGCCAGGTTTTTTATTATGCAAATTAATTTACACCTGTTCTTATTGACCATGCTAATCCTCACCTATTCCTCTTACGATGATACTTTACTAAGGGGACAATTTTTACATAAAACTGTTGGGAAATTTTAAAATGAGAGGTAAATTGTATCTAGCAATAAATATCTCTGATAATGTAAGAGTATCAAAACAAGAAGGTGACCTCCAGGGATCCCTGGGTGGCTCAGCAATTTAGCGCCTGCCTTTGGCCCAGGGCGTGATCCTGGAGTACCGTGATCGAGTCCCACACTGGGCTCCCTGCATGGAGCCTGCTTCTCCCTCTGCCTGTGTCTCTGCCCGCCCCCCTCTCTCTCTCTGTGTGTCTCTCATGAATAAATAAATAAAATCTTAGAAAAAAAAATGTGACCTCCACATAATAGTTAAAAAATAAAATGAGAGTTAGGGAAGAACAGCTTCAAAAATATACACTATTTCAACTATGTCATAAAGAAGGGGGAGTTTTTAATATTTTATTTTTTAATTTATTTTTTAAACTTTTACATGTTTACTTCCCTATTGAAAGCTAACGAGGATTTTGATTATAATCCGTCTCCAGCCTCATGGACCTCTAGGTGCGATTTCTTAACAGAAAAGAAGCTTCTTATAAAAATCAACATTTTATGAACTCAGATCACTTGTGATTCCTGTAAGTGCGAAAAATAAGTGGACATATGGTACAAATTCTCACTCATTTCTACTTTGTTTTGCAAGTGAGATGTGTAAAGCTCTTCAAGACCTTCCCTGCCATACATGAAAACAGACTAAAGAGTTCTGGATTTACACCTTTTTTTTTCTTTCTCGACATGAAATTTTATGAATTACATACAGTGGAAGGTCAAGAACTGGGTTTGAAAAAATTAATGAATGACTTCTACTGCACTCAACAAATTGATGAATATGAAGGGACCATGGTTTAATTTCACCTTTTTTCTTCTTTACTAATTCGTTTCTGGATCCAAACTTTCCCTCTGATGCACAGCCAGCCAACAGTGGGGTGCTGCTTCTATTCAGTCGAAGCTTCTGGATTACCTTGTACATGCATGAAAAAGTAGTTACTTCCATAAAGAATCTCTGCTCCATTTGACACTTTTATTTTAATGCAGCTGAGGCACTCAGTAAGGCTAGGAAACCTCCCTACGGACACATGTGGCCTCCTTCCTATTCTCTAAAAGTCAGGCAGCTCCACTTGTGTCTTCAGAGAAAGCACTGGCTCTATCTTTCAGAGGGCAGAGAACATGTGGGCAATTCACAATGAAACTACTACATGTTTAAAAGAACGGTGATCCTATGTTTCTTCCACCTTGAAGTGTTAAAGACTATAGATTGCAGCTGAAGGGAAATTAAGGTCCCTATTCACACAATTCACAGAGCCTGTGAAACTGAAAAAGAAATGAACCCAGTTGCAAAAGTATACAGTTGACTCAGGCAATTTCATCGTTTTAGTGTAGGGGGAAATGTCTTTTAATGTCATCAGCTAGAGAAAGGTGAATATTCAGGAATCAAAAAAGCACCCAGAAATGTTAACATGAAAAAGGAAGAGAAGAAAGGGAAAGAAGAGGTGGCAGGCAGAAAACATGACAAGGCACACAGAGGATGAGAAAGGAGGAGGAGCAAAGCCTCCTGAATCAGGGATCCTCAGCTGCAGTGGGTGGAGGTGCAGGGAAGGTTAGAATGTCCTGGGGTTGCAGTGTCGCTTGAAAGAGGGCATTAGATATTATAATCTTACATTCTGAATTCAGAGAGATTGCTTTCATGCTTGTAACACAAACCTTGGCGAGTCCAGCTCTACAAAATCTTCTTGGCTGGTGGAGATAAGCCTGTTCTAACCCAGCTGCCAAGCAGATTCTCAACAGGAGAGGGAGAGAACAGTCAGAGGAGGGAAGCACAAAACAAGTGCAAGGGAGGGGAGGGCTGGAATGGGGTTTACGCTCTTCAAAAGAGGGCATTCAGTTTTAAAAGACTGGAAACCTAAAAAATACCCTAACAATTTCAGGACCCTGTTCCATCAGAGTCCTTACTGCAATGTTAAGGTAACCTTGGGACACCTGACATTTTGGAATACCACCAACCTTTGGTACTTTCTGGAACCTAGCTGACCTCCAGGTGGGACATTCTGTTTTGTTTTTGCATCTCCAGGGCATCCTTTTTTTTTTTTTTTTAAGACTTTAGTTATTTATTCATGAGAGACACACAGAGGCAGAGACACATGCAGAGGGAGAAGCAGGCTCAGATCATGACCTGAGCCAAAAGCAGACATTCCAGTCATCCCTGGGGCATCTCTTTTTTGAAAATCTCAAAGCATTTTACAGGTGTTTAAACATTCTCCAAGTGCCTAAAATAAACTAGAATCTAAGTAACATTTCAGGTTTTTTTTTTTTTTTTCATTTCATTTCAGGTTTTTACCTACACTCTTCCATATCAACTCATTTGGCTTTTATGGCCCTGGTTCTTGTCCATCTTGACAAATCTCATGGATTCAAAAGGAGACAAAGCTATAGTGATGTGATGATCCCAGAAAAAACATCAAGACCCTCCAAACCTCTCTGTTTCCACAGCCTGCATCAACAAATTGCAGCTGTCAATGAGCACAGATAAATTAGGTGACTGTATGTGGGAACTGCTAAAGTAGATTAGTAACTTTAAGAATAAAACACACAACTAAACCGCATGTAGGTGATACATCATAATTGTGTCGCTGGCTCAGCGGATCAGTAGCCAATCAGGTCCCGACGGGCCATATGTGTATTTATAAATATATCTGCTAATGTAAAGGTCGCGCTGCTCACTGCTCAGGGAAATCAGGCACATTTGGAACCATCCCTAGAAGATTTTGGTTTCTTAAAAAAAAATATTTTGACAATTTGTGACAAATGCAATCCTGCCCCCATATGTTCTATACTATTTAAAGGGAAATGACACCCAGTTGCCTTCACATCCACACGTGAATCCTTCTGTTTTAATAATGAAGTGAGGAGGTGAGAAAGGAGGAGGGGGTTACCTTGCACACATATTTTAGAAGATATAAATATCTTTTCAAACTTCGTATTTCCACACTTCAAGAGGACAGAGCTTCTAAGATCTACGTGACTATTCATGACACAGGAAATAACAGAAACTTCTCTTCCAGATTCGGAAAGGAAGTGGGAAAATAATGAATGACAAGAAAACAGTGGTAGATTCTTGCAGGAAATACAGGCTTCTGACCCCTTGCTCATTTTTTCTGCCTAGTATTTGCTGCCTGCTTTTCTGGGCACGATGGATGGGGGTTGCATGGCTCTGCTAAAATGATCCCCTCTGCCAACCTCTGAAGAAATCTCTTATGGATTAAGTTAGAACACCCAGGCATCTCAGTCAGGCCTGGGAATTACTCTGCGTCAATGACCCAGAAGCCCAGAACCAACTTTGTACAGCACACACTCATCTGCTTGCATCCCGCCCTGTTCTTTAATACCAACAGAATAACAAGGTTTCCCCGTGGCATAAAAGACAGAAACTCAAAAAACAAAACACAAAACAAAAAACAACCAACGCCCCCAAACACACACAAAAAACCCCCACAACACTTGGATGACATCTTTGGTGAAGGAAAAAAAAAAGCTTCTGACAAGAGGGAAAGGTATGAAAATATTTTGAGAGAATTTGCTTAATCGCTCAGCAATGCCTTCCGTTCAATCTAGCCATTGAATGTGAATAACCATGACAGATGGCTCCTGCTAGTTTAAAAAAAAAAATTAGCTAAATTTTCAGATAACGCAGCCTTCTGTCATGTTCTCCTACTCCGAGGCTTCTGCGGTGTGTTTTGCAGGCTCTGAACTGCGGGCTGCTTGCTGTAACCAGCTTTTGGTCAGAATTCACACCACTGGATACCTCGTGCTCAGAACCAAGAGGGGAGAGAGACTGTCAGTTTGGATGACAAGACCTTGATAGGCCACACGTCCCCAACCCAGATATGAGATCCACGTTTTATGCACAAAGCCATGTTTGAAACATTAAGGGCGGAGAGGAGAGCTCTTGGCTCTATCAGCCTGGCCATCTCTTTGTAGCAGAACAAACTCATATCTGATGCTATAATTACAAGCCTAATGGACACACTTAATTTATTTTGGAGAAGTGAAGTTGATACCCACTAGTGCTATTATTGAAAAGACTAATGAGAGTAGCTCAGTAAGAAAATAAAAGATTTATTGAATTCCTTTTGGCACCCGGCACAGCTTAGCAATTTTGAGAGCCCATCAAAACAGCAGATATATACCCCGCTCAGATGTGCTGTACGGGATGTGAGCTGGGTTTCAGATTTTCAATAACAAATCTGTCACTCTGATTTTAATTAGACGGCTTAAAGCAGCTACATCAATAATGGCAGAATGACGGCTCAGTTCAAAGATCATAGAGATGTTACTCTACTTTAATAGTTCTTTTATACAAGTACATATTTCAGAAGTTTGCGAGGCATTCATCTTGACTACCCCTTTCACCAGAGGAGGAAAAAATATGCCTAATTGAATTGAACCACGAACACTAGCAGTCACCACCATTTCTGAGCCAGGCTGTTGCATCCAGCTGGTTAGGAGGTCTAATTTCACACCGCACAGCAATGAAATGCTGCTAACTTTTATTTGTGAGTGTAAAACAGTAATATTTCATGACAGCAAAAGGCCAGTTGACGCCGCTGGGTGCACCCTCCACTGGTCTAAACCTGAGAGATGAATAGCAGTCTTGGTTGAGTACAGACAGACCAGCTTTTCCCATGAAAAGCTCAGAGGAGTGCATGGGGGAGGACTTGCCCTGGGAACAGGGTGGAAGCCCTCCTGAGAAGAGCACTCCTCAGCCTGAGGGGAGAGCGGAAGCCTCAGAGGGAACAGCTGCTGCCAAAGGGCCTGGTCTCTTCTTCAAGGGGTTGGAGGGAGGTGCATTTAATTGTCACTGTATCTCTTTCCACTGATTCTTATTACACCACTAACAACATATTGATTGCATAAATAAATAATATAGTGACATGTATCTTTCTGTATTTTATCCCATGGAAATATATACATGTTATATATATATACAGGTGTATATACATACATCCACTTTTCTTTAGGAAATAAAATCAGGCTATGTATACTGTAAGGTTTTTTGCTTAACAACTTATGGTAATTATCTTTCCATGTCAATAAGTCTATCTCCAAACCATCATTTTTAACAAGTGCATAATATTCTATTATGGATTACCCATCTTATTTATTCAGGCCCCTCTCATTGGACATTTAGGTCATCTCCAATTATTTACAATATCAGAATATATATATATATATATATAAATATATAAATATATAAATACAGAGTACATGAATATGTTCCATCTTTATTATAAACATATACTATGCATATACATATAATTTAATTATTATGTTAGGATAAATTAGGATAAATTCTTAGAACTGGAATTCTGAGGTCAAAGTATCCACATTAAAAAGGTTTTTTTTAAGTTTTTTTAAGTATAAGATAGCCATCATTTTATATATTCATTCATTCATTTTATGAACAGTTTTGTAACTTTTTTTAAGTTTTTACTTACACTCTAGTTAATGTACAGTGTAATATTAGTTTCAGGCGTACAATTTAGGGATTCAGTATTTCCATACAATACCCAGTGCTCATCACAAATGCTCTTCTTCATCTGAATCGCATAATTCCCCTCTCCCCCACCCTTTCCTTCTGCTGGTAACCCTCAGTTCTCTATAGCTAAGATTATTTCTTGGTTTACTTCTCTCTCTCTCTCTCTGCTCTTTACTCATTTGTTTTGTTTCTTAAATTCCACATATGAGTGCAATCATATGGCATTTGTCTTTCACTGACTGGCTGATTTCACTTAGCATAATTCTCTCTAGCTCCATCCATGTTGTTGCAGATAAGATAGCCCCCGTTTTAATGGCTAGACGTGAAATACTGGCTTTAGAAGCACCTTCTCTGGGATCAGATCCTGGCAAAACCTCAAACCTTCCACTATCACTTTCATAGCATTATACAAATCCCTAAGTTCATCTCACTTCCTCAACAATGCAGTTTATCACTCTCCAGAATAATGTGAGCATTCCTTGGACCCACTCCCTGAGGTCATTCTTTCTCACCAGTCCTCAGTGATGCAGGCACAGCTGTGCTGACCCCCAGTCATGAGTGAAGTCCTGATGCTGACTCTGCCATATCTAAATATCACGTTTAGAATGGAGACCAAGGCCTTTGTGGCAGTGCCATTTCATTGCTCTGTATCAGCTCTGCCACTTTTCAGTCTATCTGACCTCGGGTCAGTCACTTATCCTTTACGTGCCTCAATTTCTTAAGTGCTCATGCTTCCTTCTCCAGGAAGCCCTCCTGGACCTCACCTGAGTCAGAGAACTTCCTTTGTGTTCTCACACCATTCCATACTTCACCCAGCACAACACTAACCACACTTGTCCTTCCCCAAACCTAGAGGAGTAAAGCAATGATATGTGTCAATATTGGCAACTACTCCTGCACCATTAATTATAAAAGGCAATTATGGATTGCCAACAATTACGGATTGTTCCAGGTACTAGGGATACCTCTTTACTAGGGATATAGTACAGAATACAACAGATAAAGTCCCTGCTCTCATGTGACAGGTAGTCCAGTTGGGGAGGGAGAGACCAATAGCCAAACAGGTCAACATACAGTACGGCAGGTATGGTAACTATTATGGAGAAAAAATAAGATAGAGTAAGGGGAAAGGAATGTCAGAGGTTGGGGTGGGGTAGGGAGGGCCTTGAGCTTAGATAGAGTGGGCTATTAGAATCCTGGTCTGCTACCTCGAGAGCCCACACCTCTCCACTCCAGCAGGCTGTCAAGCCTCTTGGATTCCATTGTGACACAGCTCCCACAGCACAGGCACTGCTTTGTGGGAGCGTCTTTCCACAAGACTGTGCTGTGTGTTTAGACACCTTGGGCACCCCTTGCCGAACATAACCTGGAACAGTTTTCACTTTTACAGTTCACTGGTTGCGCTTCTGTATATTCCAAGCAATGATTTTTTTTAAAACTGAGAAGGCCTTTTAATTGAGATTTCTTCTCAAGGACTAGGTAATTCTAACAATCAATACAGGGTGAGTGTTTTCTAAGGATGTGCTCCTGGCCCAACTGTCTACATCAGATCACTGTCCAGTTCTGCCTTCTGTTCCTCACTTGCCTTTTCTTCTTTTTTTCCTGCTTACTTCCCTGCTTCCAGCTGCCAGCAAGTCAGATAATTAAATGCCAAAGTAGTGACACTTGGCATTTCAATGAGCACTCTGTATTTACTACACTGATCCCTCTCGACAGCCCTCCTGCTCAGCATGTGTGTGAGCTCTCTGCTGCTCTGCCCAGCTGAAGGCTCCTCTGTTGCAGAGCTGGACCAAGTGAAGAAAGATGACCTCGGCAGCAGCCCAGACTGAGCCCAGACCTGAGAGAGGGGGGCAGCACATTCCCAAACTTCTCTCCTGGTCACTTCTCAGGGTTTATGGCCTTGATGCAATTAAACAAGCATTTAAGACCTGAGCCCTCTCTGTGCTCACCCTCTTCTGGGATACTATTTTAAGTAAATTCTATATTAAAGACAACAGAGCTTTAGGTCTTTTCATTTGAACCAGGCATTGCCAGGACATTGCACTGTACATGACTAGAAGGTGATTTCACCTCCACGGCCCACCCAGTTTTATACTAGACTTATTAGTTAGAACACAAGTGGACCTTGGATGTCAAAGTCTGACTCTAGGCCCCATGGCTGTATCTTAGGCCTTGGAAGAATTGCATTCACAATCTGCTTCTTCCCCAAAGCTATCACCTGTTCTCAGATGCAACTTAGCCATCACTTCCTCCTGGAAGCCCTTCCAGACCCAGTGAGTCTGGGGTAAGTGCCCTCCTGGGTGCTCTGACATAGCCAGTATTTCACACAGCTCTCAACCATAAGCTCTGAGGATAGGAACCACGTCTCACTCACGACCATGGCCCTGGTGCCAAGAACAGTGCCTGGAGCATTATCGATGGTGCAAATACATGATTCCAATTAAACTGCTAGGCCAGTCAGATGGAAAGGTATTTTCAAATCCTTTCAAGTCCTAAAATCATCAATATGATTATTAAATTTGCAAATAAGTTTTCTTCATTCATTCATCTATCCAAATAATACATACATACTGAGGACCTACTATTTCCCGTAAATTGTCCAAAAGACTTGCTATTCAAATATTCTCTTACTTCCTCCTTTAAGAGCCTGTTTTTACCATTCAAGAAGGCCTGTGGCTACATCCGAGAAACTGGCTTACAAGTATTCCAGGGGAAATTTTTAATCAATGACCACAGGATGCTTCGTCTGAGACAAGCCCCATCACATCACTGTTTATACCGTGGGTGCCTTGCAGAGCAGATGGCATCTAGTAGATGCTCAATGAGTATTTGTGGGAAAGTGAATAAACGAGCAGCCCAAACATGCTAGCCACTACTGCATTAAGAAAGTCACTGGATGGAATCAGTAACTAAGATGAAAGGAGACTATAAAATCCGTGAGTGGTACTGTCTCCACACTTGCCTCACTTCCTAGCATAGTCAAGATGGAGTAACAGGGACCAGATTTACCCTCTGACCCAACACACACACACACACACACACCCCTCTCAGATAAAATATATAAAACAACACTGGTATTGGACATCAGGCAATAAAAGACAGGGGTCCCCAAGATAAAGAACAAGTGAGGTGAGGCCTACTAGTGGCCCAGCTTACTTAAGCCTTGGTGGCAGCATAGGGAAGAAGGACCCAGGAAGAAGGCAGCAGACTTCTTAACTTGAGAAAATAAAGCCAGGGGATACCAAGGCAGCTGGAGTTTCCAGGACAGAGTAGAGAAATCTACAGAGAAGAGAACCACTCAGAAGGAGAAGATTTGCAGGGGGCCCCCTCAAGTATTCTGCAGAGAACTAATAAGGAAGCACATACATTTGAATAACTCCCCGGAAAACAACGAAGGTCTAGAGGGAACAATGTTGAGCACTCAGGGAGCACCCTTGATACTCCCACAAATCAGAACAGAAAAATCCAGAGTTCACGGGGTACAGGGTAGATTGCTCAGGACAGCTGTGCCCCAGTGGCACGGAATAGTTAGCCATCGACTGCACACTGCTCCAGAGCTGCCTACCAAAGCAAGACCTGAAGAGTCAAACAGTTTTCAAGGAACTTAATTATTTCCCAGAGCAAAGCTCAAGAATATTCACAGGAATGCAAAAATATGAAGCACCCAACAAGGCAAAACTCAGATTGCTTGGCACCTAGAAAACTACCAGGCATGCAGAGAAGCAGGAAAAAGTGACCCACTATTTGGAAAAGAAAAAAAAATCAATCTGGTTTTGATGGATTGATAACTGACACAGACGTTAGAGGTAGCAGGAAAAACCATTAAAATAGTTGTTCTCACTGTATTCCTTAAATTGAAAGAGTAGGAAAGGATATGGAAGAGATTTTAGAAATCAAACCTCTGGAGATGAAAACTGCAGTGTCTAATAAGAAAGTCATTGGAAGGGATTAATAACAGATCTGACATTGCAGAAGCAAAGCTTAGTGAGGGTGAAGACAAAGCAAAAGAGAATGTTCAATATGAAACGCAGAGAGAAGGAAGAATTTTTTAAAATGAAGAGAGTTTTTGTTGCACGGCATACGTCTGGCTTCAGAACGCATGATCTTGCTACTCTGTCGTACCACGTCCAGCTCCCCATGACCAGGGACACCCTCACTATGCAACCTGCCTAGCTGAGGCGGCGACTCAGGGTGATGTTCTCTGTGAAGCCCTACGGGGAGCGGAGGGGGGCGGACACGTGAGAGAATGTACATGTGGAGGCAGTCTGTATGCACGACCTTCCCACACAAACATTGGATCTGGACTGAAATATGTGAACAGGTGGGATAAAACACTCAGTCCTGCATGTGCTGGTTATGGCTAGAGTGATCGGGTGTTAGGAAAAACTACAGTGGAGCAGGGAGCCACTCTTACACAATAAATTCCTATAAAAACCCAACAAGTTCCGAATTTACTCTTCACACATTAGTATGGCCCAAAGGCATCTGAAAAAAACAGCATCTAATTAAAAATAAAATAAAGTTTTTACTATGGCCCACTACCTCACACATAAAATTCTTTTCCCATGAAATAGCTTCCACTAATGTGGTGGTTAGCTCAACTACTTTTTTTTTTTTTTAAGGAAAACAGGCTTTTCTTCCTACCTCCATTCATGTGGTGGGCTCTCAGGGCCCCAAGTGTGGACCTAGCATCTGGGTCCTTCCAGTTGCTGGCACTGGACATTTGACATGAATTCAATCACCATTAACTTGTAATCATTCAACCAAAAGATGGCACAGAATCACCAAGTCACAACAGCCTATGGTTGGGAGGGATAGTAACAGATCATCAATCCATTTAACATTTTTACTTGCCCAATATTTATGCTCCCTTCCTAATTCACCCACTGTCTTTTGGGAGAATTTGTTCTTGGTGAGTATGAGGTATAGAATGATCCATATAAGCCACAGGGACCAGTTCAGCCAGGGGTTGCACCTGTTACCTACTAAAAGTTGGGCCAATATTGAATATATCTTCCCTGGGCACTGAACTTTGAGTAAACAATTCAGTTGTTAAAGAACTGGTTGGAGAATGTCATAGAGAAAGTGTGCTGACCAGAATTAGGACTCATTAACAAACTCTGAAAGGTGCCTTGGATTCCACTGAAGCCCACGAACGGTCCTCAAGCCTCCCATTGATTCTGTGAGTGATCCACCATCCGCCTTTGTTTGCTGACCTTTGAACTGGGGTTAATAATTGTTCCTACTTCCAAAGTGCTAAGATGGTAGCTGGCACACAGTGAATGATAAATGTAGCAAAAATAAGTAATACTTTTTAATCATCGATTATTTTACATCTATGGAATCAGAGAAACTTACCTACAATGTAAGTTTATTTGGGATCAAATGCTATACTAGATGTCACTAACCATTTGACGCTCTACAAATTTACATTGTACTCATCATAAGTTTGAACTCTCTAGGTTAAGGCAACTGGTTGGTACATTCCATGCATGGGACTCTGAGAATCCACAGATCCCCTGAAATACCATGCAAAGCTGTGAGGAGTACACATTTGTATTTAGAGCTGGGGTGGGAGGAGTGGTCCATTGCCTTCATGAGTCTCAAAGCCAACCATCTCCAAAGGATGCACACCACTGTTTGGAGCTTCTGGAGACAGATGTTAAGTCCCTTTGACCTTACCTACTGCCCTTGCAAATTTCTGGGACGGGGCTTACGTTGGAAACAGCCTACAGGGCAGCAGCTGTTCACAGTCAATTCTTTGAGCTTGCCAGACTTCATGGGAGCTTGTGAGATGCTCAGCCTGGGGGCTAGCTTAAGAGGCTGGTGTCTCCATTAAGGGCCTGGGGCAGAGGGAGGAGCCAGCTCAGGTTACAAGCCACAGCATCAGCTCTGAGGGGAGGGGACCACACAAGGCTTCTTCACTTTGGGGTTGTTTTTGGAGAAAAGCAGGATGTGAGAAGCTGCATTTCTAGCACAGTGAAGGCTCTAAAATTATTTCTGGATTAAAGCCCCACTGGCATCCTAGGATATGAGGATAACTTCACTGTTAGAATAATGTGAGATGAGGTAGGGGCAGAGAAGGTGGTGGTGATCAGGGAGCCTTGTGTGTATCAGGATAGGGTCCAAAGGGCAGGCTATTTATGAATTTTTAGAAGATATCTCCTGTACATGGTACCAGGGGAATCGGAAGGTAGAGGACCAGGGCTTGGTTGTTCTCAAGTGTTCTTCCCTTCTCTCTACCTTGGTTCCCTCACCTGTCATGAGACATCTGTGACAATCCCTTGTGGTTTCTCCAGTTCTATCATTCCAAAAATTAGTGGAAAAAAGACAATTTTGTATATAAAAAGGCCGAACATTGTATTCAATGCCAATTGCACTGGCCAGGCCTAAACTGTCATTAAGTCTAAAACAACAGAATCCAAATTAATTGAGTTTTTACAGCATGAACAGTCTTCAGTGGAGGCCTGTGCCTTAGCCACAGTTCTAACAATGGAGCAGAATGCTGGACTCCAGGAAAGGGCACCAAAGTGGGAGTTTCCAAATATGACAGGGAAGGCAAAAATAGGGGTCAGATGAATCCAGATTGAAAATGATCACTAAATACAAGAGAGAGAAGTGGAGAAAATTAAAATTTCACTTATAAATAAAATGAGGCTATTTCATTATGAGAATAATGTCTGCAAATTTTCAAGTAATTTATCTTGAAATTCATTTCCCTTCTCAATTAAAAACCCAGACTATGTCACATGTAATTTTAAAATGCAAAGTGGATGAACAATGTACATGGCAGGGGGGGAGCAGATTCTCTTTTGGGGAATGTCTGATAATCCAACTCATCCCCTGAAGTTGGTTCTCCTCACTCTTGTCTATGGGGGAAGGTTGGCTTTGGAGGTTCTCACAGCTATATACTCCACACTGGACCTTGAAACTGCCGAAGACCTGGACCACATATGATCCAAATGTTGTATGGTCCAAATGTTGTTTCCAAGATCTTCCAATAGAAACCAGCCCTTTTGAGAAGGTCTAGAAACTAATCCTTGACTCTGTGCCCAACCCATCAATTTCACGTACCGTTTTCTACTCAGAACTCATACAAAACCTGCGAGCCATTCTACAGCACACCCTTGGTCCCCTCCCAACTACATTCCCAGTCTGGACTACCTAAAAAATAAACAAAGTAAAATACAATTAGAGTCTCCTAAAATAGTTACAAGCCCTCTCGACTAAATCAATCAGCAAGTAATTTTATGCTTCTACTGTTGCTAAGACACAGTGGCTGCAGAGGCCATAAAGGCACAGAGAGATGCCTACAACACTGCTCCTCCTTTAAGGAGCTTACAGTGCAAGAGAGAAGAAAGAGATAGGTGACTCAGACAACACACAGAACATGTGAGGGACAGACGGATGCTCTGAGGGGCGGGGCTGGTTCTCAGGAGTGGGATATGTCAGTTGATGACTGCCTGATGATACACAGGAGGGAGAAGCAGGATGGTGGCTCAGGACCCTTCATGTCCTCTAGGTCTGCTAACTAAGAAAGGGGTGATGTCGTTCATGAGGTATGAGAACAGAGGGGAAGGGAGAGATGCGACCAGGAGACCAGGAGGCCCTGCTGAGGCCTTCCTCTTCTCTATCTGCCTCTGGGAAGACCAAGAAATGCATCTATGGGGCAGCAGGTGTAGGGGCAAAGAGGGTAGGCCCTAGAACCTAGCACCAGGGGCGAGGCCCCGGGTCCACCGCCTTGCTCCTCAGGACTCAGTTTCTTCATCTGCAAAATGGAGATGATGGGAGTACATTACACATTCCAGCATTATTCCAGCATTACAGTGCTGTGAAGTAAGGAGTCAGGAAATAGCACCAGTGGGATGTTTAGCACTGCACCAGCTGCATAATAAACTTTAAATGAATTCTCTCCTCGTCAGCCCTGGAGCTCAGGAGGAAGGGCTCCAGAGTGCAGGTTCCAGGGCATGCAGGTGACTAATGACCTCTCCCGCTGCCCTCTCACTACCTGAACCCTGCAGGGGGTGTGCCGCCTCTCCCTGGAGGAGGGTCTCCTTCCCTTGGTGAGGAGGCTTCTGACCAAGACCTCTTCCCGGCACCCCTTGGCCCTGTTCCCACCTCCCATCCCCACTGAGGTTTTCAACACCTCCCACATCAGCCCTGGTGGCCTCTGTGCAGCAAAGCCTCTCCTACTCTCCTCCCCGAGAGGGTCACTCCCTCTCCATTTTGGGTCTCAGGTAGGTTATGGTTTGGAGGGTGAGCCCCTTTCAAGGCAGCTATGCTGGAACCAGTTTTAGATACTCCCTGAGAAAAGCCCAGAGAAAGCCCCGCTCCTCTGCATGAGAGGTCCCAGGCCACCACAATGCTGCCGCATGAGGACATGTCCCTGTCTGCACCCAGAAAACCAGGATCAGGCCTAGGATGGGCACGGGGGCATCTATGACTCTTCATCAAGAGCCATACATCGTTTCCTCCTGGAGCTCTATGTGCAGTTGTGTGCAAAAGTGAACGGCCTTCTGATTCACGTCCGTCAGCAGTGGAATCTCATCTGACTGAACACCTTGGCCCAGTGAGCTGCTTCGTGTGGATCTTTTCTTTACAGTCTTCATTTTACTATCATATTTGTGGTTTCCATTGTGCGCAGTGCCCTTCTCTGCAGCAGAACAGGCCTTCACCCAGCTGATGCACGCACGTCTGTACCATGCAGCACCCCAGCTCAACAAGCACCCCTGCACTCCCGAGGGTTCGCACGGACACGCCGTTAGGCAAAACAATTCTAACAACCTACTGCCGGAGGTGCAGGAAGGGTCTGAAGAATCATGCGTCATCATCACCATTCAAAAAAAAAAAAAAAAAAAACACAAAGGAAGCCACAGAAGTAAGCTTCCCAAGCAGTTCCCAGCATCCAGCTCCCAGGTCGGGAGGTTTACACATGACTCCAGCCAGCCAGAGAAGCACCTCCGAACTCCAGCAACTCAGGCCGCTACTGCCCTGACGTGCCCAGGGATGCGTGTGCTAACCACGGCCCATGGCGGCCCAGGGCCCCATGTCCCCTCTGTCTGGCGTCAGGGCCGCCACAGTCTGCCATGAGCATGAGATGCTGCTCAGGAGCAGGCTGTGCTACACATGCTGCTTGACAAGTTGACGTAAAAAAGCCTATAAATATGCCATTGGTTCCTGGTGCTGGAAAATTCTTTCTGACGTGAGTATGGTTTTTCTCACTGATGCCGAGAAAAAGCATTTCAGATTCGTTTCAGGCCAGCTGAATCATGATGAATCTCTCAGAGAGTTTCTGGGGGCAGGAGCCCCCCCCCCGCCTTCCCTCAAACAGCCTCAAAGCACTGTGTTACTTTTCTTTTGTGGTTCATAACCTGGTCTAGGTAGATAATGGTGTATTATCAGTTTCTCTCAGGGAGCTGCGAGCTCCATGGGGGCAGAGAGGTTGGATCTGCTGGTTCCAGCGGTGCTATTCCCAGTTACTGGCAGAGGTCCTGACACACAGTGGGCTTTCCATAACTATCGGGGGGTAGGGAGGTGAAAGTCTGCAAAATAGTCCTTGCTTTCCTTACCTCCAACTCCCTGTACCACCTCTGTCCTCATCTCTCATCTGTCCTGCCCCACGGATGGGATGTCACTAGCTCCAGGCAAGGAACCCACTGTGGCCCAAGGTTGAGAAGTATAGTCTGCACACTTACCTTGCTGGCATGCTGAATACAAAATCAGCAGAGTTAATGACACCAGAGGCACCAAACTCTAAATACTCCTGCCTTCACGGGAAGAGCTGTGATTAGCATCAGGGACAACATGGTCATGACCCTCACTGAATTTATAGTTTAGTAGGCAAGATGAATCTAAAACATTATAGAATGAGTACCTGTGGACACACATACAATGTGCTTAAATATTATGGAAAGAAGGAAGATCTCGAGAGAACAGAGCTACAAGAGACAGAAAATGACTGGTCCAGGTGTATCTTATTAAAAGTTACCTGGCTTAAGGCTATGTCACATTAGGAATTTTCATGCTTTAAAGGGCTCAAAATTGACTCCGGTGAGTACGGTCTGATCCATAACTAATCCTAAATCTCTTGAATTTCAAGTGGGGTGCAAGAATTCCTTTCTTCATTATGACCTCAAAGCAACTCTCCCTCATTCTCTCCAGGGCCCCCAGAGAGACGAGGGAGAAGGGACGACTTTAGCATGTCTTCCTCATCAATAGGAGGCCCTTGGGAGGCATGAACTGGGTTCCACAGCCATTGAGTCAGCACTTGCATTAATCAGTACCAGCGAGTGCCTGCTACCAGGCACAGCAGAGCCACCGCTTGAGCCATCTTAAAGAAGAACCACCCCCCTCCTATCCTCTACCAGCTCACAGAGTTGTTAAGGAGACAGAATTACAGAATATGAAACATGGAGAGAAGAATTAAATGTTAAGAATCTGGGGATTTTAAGTTAAGGCAGTAAGACATTGAGAGAAAGGAGATGACAGGAAACCAAAAGTGTCACAGAGGAGTTGGGATTGAGAGGACCTGGAACAATTTGTTAGGACAGGGAACAGAGGAGAAAGTTCACTTCCACTGGGAAAGGTGACTCCTGGAGAAGGGTGAAGGGAGGTGAGACATGACCTCACTGCAGAAGGGGAACAGGACACACAAGCTGAGCATGTAACATAGGACGGTGAATCCCTAGACCATAGGACACTTGCTGGATCCTCTGTGGAGAAAATAGGCAAATTATTTCTGGCAGGAAGTCCTCTCTTCATGTCCCCCAGGCTCTGATGTTTATCCCCACTTGAAAGAAAAATATTAAAATGCAAGCATTTGAAACAACACCTGGAACACTATGCACAGTCAGTGTATGTCCATCAAGGAGACCAGTGGCCGGTGTGCAGGGTTACTGGTTAGGGGACTGGACAGGGAAGGTAAGAGGAAGAGCACTGGTTACCTAGACAGGGAGTAGCAGGCTCAGAGTCCAACCCCAGAGGTGAAACTGCAGTGAAATGAGGAGCAAGGAATCAACAGGTCAAAGTCTGAAAACATGATGGTTTGCCCAGGCTCACCTTCAAGTGGTGGACATTGCACAGTGATGCCAGGGGGATGCATCTGTCCTGGGCCTGGGTGCAGCTCTGTTTCCCAAGGTGCATGAAGGGAAGCATATCCATTCTAGGGCTGCTTTGGAGGCATACCACTTATCGATTTGTCAGTTTGTGAGAATATCTATTATTCTGAAAATCAGGAGAAATGTAGAAACAGACCTCACATGTTCTCGTGAAAATGCATCTCATTACCAGTTAATTCTAACAGTTGCACGGAGCACTTGCAGGGAGGGCCTGACTCTCTTAGGTAATTAACACAGCACTGCCGTGTAGGTGACGGATGCTAAAATTCAAGGCTGCCTGTGACTCCATTTGGTGACTTCATAGTTGGTATATCTTCCCAACAACACGAACAAATGAGGAATTCAAGACTCATGGACTGGATGATTGGGCAGATGGACAGATGGAGGGACATGAGTACAGTCATCCATCTTGCTAGCAAGTCACATTTTTTTAAGGTTTTCCTTCAAAAGAGGCCCCATAGAGAATCTTGCTATTCACTGTGTTTAACAAACTTAGGTCCAACCCAAGAACACTGACCGCCATGGGGCTGTGATGGGCCCGTCTGGTTTTCTGAGGCTGCGGAAGGCATCACAATAAGTTCAGCGTTGTCCTGAGACATCTATCATATCACTTTACCAGGCAGGTCCAGAAGACTACAGCCTGTCTGGGTGAATGCTCAACCACTTGCCGGCAAGTTTCTTTCAAAGAAGGACATTAAAAAAAAACAAAAACAAAAACAAAACAAAGAAGGACATTCAAAGACCTGAGAGTGATGTCAAAAGTTTCTAGAGATCTCTGGCAGACTCTGGGCTCTGCATGTCTACCACAGAGGGAGGGAATCATGGAACTGCCTTAATCTTATTCCACCTGCAAAGTAATTGCTTACACTTAAAAAGAAAAAATCTTGGATTGGCCTGTCTGATTTTATTATGCCTTTCAGAATGGCACATTTTAATTCTTTTGTTGTTTCCACAGAGTGCTATTGTATTTACTTGCTAATGCAGAGAACAGAAAAGAACATGACATTCCAAAATGTACTCTTTCCCATGATTTGCCCTTCCTCTACCAGCATGGGGTACCTTTACTTCATTTTTACCCCTATACAGCTGCATAAATTAAAAAAAGAAATCATATGACTACATTGCCTCTTTTTGGCTCTTTTTTCCCTCCTTTGTATTAAATATAGCCCCTGCCCAGGGTGATCTTGGCATGGAGACTCCATCTCCCGCTCGACGTCCCCCTACCCTAGTAAAGTCATGCTTACTTGTGGGCTCCATGCAGCTTCTTATAGCTCCAGCCATTCCCAACTGTAAAGATCAAATGTTTTGCTATACACTACATTGTTTATATGTCTCACTGCATTCCTCTTTAACAAATGGCCCATGACAGAAAACAAAGAAGTTTCTTTTTTTTATCTTCTTTTCATATTGATAAAAGCTGGGGCCCTCAATGAACACAGGAAAAGATGCTCCATAAATGTAATACCTAAGTAAGTGCAAACCAATAAATACAGAAGACTCTTTTGACTTCTGGTCAGTCAGAAAAACCAAGCCTGGCAAAAAAAATCTATATCCAAGGACATATTTAGCCAATGGACAGTTTTAAACTCTTCTTTACTGAGACTTCTCAGAAACAGGAAAAAAAAAATGGCTTGCATCTTAACCTCCTTTATTTTTCTAAACATTTAGAGAAGCCTTCCAGCAGCTAGCCAGAAAGAAGGTAAGACAATCAAGGCCTAAGTCACCACAGGGTCACTGGCTCTTAAATATCAGCAGGAGCAATACAGAATCCAAATTTGCCTGAATTAGAAGAAATGAGAGTCAAAGTCAAGGTGAAAGGCCATGAGTGGGGCTCTCTTGGCCAGGAAACAATGTTTTCTTGTCCTTGGTATAATCTCTGTCCCTGTATTCATATACACAGAAAAATTTTCACCAGGTCAGTCAAAATTAGATATGATTTTTCTGGGACACCTGGATGGTTCAGTCAATTAAGTGTCTGATTCTTGACTTTGGCTCAGGTCATGATCTCAGGGTTGTGGGATCGAGCCCCGCGTCAGGCTCTGCATTGGGCGTGGAGCCTGTTTGAGATTCTCTCTCTCTCTCCCTCTCCCTCTCCCTCAGCCCTTGCTCTCTCTCTCTCTCTGCCTCTCAAAAAAACAACAAAAAAAAGGATTATGATTTTTCTGTGATTAAGTAAATTCTGTAATTTTAGGATTTGTTTATTGCAAGGCACTGGTTTCCGGTACATGAGTATTTGTGGCCAGGAGCGAGATATATGTTCTTCTCTAGAATACCATCTTCTACCACAGATTGTGTGGATGTACAGCAGCTACTATTAGGTCCATTATTTTTTTTAATGAAATGTGTCACCTAACAATAGCAAGAGGTTTTTCAAGTAATAAAACATTTTAGCAATGAAAGCAAGGTTTGCTTTCCTGTAAGGAATCTAAAATTACTCCAGCAAAGGAAGGGATAATTGATAGGCAATGCTCCACAGAAGCAGAGGTCATCTGTGTTAGGGATACTGAGTACAAACCCAAACAACTGAGGGTACAGCAATCTAATTCCATAAAAAGTATTTCTTAATGTCTCTTAGTGGTTTTTGCCATTCCCAATTTAAATGAAAACTTTATAATGTTACTAAACTATAAACTGCACCACTTGTTCTACCCACATCAATTATAAATTCATTTGCAGAGAAAAAGAAGAGAAATAAACGAGTCATGATAATTAAAATAAATTAAGTGCAGAACTGTCAAGAATGACTTCCCTAGAGGAAAACGAAGTCTTCTTTAGTTAAATTAAAGAATAATTTATAGAAAATTAAAACTACCAAACAAATCCTCAATACCTTGGAGCCACAGAGTCCAGGGAGCAGGAGTGTTTTACACTTCGATGGTGCAGGCTGTGCTAGACTTGACAAGAGATTGTGCATTTCGCTAGCACCTCCTAAAAGCAGACAGGGCTACCTGGGCTTTGTCCACAGTCCATGAAGCCCAGGAGCTGGTGAAGGCTGGAGAATGGAAGCTATGGGTATTGCTGCAGATGATCTGCTCTGGAGCTTTGATGGTTACACAAATCGAACTTTAATTGTAGACCAGAGCTTCCTTGTGTGATAATAAACTGTTCACAGAATTCCATCACCACCTCCTTTCCCTACTTCCTTTATGATCTCTTAGTTTTACTGGAAACTTGTGTATAATTAGGAATATCTTACTATTAATCTACCCTCTGATTTTTCATCCCCAGTGCCATATATACCATCGAGTTCCCAATTAACATAAACCATTCCTCAAAGATAGCTACATTTTGAGGCACAGGACTGATTTCCCAATGAAATGTTGAGTAAGTCTTGAGATCAGGCCTGGTGTTCAATAAAATGTGGTAACTGGTAAACAAGGGAATGCCACTTGCAAAGATGAGGAAGGAGCTTCAAATTGGTAGATCACTTGTTCACGTGAGGTCATACAAATGGGTTGGCCATACAGCTCACTGCAGCTGCACCATGGCCTGGGAGAGGGGGCAGAGGAGAGAAGGCAGAAGGGCACGGGGGTAAGAGAACACAACCAGATCCCACATCAGATACACAACCAAAGCACAGGGGGCTGAGTTAGCAGATTATCACAAATGAACCTGGTCAAGGCCCTATAGGCCTTATGCCACTTACTGGACTCAATATAACACTGACTTAAATGGAACTTGTGCCCCAGTAAGGGAGGATGGCATGAGGCCAAGAAATGCATAAAGAATCTGATACCAGGCATTTATAAAAAAGGGACAGGAAAAGAAAAATCTTTAAGAAAGAGACTATTTATATATTTTAAACTGGACAATCATATGGTCAAGTAAAACCAGTAAAAGGAATCCAGATACAGACTGTGACCCAACCTGGGAATACTTTTTGCCACACCAGCCTAACCCTCTCCTCCTGAATGTGGGAAAACTAACAGGGGAAACTTGCCACAGCCCTCCCCTACTGAGAGACATCCAGTGGTGGAACCTCTTCTGCCCCCCTAGGCAGAAGGGAATCCCCAGATTCCCAGAAGGCACCTCTGGAATCCCCAGAGGCACCAGACAAACCAAGCCAACCAAAACAGCACCACAAAGGCTCTGCAGATTAAACTGCCATTGGAATCACAGGCATGTCAGTAGTCAAAGACCCCTATACTAAACCTAAACAGGGTGACTGCCTACTAAAATTAAAAAAAAAAAATTGAAATAGAATCTGGAGTTTCCAAACATAAAAAACAAAATATCCAGGATATAATTAAAAAAAACCACCCATCAACCAAGAACCAAGAAAATTCTAACCTGAATGAAAGAGACGATCAACTAATGTCAATACTAAAATGAAGCAGATAAATCAGATGTTGGAATTCTCTGAAAAGGATGTTCAGGCAGCTTTCATAAAAACACTTGAGATGGGACACCTGGGTGGCTCACTGGTTAAGCGTCTGCCTTCGGCTAAGGGTGTGATCCTAGAATCTGGGAGTCACACATGGGGCTCCCTGCATGGAGCCTGCTTCTCCCTCTGCCTATGTCTCTGCCTCTCTCTCTCTCTGTTTCTCATGAATAAATAAATAATATCTTAAAAAAAAGAAACACTTAATAATCTTCTTGAAGTAAGTGAAAAAAAAGAAAAATCTCAGGAAAGAAATAGAAGGTACAAAGAAGAACCAAATGGAAATTATAGAACTGAAATACAAAGTAAAAGAAATTTTAAAACTCAACTGGATATTGTCAATTGTAGAGACAAGCAAGGACAGAATCGGTGAACTTGAGGACAGAACAAAAGAATTCACTCAATTTCAACAAAAAGAAAAAACATACTGAAAAAATAATTCACAGAGCCTCTGGGGCCTGTGGGGAAATAACAAAAGGCTAGCATTCGCATCCTCAGAGTCTCAGAAGGAGAGAAGAAAGAGAGTAGGGCTGAAAGAGTACATAAAGAAACAATGGCTGAAAACTTCCCAAGTTTGGCAAAAGACACAAACCCATAGATCCAAAGAACTCAGTGGGTGCAAACAAGATGAACCCAGAAAAATCCACACTAAGACATATCATGATTACAATTTTAAAAATAAGAGGAAAAAATCTCAAAAGCAGCCAGAGAGAAAAGGATACACTATTTACATATGAATACCAGTTCAAATGATGGTAGATTTTTTTGTCTATAACCATGGAGGATAGAACAAAATAGAACGTGCTAAAAGGAAAGGATTGTCAACTGAGAGTTCTATATCCACAGAAACTATCTTTTAGGAGTGCAGGGAAAACAAAAATATTCTCAGATGAAGAAAAAACAAAGAATTTGATGCTAGCAAAGCTACCTGTAAAGATTAGCTAAAGAGGGGCACCTGGGTGGCTCAGTCAGTTAAGTGTCTGCCTTCAGCTCAGGTCATGATCCCAGGTTCTCAAATTGCAGGGAGTCTGCTTCTCCCACTCTCCCTCTCTCTCAAATAAATAAATAAAAATCTTAAAAAAAAGAAAGATTAGCTAAATAAAGTTCTTCAAACTGAAAGAAGATGGTCAAAGAATCCTGGGACATCAGGAAGAAAGAAGATTTAAAAAAAAAACCCAGAAATAGTGCTCCATGCAATAGATTATCATTTGTTCACAGATTTTATAAATAACATTTGATGATTGGGGCCAAAATTACAACATTGTCTGATATTCAAGATAATGATGTTTCAAAGTAGGGGAGGTAAAGGATTTAATTGGAAATGAGGTTTCCAGACATTGTTCAAAATCTATAAGGCAGGCACAGGTCTTAGAACAACTAAAATGGTCTTGACAAAGAAGAATGGAGTGAGAAGAGTCACCCACTTTGCTAGGAAGGCTTACTGAGGATAGTGTGCTACTGATTAGCTGTGCAGAACAGAGAACCCAGAAGCTGGCCCATACACGTGTTCAATGGATATTTGACAAAGGTGCAAAGATAGTCCACTGGAGGAAGGACAGCCTTTTCAACAAATGGTGCTGGAACACCATAGATAAATGGATGTCTATAGATAAAAATGAGTCTTGACCTAAGCCTCATATCTTATACAAAAATGAAGTCAAAATGGAGTATAGGCATGAACATAAAACTATAAAAATCTTAGGAAAAAAATCCTTGGTGTCTAGAATTAGGCCAACAGTCCTTAGACTTAGCACCAAAAGCACAATCCGTAAAAAGAAATACTGATAAATTTGTCCTCATCAAAATTAAAAAGCCTTTGCTCCATGGAAGCCCAAGGGAAGAAGGAGCAACAAGCTATGCTTCAGGAAATGTTTGCAAACACATATGCAACAAGGGACTAGTGTATATATTATATATATTTTTAAAAATTCCTCATAATTCAAGGTAATAAAAACAATCCGATTAGAAAATAAGAAGAGACACGTACAGACATTTCACAGAAGAGGATGTATAGATGACAAGGAAACACATGAAAAGATTTCAACATCATTAGCCATCAGGAAAATGCAAATCAAAACCAGGAGATAGCACTACTTGCCTCTCAGAACAGTTAAGAATAAAAAATAGTGACAACACCAAATGCTGATAGGGATGTAGAGAAACTGACTCACTCTTACACTGCTTGTAGGAATGTCAAGTGGTATGGCCACTATGGAAAAGAGTCTGCCATTTGTTACAAAACTAAGCATAAGGGGTGCCTGGCTGACTTAGTAGGTAGAGCATCTGACTCCTGAATCTCAGGATCATGAGTTTTAGCCTCACTGGGTGTAGAGATTACTTAAAAAAAAATGTTTTAAAGTACTAGATGACTGAGAAAACCCAACAGTGGACATTTATCCAGAGAAATGAGAACTTATATCCATACAAAAACCTGTGTTCATAGCAGTTTCATTTCTAAAAGCCTCACACGGGACTCAACTGAGATGTCCTTCACCAGGTAAATGGTTAAACCAAGTGTGTAATAATGTGAAATAAACATACCAAGCAATATTACTCAGCAATAAAAAGGAATAAAATATTGATACACACAACAAACTGGACGAATTTTGAACTGAAGGAACAAACTGAATTTTCAGTGAATTAAAATGAAAAAGGCCAATCCAAAGAGGATACAAGAGCATGTGATTCTATTTATGTAACACTTTTGAACCAAAAAAAAATTTAGCAATAGAGGACAGATTAATGGTTGCTAGAAGAGTCAGGGATGGGGAGGGTGGGAGACAAGTGGAGATGATGATAAAAAGAAAACAGTAGAGATCCTTGTGGTATGGGGAATATTTAGTATCTTGATACTAGTGTATTATTAGTTTCAGAGGTAGAATTTAGTGATTCATCAGTTGCATGTAACACCCAGTGCTCATGACAGCAAGTGCCCTCCTTAATGCCCATCACCCAGTGATCCCATCCCCCACCTCCTCTCCAGCAATCCTCAGTGTATTTCCGAGAGCTCAGAGTGTCTTATGGTTTGCTTCCTTCTCTGTTTTTCTTATTTTATTTTTCCTTCCCTTCCCCTGTCTTCATCTGTTTTGTTCTTAAAGTCCACATATGAGTGAAATCCTATGGTATTTGTCTTTCTCTGACTTATTTCACTCAGCATAATACCCTCTAGTTCCATCCATGTTATTGTAAATGGCAAGATGTCATTCTTTTTAATGGCTAATAATATTCCTGTGTGTGAGTGTGTATCTCACATCCTTATCCAGTCATCTGTTGATGAACATCTGGGCTCTTTCCATAGTTTGCTATTGTCAACATTGCTGCTATAAACATTGGGGTGCACGTGTCCCTTCAAATCACTATTTTTGTATCTTTTGGATAAATACCTAGTAATGCAATTGCTGGATCACAGGGTAGCTCTATTTTTAACTTTTTGAGGAACTTCCATACTGTTTTTCAGAGTGGCTGCTCCAGTTTGCATTCTCACCAACAGTGAGAACCTTTCTCAGCATCATTGCCAACATCTGTTGTTTCCTGAGTTGTTCATTTTAGCCATTCTGACTAGTGTGAGGTGGTATCTCATGGTGGTTCTGATTTGTATTTTCCTAATGTCAAGTGATGCTGAACACTTTATGTGTCTGTTAGCCATTTGTAGATCTACTTTGGAGAAATTTGTTCATGTCTTCTACCCACTTCTTGACTGGACTTTTTGTTTTTTGGGTGTTGAGTTTGGATACTAGCCCTTTATCTGATATGTCATTTGCAAATATCTTCTCCCATTTCATAGGTTGCCTTTTAGTTTTGTTGATTTCTTTTGCTGTACAAAGGCTTTTTATCCTGATGAAGTCCCAGTAATTCTGGGCTTTTGTTTCCCTTGCCTCTGGAGATATGTCTAGCAAGAAGTTGTTGTGGCTGAGGTCATATAGGTTGCTGCTTATGTTCTCCTCTAGGATTTTAATGGTTTCCTGTATCACATTTAGGTCTTTCATCCATTTTTGGTTTATTTTTGTGTATGGTATAAGAAAGTGGTCCAGTTTCATTCTTCTGTTATGGGTCGTCCAATTTTTCCAACACCATTTGTTGAAGAGGCTTTTTGCCATTGGATATTCTTTCCTGCTTTGTTGAAGATTAGTTGACCATGGAGTTAAGGGTCCATTTCTGGGTTCTCTATTCTGTTCCATTGATCTATTTGTCTGTTTTTTGTACCAATACCATATTATCTTGATGATTATAACTTTGTGATAAGGCTTGAAGTGCAGAATTGTGATGCCTCCAGCTTTGGTTCTCTTTTTCAATATTATTTTGGCTATTCATGGTCTTTTCTGGTTTAATACAAATTTTATTGTTTGCTCCCCAGATCTTTGAAAAAATGCTGGTGGTATTTTGATAGGGATTGTACTGAATGTATAGATTGCTTTGGGTAGCATAGACAGTTTAACAATATTTACTTATCAGTAAAGAAACCCTTGATGTAATGACCTAAAGCTGTCCTAAAGTAAAAATTAGTTTTCAAATACCCAATCATATCATGTTTAATATTTAAACATATATTACATTTTATGCCTAAATTTCATACAAATTCAAGAACTGAACACACTTCATTCCTTACACACACACACACACACACACACACACACACAGACACACACACACAACCAAAGTTCATCCTTTATATTAGGCATGCTCCAAAATTTATAAAAAGAAAAGACCTAACTAACAAAGGGGTTCTTAAAAGTACAGAATGTCAGAGTGAAACTGTTTCATCTGGCAGGGAACCACTCTAATGTTTCTGAAGTAGAAAAGTGAAGGCTCTGGAATTTAACAAGAGTTTCACCGTATCTGTACCCTGGCTAGCTCTCACACACAAGTAGCTCCTTGCAGATGAGCAGAAGCACCCAGCTCCAGCCCCACTTGTGCAGAGAGGGGTTAAGAGAGAGGAGCATCATGTCAAAGATCTCGCAACAGGAAGTTGTGTCCCTCTTAAAACTTAAAAATTGACTGAGATGCCCTGGAGGTCAGTGTACCAACTGGTGTACCAGTGGCTACCATGACAATAGGTGTCCATTTTACTTTTACTTTTATCATCCCCACTACCCCCCTGCAAATCCTCTTTAGTGAAGATGCAAAAAAAAAAGAGTTTCAGCAGATGTCATTAGGCTCAAATCTGCAGGCCAATTAGTAAATGCAAAGGAGAGCAGAGGTAAAAACAAAGTGATTCATGTAATTAGAAAACCTGGCTGTAAGAGCTGAAGTTATGATTTCGTTGGAAGGTTTAATATACTGGGAACACAGGAAAATCACACAAGTCCTAGAGTTTCATCACTCCACTTGCTATATCTTCATTTGTCATCCTTTACATGATGATGGATACAATTATCAATACTTTCATTTTTGCTTTAATTTAATTACATTTTTGTACTTTAACTGTGGCTTAACTTGGGAGTGGACAATATTTTATTATTATACATTTTGTCATGACTTCAAGTGGGTTTGAATTTTTAATTGAAATTTTATTGTATCTTAAGGCCAATTACTTTCAGAGGAACTGAAATCAGATTTTATAGTGCAAAGTCAGTGAGACAATAGGACTCCCTACTGACAACCTTGCTTGAGGGCAGCTTTGTCTGTTTATATCGCAGCCACAACTAAGTGATGTTGGAATATGGACATTCAGAGGACAAGAATAATGGCATTTACTTTATTCTTATATGGTGCCTGGACTAATGCTTAAGATTGAGCACACACACACACACACAAACACACACCCACATGTTTTCCAGAAGTAGGTTTTTTTTTTTTTTTTTTTTGGAGAAAAGTGACTTTTGTTTTCAGCTATTCAAAATATAAAAGTGCAGAACCAAAGGAAAGGGATTAGTGAAAATTAATTGTTTATCTTAATGCTAGGTGCTTCTCTGAGAAAGGGGACAACAAAGAAATGTTTCTCCTTGTGAAAGGTTCTTCTGGAAAGTGTTCGAGGAAACTGTACAAGTTCCTTTACTCATGGGATAAACTATGAATGTATATAGGCTGTAAATCAAACCTGTCACAAAGTAAAGGAAGACATGCTCATTTATGGGAGAGAGTTGATATGATTCTTAACCCAGAAGCTCAATGTACTTTTGGTACTAAAACTGGCTGACGGGCATATTTATTATAACTATTCTACTTTTGACAATTTTTGTGAATTTCCATAATAAAGTTTAAAAAGTTAACAGTGGATTTGCTGTTTTTGTAAAAGTATTCCCACTTTCCAAATATTATTCTAGTTTTAATTTAGCCAGTTGTAAAACAAAAGACCAGACTGTGTGATATCCAATAATCTCTACTTTGACCAATTCTGATAAGGTCAAACACCTTCATCCCCTAGGAGGTGCCATACGAAATTGTCTTTAGTTTAATTGGATGTGTGTGAAGATTTTCCACTTGGGAATAAAATCCTCAGCAAATCCTTGCAGAGTGTTTTCCCTCTGTGACATGGAGCCAACCGGCTAAGGCTCTCAGTAAGGCTGGCTGCCAGTGTAAATCGTAGCTTTCCGGGCTTCACACGTGAGCCAGATGTTGGGGATTTTCTGAGCTATAGAATCGTGGGGAAGGAGGTTTTTGCATTTCCTGTGTTCTCATTCCAGCTCCCAAACTTTCTGGATTTATGACCAGTCAACAATGTCACGAACTGGCCTGAAAATATCTCCAGAGTAAAGCCCATTGACAATGCACCGGACTCTGCCATGGCCTCATACCATCTGTCAGATCAGGAACTCTTTGTACTACTTTTCCCCCCCAACTGTTCTGCAGAAAGTCGGGGAGGCAGGTGTCATCTTTAATTTTCTGAAACCTGCAATTCAATGCAATTCTACTATGACTTTAAAAAAATCACTTATTTCCTTCTAGTATTTTATGACATATGTGTCTATCATAGAGAATTGAGAAATGCATGAGAGTACAAGTGTGTATGTATTATCACAGGTATATATAAAAATATCCCATAATCTCACTGTCCTTGGAGAACCAACATTGCATTTAATTACAAGGATAACTAAGGAATTTCTGGGATCACAATGAATGTTGATATTTGTCATCATCAGAATGTATGCTTGCACATATATGCAAACATATATTTAAATGTATTATAAGCACTTTCCTTATTATTAAATATTCTTAAAAGGCTTTGATGGTTATATACTTTCATCAGATGGTTATACTATAATTCATTTTCCTAGTCTGGTACCATTGGATACATAGTTCATTCTCAAATTTCTTTGTCTGTATGAACAATTTGGTTTGCCACATTTTGAAAGTATTTTGACACTAGAGAATCCAATGGAAAATGAATTGTTTTCTGAATAATCACTTCTTTCTGTTTCAAGCAGCCTTCTTAGGAGCAGCACTTCTCTGATTCTAGTATACATCACAATCATCTGAAAGGTTTGTTAAAAGATCAATTTCTGGGCCCCCCTTCTAGGACTTCTAACTGAGAAGGGTTTGACGTGGATCTGAGAATTTGCATTTCTGACAAGTTCCATGGTCTGGACCACACCTTCTGGAGAAGCACCTGCTGGATCTGATGAAACGGACACAGAGAAAGAGTTCTCATTGTAGGCTCATCTCTTTTTTACCCTCCCATCGAGAAATAAAAAGCTGCTTAAGTTGATACTTCACAGCACAGTCCATGGCCTGGCATGTGCTCAGGTGCCCTCCTTATGTTGAAAAGTGCTTGGCAAATAAGTAATGCTGGCAGGAGAGACTACAGTTTTGACACCTACACCTCAATTTGGGATTCATTTTTCTCACTCAAGATTTGGCAAGTATATCTCTTCCTTAAGGTTAGGCTGTGAAAATATACTCTGACTCACAAACCTAGTTTAAAATACCACAAAGAGTAATCAACTATTTCCCCAACTAACAAGTATTAAACATATTCATTTTGAGTTGTTTTACATGTTTTGCCTGTGTAATGAGCTCTAAGTATTTACACTGGATTTATAATTACTGTGTGAATAAATCATCAGAGCAAAAACTGTCTCCCTGTGTCTGACCTCTTCCTGATGTCATCCAAGGCTCAACCTTGCCACCTACATTGTCTTCCTAAAAAAAAAAAAAAAGCTCTTTATTTACTGTTTTTTTACTGTTCCCAGCAACAGGGCAAATGAGATGTTTGGAGAAATTACTTCTGATGCAGCACTTCTAAAAATGCTGGTTAAAAACTTTTAAAGAATATCTTTTTGAATGCACGTCTGACCTGGCAACAGAGTAAGGGAATATTTTAAAAGCTAGAAACACACACGCGCGCGCGCACCCTAGCACCCAAGGGTAAGCAAGAACTGGGGATATTCTACTAATCCCAGGCACCCTAGAGCTTGGCTTCTAAAGGGCCAGGTGGGAAAAACAACAGAGCATGGATCCAGATTTGGATTTAAGTTCAGAGAGAGATTCATTCATAAAGCAGAGGCTTCTGAGTGGCCACAAGGTCAGCAAATGAATAAGGGAAAATATATATAAATAAATCTGCCCTACAGAGTGGGACATTAGACAAAGATGTCTTATCTCTTGATAAAGAAGAGTGGAAAAAAGATAGCCTTAAGAATTTCTAACCCCAAACCCTGTATTTGGATCCTGAATTCATGTTACTTGTATGCACCAAAACACCCCAAAGCTGCTATTTTCAGTTAAAGTGAGAGACAGATGACAGAGTCTCTGAGATTCTAGAAGCAGCAAAGGCAAACTCTCCCTGAAGCAATGTATTTTCAACCTAGGCCTGAAAGAATCCCAAAGATGAAGTTTCTTAAGAGTGTGAGCCCACAGTAGAAAGTTACCGCTGAGTAATAGCAAAAACTATACACTACAGAATAAGACCTTAAAAGACTGTCAGCCATGTAAGTATTGAAATATCATGTCTATAAGTATTACTTAAATATTTTAAGAAATAAAAGAGAAAAATAACATATTCCAAGCAGACAAGAAATTTTTAAAAATTGAGTAGCAGTTTTAAAAAATAAAAAGAACCTTCTTCTGAAGATTACATATACAATGAATAAAAATAAAAATTTAATGTGTGAATTAAACAGCAGAGAATACATGGCTGAAGAAAGACTTAATAATCTGGAAAATGGATGTGTATAAGTTAGGTGGGATAGGCAGATAGTCAATGTGATAAAAAAAATTATGAAAGTTTAAAAGAAGGTAAAAAGAAAACATATAATAAAAAGACTTCTAATCAGAGTTCCAGAAGGTGATAGCACAGTGATGTGGGGAAGGCGATATTAAAAAACAAACAAACAAACAAACAAAAAAACTATCCTGAATTGAAAAAGACAAAATGCTAAGTTTTAGAAACCATAATGATTTCTAAGTGGGACAAATAAAAACAAATTCATTCCTAGGTACATTACACGGAAACATCAAAGACAAGGAGGAGATCTTAAAAAGTAGTTGAAAGGAAAGTCAGATAACTAACAAAGGAATGGCAGTGAGACCCAACAGCAACAGTGGAAGCCAGGCAGAGAACAGTATCTCCAAAATGCTGCTGTGAGAAGTAAATATCAATCTAAAATTGCATACAAGGAAAAAAGGTCTTTTAAAAACAGAGATGAGATAAAAATGCTTTTAGAAAGGGCACCTGGGTGGCTCAGTCAGTGAAGTGTCTGCCTTCAGCTCAGCTCATGATCCCAGGGTCCTCAGATTGAGCCTCGCATTGGGCTCTATGCTCAATGGGGAGTCTGCTTCTCCCTCAGCCCTTCCCTCCAGTTTATTCTCTCTCTCTCCCTCTCATATAACTAAATAAAATCTTTAAAAAGAATGTTTCCAAAAAGACAACAAGCTGAGAGATTCTCTAAAAGAACTTCTAAAAGATGACCTTAAGGAAAAAATAAAAATTATCTTGGATTGAGTTATTTTTTTTAATTAAAGATTTTATTTATTTATTTATTTATTTATTTATTTATTTATTGAACACTAAGCAGAGGGAGAGGCACAGAGAGAGAGAGAATCTCAAGCAGACTGTGCGCTAATGCAGGGTCCCATGCAGAACTTGATCCCATGACCCTGAGATCATGACTTGAGCCAAAACCATGAGTCAGGTGCTTAACCAACTGAGCCACCCAGGTGCCCCAAACTCAGATTAAGTTCTGATAACAAGAAAGACTGAGGAACAAAGAAAATACAAAAAATGTAGGTAATATAAATCTTGACCAGCAATATAACAGTAAGATTTAATTTAGGGATTAAAATATTGAAAAAATCAATAAATTCTGGAGGATGGCATAAAATTCTGGTGGGGAGTGAATGGAGTTAAAGTGCTGTTTGGACAAAAGGTACAGATACTGACTGGCTTTACTATCTGTTGAGGTAAATATGCACATTATAATGTTGAAATCTGTGGGATATAGCTAAAGCAGTTCTTCAAAGAACATTCATAATCTGCTGTGCTTATGTTAGCGAATAAGAAATTACTAAGATTTAGCAGGGGTGGGGGTGGGGGTGGGACCTTGCAGAATTAGCCCAAAGCAGTAGAAGGAAAAAATAACATGGATAAGAAAATAAATTAATAAAATATAAATCAAAAACACAAAATAGAGGATAAATGAATAAAAAATTTTAGATGAATAATAAAATAGACAAATCTCTGGAAGATTAATGTGGGGTAGAGAAAGATGACATAAATTAACAATAATAGGAATGAAAAGGCAACATAATTACAGATGCAACAGAGATAAAAAAGATATTTTATGTCAATAAATTTATAAATCAATATGAAAGACAAGTGTCTAGAATAACATAAATTACCAAAACATACTTAAGAAGAAATAGAAATCCTAAACAATACTACGGCTATTAAATAACTGAACCATAAATTTAAAATCTTCCTGCTTCCTGGTCTAGATGATTTAACAGTTGAGTTCTACTAACATTTGAGAACCATAAAGGTTCCAATTTCCATAGACTCTATCAGAGAATAGAAATGAGACAAGACTAGCACAAGAAATAAAAGTTTTAGATGATTCTCATTAACATAAGTGCCACAAATCTTTGGCAAACTAACTTATTTGATATATAAAGGATATAACACATCATGATCAAACTCAACATTTTTTTTTCTAGGAATGTAAATTTTGTTGATCATGTCACTGAGATTAAGGAAAAAATCATATAACTATCTCTACAGAAAAAAAAATGTTGGATAAAAAGCAGTAATTATTCAGGATAAAAATTCTTACCAACTGAGCAGATAAGAGAGCCTGATAACCTGTTAAAAAATATACTCAATTGTGTAATATTTTCAAATATGACCTTAGTGGAAACAGAAGAGGCATATGCTAGAGGCATTTCTAGTCAGTATTACCCCGAAGGTTCTAGTCTATACAATCAGACAAAGAAAAGAAATGAAATGTACCGGGACTAGAAAAGAAGACCTAATAATCATCATGTGTAGATTATATAATCTTACACATTGAAACCCCCAAAGAATCTACAAATTACTGGAATTAATTGGGAGTTGAGAGAAGCTTCATATATTCTCTTTTTATAATTATGCAATAATCCATTGTTGTCATTGTTCCTTTTGGTGCTTAAATTGTCCCAAATGCCTGTGGAAATTCCTTTAAGCCAGTGTCTGTGATTTTTTAACATGATCCCCAATGACTCTTTTAGCAGTTCCTTGCTTTCTAGCCTAGAAAACATGATCCAGGTTCACTTTGGTCTTTGTGTGTTCCAGATCTGTAATTAGTCACTTCTGTTTCCCTTTAGTGAAGAATGATGCTAGAAACTAATAAGCCTGTTTGCTGAGTGTGCTTATTGCTAATGAGCTATCACTTTCCATGCCTTTTCAAAGCACAGGGCTAAGAAATGTATTATTTTAAGTCATGAGTTCATCTGATAGAACCAATTCACATTTACTATCACAGAGGTTTTTTTCTGACCTTCTTTTATTATATAATTATGCCTCTTTTCTCTTACAGTAAAAATATTGTGATTTATAATTATATATGAAATATATATTATCTTTTTTGTATTTTAAAATATATTTACTTATATTTATTATTTATCTACTTAATCCTACAATGTATATATTTTCATAATTACAATACAAATATTATCACTAAGAATAAACCTACTTAGTAGGGTTTAAGATCTCTTTGCAGTACTTTGTCCTTCATACATATTTCATAAGAATACATATATTTCAAGTATCATTCTAAAAGAGTATAAACTAATTATTTGTTTATGTTATCTATTTGATACTTAGTTAGGATTCTTTACTTTTTGTTTCCATTCAATTTTAAGGTTTGGTACTTTTTCATCCTTTATGGTTTCAATTTTACTTTTATTAGGTAAAAGAGGCATATAGTTCAAAGGTCAAAACTACCTAAATAGGTATACTCCAATCCTGATCACCTGCAAGTCAATTATTTCCTAGCCCATCTTGTTAAACATTGTCATTACTTTTTCATTTATCCTTCCTATATTTCTTTTTACAAAATTAAGTATATACACACCCACACCTACACACATGCACACATACATAAACTTACTTCCCTTTCTTTCTGAAACAAAGGGGGGCACACAATACACATTCTTTTGTAACTTGCTTTTTTTTTTTTTACTTAAAATTTATCCTGGATATCAGACCATATCAGTTTATAGAAGTATTTCTCATGATTTTGGACCTTTATAGTATTCAATTGTGTGCATGGGCCATGGTTATTTAACCAGTTTCTATAGTTAAACTTTTGAATTTCTAATATTTTGCCATTGCAAAGAATACTGCAATAAATAACTATATTTATGTTGCTTCATATTTATAGAGGTATTTCACAAAAGTTAATTTTCAGAAGTGCAATTGTTAGGTCAAGGGTAAAAAAATATGTAGGTTTGTTAAACATCATGGAGTACTCCATCATGGAGGTTGTAATCATTCTGCATTCTCATTAATAATGAGTGAGAATTCTTGTTCTTCTTGACTATCCAGCAGAATGTTTTCTTAAGAAAGGATGCATTTCTAAGCACTCAAGAATTTAAAATGTAAATTTGTTAAAAGTTATCATTTATAAAACCAAAACCAAAAAATATATGGTATACCATTTGAGATTTTTAGGTTAAAAGAGAAAATATAAAACTTACAGAAAGATCTTAAAGAAGCTATGAATAAATTGAGAGATGAAGCATATATAGGAATAAGAAGACTCACCACTGTAAACATGTCAAGGATTCTCTAATTGAGTTATGTATTCAATGAGATTTTAACCAAAACCTAAATAGGATTTTTCAAGGATGCTGATGAGATTATTCTGAAATGTATACAGAGGAGCAAATAGGCCAGAAAGAGAGGCCAAGACAGGATTAAAGAAAAACTAGGCTGGGGGTTCTTGTTCCATCAAATAACAAGACTTAGTCATTATGTAATTTAGTATTTAAGCATAGGACAGAAAAACAGACCAATGGGAAAGAACAGAAATCCCATAAACAGACCCATTCAGATATGGAAATCTGATGCATTACAGAGTAGGGAAAGTACGGATTGTTAAAAAATGCTGCCAGAACACCTGATCATCCAGAGGGGAGAAAAAAGAAAGCTTCCAACCCCCACCATTAAAAAAATTTTTTTCAAATAAATCAAGAACTTAAAAGTGAAAGACAACAGGTTGACACCTTTAGGCAAAAATATAGGACATTATTTTGAAGATCATTAGGTAGGAAAGTTGCCTTAGATAAAACATGAAAAACACAATCCACAATGAAAAAAATTGATGCAAACTAGCTAATAATCACCAAAGGATAGTATTCAGAATAAATGGAGGACTCCTATAAATCAGTAAGTAAAGGAAAAATAACCTATTTAAAATAGACAGAGAGTGGGATGCCTCGGTGGCTCGGTGGTTGAGCATCTGCCTTTTGCTCAGGTCATGATCCCGGGGTCCAGGATCGAGTCCCACATCGGGCTCCCTGCAAGAAGCCTGCTTCTCCCTCTGTCTGTGCCTCGGTCTCACTCTCTGTGTCTCTCATGAATAAATAAATAAATATTTAAAAAAATAAAATAAAAAGACTTGTATTTCACAGAAGAAATATAAACAGCCAATGAACATATGAAGAGAGGCTGAGCCTCAGTAGCATGTGGAAAAATGCAAATTATAATTCTAGTGAGAGAATATTTTATTACCAACAAATGGGCATAGATTAAAAAGGCAATTAAAAAACTAAACACACATCCACTATGACTCTGTGATTTTTCTCTCAGAAAAATTCTCATGCGCAGGCCTTCAGTATACAAGTATAAGAATAATTAAAATAGCACTGTCCATAATAATAAAAAACTTGATATAACCCAAATAGCCAGGATAGTAGGCAGGATAACTGAAGCTGGTATAATCATTTAATAACTATTGCATAGAAGATTAATGATCCATAGGTCCACAGATCAACATGGATAAATATTGAAAACAACATGGGGTCATAAAGAAAGTTATAAAAGAAAGCATTCAGTGTGGTTCTATTATACACACTTCAAAGGCAGACAAAACCAAACAGTATATTTTTAGGGATACATTACATATGGTAAAACTTTAAGGAAAAGCAGGTTAATATTAATACAATATTAAAACAATAATTTCCCCTGATAGGGAGAGAGGGTGAAGGAGACATGGGAAGATTCTAAGACATAGATAATCATCTGTCTCATATGCTGCAGGTTAACCATTTTATTATCATTTTAATTGAAAATATACATATATGTTATATTCACTCTCTGGTAGATAAGATAATTTCAAAATTCCAAAAAGTTTAATAAAAAGAAAGAAAAGATTATTTTCTTGGTCCTTTACATAAAAGCTTCTAGTTGCTTCCTGTTGCCTACAGGATAAAATCCAACTTCCTAGCAGGGAAAACTATATGCTCTTCCCTATTAGGCCTCCAATTACCTCTGCAGCCTCATCCCTCACCATTCTCTCTCATTAGCCCTCATCTCAACTTGCCTATATCCTAGTGACACCCTGTATTATCAGCACCCCACATATACACCTAAGCTATGCACCCGCATTTCCTCTGCCTGGCAGGTGCTCCTCCCGTGTCAACTTCGCCAATCCCATACTTTCAAATTCAGCAAATGTCAGATTCTTAAAAGAGTCTTCTCTGAAAATTATTTTTTTAAAGATTTTATTTATTTATTTGAGAGAGAGGAGGAGAGAGTGAACAAGAGAGCACAAGGAGGAGGAGGAGCAGAGAGAGAGGGACAAGCAGGCTCCCCATGAACAGGGAGTCCAATATGGGACTCGATCGCAGAACTCTAAGATCATGACCTGAACTGAAGGCAAACACTTAACCGACTGAGCCACTTAGGTGCCCCTTATCTGAAAATTCTGATGGATATTTTCTTCTTTGCTTTCACAAAGCTGTATTTCAATTAATCTATTTATATGTCCCACCTCACTTGCTTTTCAGATCTTCAACCCACGTTTCCTGAGTATTAATTTTATGTCATGATTGTGCCAGATACTGAATTTATCAAGAGCAGTTCCCATTTCCTACCCTCAGAAAGCTTACAATTTAGTTATACTCATGTCTGTATTCTTTATGCTCATTGCAATGCCAAGCATGTTGTGGATTAATCAATTATGTCTGACAAAATCAATGAAGGAATCAGTGAATGAACAAATGAAGGGACAAATAAGAACTGTTCTTTTCCTATTTCAACAAATAAAGCCTTCTGACAATAAATCATGATTTTAGTGAATTTATTTATGACTTTTTAAGGCTAAAAGTTTAAGGCCATCTGTCAAAAACTAAAGTTTATCTAAGAAAACTCCCACCAAATATGTATCTAGATGGAGGTATTTTAATTGTTCTTATGAAACTTTTAGAAGAGGTTAAATTCAACCAACCAATTAAAACCCAGATTCATTATACAACATAATCCCAAGCGATAATACAACTGTGTGTGGAAGTAGAAAGTTTTTTTTTTATATTTTTTATTGGAGTTCGATTTGCCAACATATAGCATAACACCCAGTACTCATCCGTCAAGTGCCCCCGAGTGCCCATCACCCAGTCACCCCATTCCCCTCGCCCACCTCCCTTTCCATCACCTCTTGTGCGTTTCCCAGAGTTAGGAGTCTCTCATGTGCTGTCACCCTCACTGATATTTCCCACTCATTTACTCTCCTTTATTCCCTTTCACTATTTTTTATATTCCCCAAATGAATGAGACCATATAATGTTTGTCCTTCTCCTATTGACTTACTTCACTCAGCAAAATACCCTTCAGTACTATCCACGTTGAAGCAAATGGTGGGTATTTGTGGTTTCTAGTGGCTGAGTAATATTCCATTGTGTATATAGACCACAGCTTCTTTATTCATTCATCTTTCTATGGACACCGAGGCTCCTTCCACAGTTTGGCTATTGTGGACATCGCTGCTATAAACATTGGGGTGCAGGTGTCCTGCCATTTCACTTCATCTGTATCTTTGGGGTGAATTCCCAGCAATGCAATTGCTGGGTCATAGGGTAGCTCTATTTTTAACTCTTTGAGGAACCTCCACAACATTTTCCAGAGTGGCTGTACCAGTTCACATGTCCACCAACAGTGCAAGAGGGTCCCCCTTTTTCCACATCCTCTCGAACATTTGTGGTTTCCTGTCTCGTTCATTTTCACCATTCGCACTGGTGTGAGATGGCATCTCATTGTGGTTTTGATTTGTATTTCCCTGATGGCAAGGGATGCGAAGCATGTTCTCATGTGCTTGTTGGCCATGTCTATGTATTCTTTGGTGCAGTTTTTGTTCATGTCTTTTGCCCATTCCATGGTTGGATTGTTTGTTTCTTTGCTGTTGAGTTTAATAAGCTCCTTATAGATCTTGGATACTAGCCCTTTATCTGATATGTCATCTGCAAATATCTTCTCCCATTCTGTAGGTTGTCTTTTAGTTTTGTTGACTGTTTCTTTTGCTGTGCAGAAGCTTTTTATCTTGATGAAGTCCCAATAGTTCATTTTTGCCTTTGTTTACCTGGCCTTCATAGATGTATCTTGCAAGAAGTTGCTGTGGCCAAGTTCAAAAAGGGTGTTGTCTATGTTCTCCTCTAGGATTTTGATGGATTCTTGTCTCACATTTAGATCTTTCATCCATTTTGAGTTTATCTTTGTGTATGGTGTAAGAGAATGGTCTAGTTTCATTCTTCTGCACGTGGCTGTCCAATTTTCCCAGCACCATTTATTGAAGAGACTGTCCTTTTTCCAGTGGATAGTCTTTCCTGCTTTGTCAAATATTAGTTGACCATAGAGTTGAGGGTCTGTTTCTGGATTCTCTATTCTGTTCCATTGATCTATGTGTCTGTTTTTGTGCCAGTACCATATTGTCTTGATGATCACAGATTTGTAGTACAACCTGAAATCTGCCATTGTGATGCCCCTGGCTCTGCTTTTCTTTTTCAATATTCCCCTGGCTATTTGGGGTCTTTTCTGATTCCACACAAATCTTAACATTATTTGTTCCAACTCTCTGAAGAAAGTCCATGGTATTTTGATACGGATTGCATTAAATGTGTAAATTGCCCTGGGTAGCATTGACATTTTCACCGTATTAATTCTTCCAATCCATGAGCATGGAATATTTTTCCATCTCTTTGTCTTCCTCAATTTCTTTCAGAAGTGTTCTGTGGTTTTTAGGGTATTGATCCTTTACCTCTGTGGTTAGGTTTATTACTAGGTATCTTACGCTTTTGGGTGCAATTGTAAATGGGATTGACTCCTTAATTTCTCTTTCTTCAGTCTCATTGTTAGTGTATAGAAATGCCACTGATTTCTGGGCATTGATTTTGCACCCTGCCACACTGCCAAATTGCTATATGAGTTCTAGCAATCTTGGGGTGGAGTCTTTTGGGTTTTCTATGTACTGTATCATGTCATCTGCAAAGAGGGAGAGTTTGACTTCTTCTGTGCCAATCTGAATGCCTTTTATTTCTTTTTGTTGCCTGATTGCTGACGCTAGGACTTCTAGTACTATGTTGAATAGCAGTGGTGAGAGTGGACATCCCTGTCGTGTTCCTGATCTTAGGGGAAAGGCTCCCAGTGTTTCCCTATTGAGAATGATATTTGCTGTGGGCTTTTCAGATGCTGAGGAATGTTCCCTCTATCCCTACACTCTGAAGAGTTTTGATCAGGAATGGATGCTATATTTTGTCAAATGCTTTCTCTACATCTATTGAGAGGATCATATGGTTCTTGTTTTTTCTCTTGTTGATATGATCTATCACATTGATTGTTGATTGCTTTACGAGTGTTAAACCAGCCTTGCATCCTGGGGATAAATCCCACTTGGTCATGGTGAATAATCTTCTTAATGTATTGTTGGATCCTATTGGCTAGTATCTTGTTGAGAATTTTTGTGTATGTGTTCATCAGGGATATTGGTCTGTAATTCTCCTTTTTGCTGGGGTCTTTGGTTTTGGAATTAAGGTGATGCTGGCCTCATAAAACGAGTTTGGAAGTATTTCATCCCTTTCTATCTTTTGGAACAGCTTTAGTAGAATAGGTATTGTTTCTTCTTTAAATATTTGATAGTATTCCCCTGGGAAGCCATCTGGGCCTGGACTTTTGTGTCTTGGGAGGTTTTTGATGACTGCTTCAATTTCCTCCCTGGCTATTGGCCTATTCAGGTTTTCTATTTCTCCCTGTTCCAGTTTTGGTAGTTTGTGGTTTTACAGAAATGTGTCCATTTCTTCTAGATTGCCTAATTTATTGGTGTATAGCTACTCATAATATGTTTTTAAAATCGTTTGTATTTCCTTGGTATTGGTTGTGATCTCTCCTTTTTCATTCATGATTTTATTAATTTGAGTCTTTTTTGTTTTTAATAAGGCTTCCTAATGGTTTATCTATCTCATTCTTTCAAAGAACCAACTCCTGGTTTTGTGGATATGTTCTACAGTTCTTCTGGTCTTTATTTCATTGAGTTTTGCTCGAATCTTTATTAACTCTCTTCTTCTGCTTGGTGTAGGTTTTATTTGCTGTTCTTTCTCCAGTTTCTTTAGGTGCAAGGTTAGCTTGTGTATTTGAGCTTTTTCCAATTTTTTGAGGAATGCTTGTATTGCGATGTATTTCCCTCTTAGGACAGGACTGTTTTTGCTGTATCCCAAAGATTTTGAACAGTTGTATCTTCATTCTCATAGTTTCCATGAATCTTTTTAATTCTTCTCTAATTTCCTGGTTTACCGTTTCTTCTTTTAGCTGGATGCTCTTTAACCTCCACATGTTTGAATTTCTTCCAAATTTCTATTGTGATTGAGTTCAAGTTTCAAAGCATTATGGTCTGAATATATGCACGGGACAATCCCAATCTTTTGGTATCAGTTGAGACCTGATTTGTGACCCAGTATGTGGTCTATTCTGGAGAATGTTCCATGTGCACTTGAGAAGAATGTGTATTCAGTTGTATTTGGATATAAAGTTCTGTAAATATCTGTGAAATCCATCTGGTCCAGTGTATCACTTAAAGCTCTTGTTTCTTTGGAGATGTTGTGCTTAGAATATCTGTCATTTGCAGAAAGTGCTGTGTTGAAGTCTCCCAGTATTACTGTATTATTATCTAAGTACGTCTTTACTTTGGTTATTAATTGATTGTATACGGCAGCTCCCATATTAGAGGCATAAATATTCATGATTGTTAGGTCCTCTTGTTGGATAGATCCTTTAAGTATGATATAGTGTCCCTCTTCATCTCTTATTACAGTCTTTGGGATAAACTTTAATTTATCTGATATGAGGATTGCTACCCCTGCTTTCTTTTGAGGACCATTTGAATGGTAAATGGTTCTCCAACCTTTCATTTTCGGCTGGAGGTGTCCTTAGGTCTAAAATGAGTCTCTTGTAGACAGCAAATAGATGGGTCTTGCTTTTTTATCCAGTCTGAAACCCTGTGTCTTTTGATGGGATCATTAAGCCTATTCACGTTCAGAGTTACTATTGAAAGATATGAATTTAGTGTCATCATAATACCTATTCAGTCCTTGTTTGTGGATTATTTCTTTGGGCGTCCTCTTTCTTTTACAGAGTCCCCCTTAATATTTCTTGCAGAGCTGGTTTGGTGGTCACATATTCTTTCAGTTTCTGTCTATCTTGGAAGCTCTTTATCTCTCCTTCTATTCTAAATGAGAGCCTTGCTGGATAAAGTATTCTTGGCTACATGTTCTTCTCATTTAGGACCCTGAATATATCCTGCCAGCCCTTTCTGGCCTGCTAGATCTCTGTAGAGAGGTCTGCTATTAATCTAATATTTCTCCCCATATAAGTTAGGGATCTCTCGTCTCTTGCTGCTTTAAGGATATTCTCTTTATCTTTGGAATTTGCAAGTTTCACCATTAAATGAGGTGTTGAATGGTTTTTATTGATTTTAGAGGGGGGATCTCTCTATCTCCTGGATCTGAATGCCTGTTTCCCTCCCCAAATTAGGGAAGCTCTTGGCTATGATTTGCTCAAATATGCTTTCTGGTCCTCTGTCCCTCTCAGCACCCTCTGGAACCCCAATTAAACATAGATTTTTCCTTCTGAGGCTGTCATTTATTTCCCTTAACTTTTCCTCATGGTCTTTTAATTGTTCTTCTCTTTTTTCCTCAGCATTCTTCCTTGCCATCAACTTGTCTTCTATGTAACTCACTCTTTTTTCTACCTCATTAACCCTCTTCGTTAGGACTCCAGTTTGGATTGCATCTCATTTAATTGATTTTTAATTTCGGCCTGATTAGATCTAAATTCTGCAGTCCTGAAGTCTCTTGAATCTTTTATGCTTTTTTCCAGAGCCACCAGTAGCTTTATAATTGTGCTTCTGAATTGGCTTTCTGACATCGAATTGTAATCCAAATTCTGTAACTCTATGCAGAGAGTACTGTTTCTGATTCTTTCTTTTGTGGTGAGTTTTTCTTTCAAGTCATTTTGCTCAGTGCAGAGTGGCTAAAAACGAGTTGTACTTGTTAGAAGCATAAACTCTTCTCTCAGTAGCGTTCCAGCTGTTCTCTCTTTAAATATCAGGTCGAATTCGAAGGTTTTCAGGATGATTTGAAAGTTATCTAGGTAAGTTGGTGGGGACAGGTGACTTGGGGATCCTATTCCTCTGCCATCTTGCCCCACCCCTTGGAAGTAGAAAGTATTAAAGGATTCCTTTTTTATCTCTCCCATGTGAGGCTCTGTTTGTAAACATGTTTACTTGCTCTTCACTTTCTTTAAAATGAAAAAATTCCCAAAAAAGAGTTCAAATCAAGCATTTTTAAAAAAATTTCTCAATAGCTCTAGACATCCATGTAAGCAGGCTTCAGATCTGCCACTTACGAATATTATATGCCAAGAAATACTTAAAATGATGCATTTCTTAGATACTAGCTTTCAACAAACCACACAGAAAAGCAAGTAAGGGTCATCTGTATATCACAGCTATGCCATTCAGATGCAACTTTATTGTCTCTGCACTGGCCTCCATTCTCCAGTGGACAGATGTACTACCATATTCCCATGGACATCTTCTTGTGGCCTTCCCAGGTGGTCCTTGCCAATCCCACTGTGGCAGGCTGAATACTGGCCCTTCTATCCATGTCCATTCCATGTTCTATCCCCAGGACTTGTTATATATTATATTACATGGTCAAAGGAACTTGGCAAGTTGATTAAATTCAGAGTCTTGAGATGGAGAGATGATCTTGGATTCTCTAGGCAGGCCTAGTAAAAATCACATGCGTCCTTCTATCAGAAAGTCAGGAGGACGTGCATTAGTAGTAGTAGATGATATGACAGCACAAGCAAGAGCCTGGGGGAATATGAAGAAAGCACCACAAGCCAGGGAATGCCAGTAACCTCTATAAAGCTGAAAAGGGCAGGGAAACAGATGCTCTCTTCAAAGCTCCCAGAATGAACAGGTCATGTTGACTTTCACCTCGTAAATCTATTAAAATTCCTTTTGGATTTCTGATCTCCAGAAATGTAACCTGATGAATCTGTATTGTTTGAAGTGATTAAGTTTGTGATAAATGTTACAGCAGTAACAGAAAATTAATCTACTCATTTTAGACATTATTCCTATTTGCATTATCTTGCCCCAGCATTGTTCTGCGCCCTGCAACTACTCAATTCTCTCATCTCTGAAACGACCTTCATGCCTCACTGGCCATCCCTTTATACTCTGGTGTGATCTAGACTAATGTATTCTTTTTTGGCTGTGGCAGACACTGCTGGTTAGTTGATCTGAAGTACTTCGCTTCAGTACTTCACTCCCTTGCTGCCTTATACTGCGGTGGTTAGAAAGTCATACACTCTTCCCCAAACCTTCTTGCAGAGGGATGGCAATATGACCCAGTTCTGGAAAATTAGGCATCTATGGATGTTTGCCGGGAGAAAGAGAATGTTTGAGGAAAATGTTTGCTTTCCTAAAAAAGGGGAAAAATATGACCAGTGTGACCATTTCCTTCTTCCTACCTTGAAAATGAGTAGGGTGGTTAGACAAGTGGTTGCTGTCTTGCTATCATGAGCAGAAGGCCAAGAGAATGACAAAGACAGGCTCTGATATTGCTGAGTCATGGAGCCAACTGCTTATCCCTGGAAGCTTCCGGTCCTGTGAAGCTCCTGTTTATTGAAGCCACTGCAGTGTGGTCTGGTGCTGCAGCTGAAACCATACCCAAAGAATACATGACCTTTCTCCAGTAGCCCCTTGAACCACAAGCAACCAGACCACTGAGGCTTTAGGAAATGTAACAGAATCCTCCTTCGCATATAATTTTATGCATTGCTATGAATAAAAAGAAAAATATAAAGGAAATAAGAGAGAGAAGGAGAGAATGGGATAAAGGGTGCAAGGAGGGAGACAGAGGAGGGAAGGAAAGAAGGAAGCAACTCAAACCTAAACTTTAGTGACTGCTCTCCAGCTGCACATCGAGAAAGAAATGCTGGAGAAAAGAAACATCCACCTTCCTCACCTCAGCCTCACAGCATTGCCTGCTATAAATATATATGGAAGAGTCCGCAGTGACAAGCTGAGTCTTTCAAGCACTCCATCCTCCTTCTGACATGCATGCAACATCTCTAAGTCACTCCATCGCCATTCTGCAAACGTCACCACCACATCAACGCAAAGCATTACAAAGGAGATAAAATGTTCTGGACACTACATATAACATGAAAGTCCCAGAGCAATGATCTGGATTATGGTGAACTATCTAGAGGAAATCAATGTCAAAGAGATCGAAGCTTCTTCTGGGAATGGAACTACTCCAGCAGATTTCTAAAATTGTTTCTTTGGTGCTCATATCACAGTCTATCTTATCTTAACAGATTTGACATCTGTTAAGATTCTTTGGTAAATCTTTTGTGGCTAAGGCAGAGATCTAAAATGAGCCTTGTCATTAGAACTCTACTTATAATGACTAATTACTATGGTGGTGTCCGAGGATATCAAAACATTTAGAGGCTGAGGTTACAACATATGTAGACGGCCTATTCAAAGGCAGGCACAGAACTAGAAACAGAGACAAGGAGAAATCCCAGTTCTTGTCCTTGTGGAGTTCAGATTCTTGTTGAGTAACAGACATTAACAAATAAATATATGTTATGGAATGTAAAAGGGGAATTACAAGTTTTGGGGGGTAATGAAATAGATTAAAAAACATGGGCAAAAAAACCTCCCTTTTCCATGCTCACAGATTGGAAAAATTAATATTGTGAAAATGTCTACATAACTCAAAGCAAGCTATTGAGTCAATGCAATCTCTACCAAAATATCCCAAAAGACCACAATAACCAAAGCAATCTTGAGAAAAAAACAAAGCTGGAGGTGTCATAATCCTAGATTTCAAACTACATTACAAAGCTACAGTCATCAAAACAGTATAGTACTGGAAAAAAAAATACACACACACACACACACACACACACACACACACACACACAGATCAATAGAATGGAAAAAATGCCCAGAAATAAACCCATGCTTATATAGTTAATTAATCTATGACAAAGAAGGCAAAAATGTGCAAAGGGGAAAAGACCACCTAAATAGTATTGGGAAAACTGGACAGTTACCTGCAAACGAATGAAACTGGACCACTTTTTTATATCATACACAAAAATGAACTCAAAATGAATTAAAGACCTAAATGTGTGACCTAATATCATAAAATTTCTAAAAGAAAACATAGGCAGTAAACTCTCAGACACTAGCCTTAGCAATATTTTTCTATATATGTTTCTGTAAGCAAAGGGAATAAAAGGAAAATAAACTATTGGGATTACATAAAAATAACTTTTGCACAGTAAAGGAAACCATCAACAAAACAAAGAGACAACTTACTGAATGGGAGAAAATTTTTGCAAACAATATATCCAATAAGTGGTTAACATCCAGAATATATAAAGAACTTGTACAATAACAATAAAAAAATGTTTCCAAATAATCCACTTAAAAATGGGCAGTAGACCTGAATAGACATTTTTACTAAAGATACACAGATGGCCAACAGAAACATGAAAAGATGTTCAACGTCACTAATCATCAGGGAAATGCATATCAAAACCACAAGAGACTATCTCACACCAGTCAGAATGGCTAGTATCAAAAAGATAAGAAATAAGTGTTAGTGAGGATGTGGAGAAAAGAGAACCCTCCTACACTGTTGGTGAGAATGTAAACTGGCAAAGTCATAATGGAAAACAACATGGTGGTTCCTCCAAAAATTAAAAATAAAAATATCATCCAATCTAGCAATTCCACCACTGGATATTTACCCAAAGAAGATGAAAAACTAATTTGAAAAGAGATATGTACCCCTATGTTTATTGCAGCATTATTTGCAATAGCAAGATGTGGAAGCAGCCCAAGCGTCCGTTGATAGATGAATGGATAAAGACGACATAGTATATATACAGTAGAGTATTACTCAACCATAAAAAGAATGAGATCTTGCCATTTGCAACAACATGGATGGACCTAGAGAGCATTATGCTAAGTGAAATAAGTCAGTCAGAAAAAGATAAATGGCATATGATTTCATTTATATGGAATCTAAAAAACAAAATGAATGAAAAAAAAAAAACAATAAAATAGACTCACAAAGAACTGGTGGTTGCCAGAGGCGAGGGGATGGGAGGATGAGTAAAATAGATGAAGGGTATTAAGAGGTACAAAATTCCAGTTGTAAGATAAATAAGTCATGGGTATGAAAAATACAGCACAGGGACTAGATTCAATAATACTGCAATAACTTTATATGGTGACAGATGGTGACTCCACTTCTCACTATGAGCACTGTATAATATACAGAATTGTAGAATCACTATGTTGTACACTTAAAACTAATATAATGTTTCTAAAGTAGTATGTTGAACTAATACAATTCAATTAAATAAAAAAAACAACAACAAAAATCTCCCTTTTATTGATGGATTGAAGACTATACCAAGGTGGGAAACAAGAGACCTTGACATTTTGATCAGTTAACAGAGCCGGGCTGTTTCGAGTGAAGATATAATAGGATGGAAATGACAGAGCAGTGGAAGGACTTTAATATCTGAATTACTCAAATTTCTCCACAGACTCCAAAAATGCCTTTGGAGACAAGGCATTGAGTTAACAGCTAGTAACAAATTAATTCAGTAGCTGAAGGATTAAAGGAGAATCAGACAAATCCGTAGGGTGAACATGACATGCAATAGTTTGGAAGAGACTGGAAATGCTGGTCTACACGAAAAGTATAGTTTGAGGAAGTTCTGTGTCCCTGAACACATCCAGGGCAGCAGTCCATTGTGCAGGTGTCTTGGTTCAGGGGAGCAAAAGGGAGCTGAAGGGCTGTGGGGTTTCAGAGAGCACTTGAAAGAGATGGAGACTACCATACTGAGCAGATACTGTGTGATCCTTACACGTTAATCCCTTCAATCCTTGCCATGACCCTGTGAGATACTGATCAGCAACCTCATTCTATGAGACTTAGAATATGGATTTTTGAATACACTTAGATTTGAGTTCTGGCTCTCTCATGTACTGTATCTATGATGACACAAATTTAAACTGAGGCTGAATGAATAAATGAAGTAAGGTAACCCTCCCAAAGAATTACAGCAAAGTCAAAGTAGAATCAAAATTCACAGGTCCTCCATTTCCAGGCTGTGGATTAGCCCTCTGAATCACAACGCTCCCAGTGGTGAATTCTCCCGTCTACTCTGAACTGTCATTGGAAACATTCAAACTTCAGCTCACACCTTCATATGTTTTTGTGTGACTTCTGCATTCGGTATTCTCTGTGCACCTAGCACTGCAAAATATGTCTCAAAATAACTGCCTTAAGGGAGTAAATTGGCGCATTCTATTTTGGGGGGTCAGACTGGGGCAGGCAATTTGGTAATTATTATCAAATTTGAAACACACTTACCCTTTACATAACAATATCACTGTGAAGAATTTAACCTGCTGCTATACAATAGAAGTAGGTCTTGTGGTTCATAGTTCGTAGATAGATATACCCACCAATAATAAGAGAGAGCAACTAAGAGCATGGCCTTAGGAGCAAACCGCATGAGTTCAAATTCTATTTCTTCCTGCTTCTACCATCCTGGGCTTCTTGGATCTCTATTCCTCAGTTTGTTCATCAATAATGTGGGGCCAAGAAGAGTACCCACCTCACGGACTTGTTGGAAAAATTAAATTAATTATATCGGCAAATTAATTATACTTGCCTTTGGTCAGCAAGTATTAAGTGCCGTATATATGTTAGCTGCTATTATTATGATTTTCAGTCAAACACTGTAAGAGCAAAACAATCATAACCCTTAATAGATGGCAAGAGGAGGATGGCCGAATTCACAATGGTATGTCCACATAAAAGAGAATGATACTGTCACTGAAGATACTGAAATATATCTGAATGAACTTCTTGTCCAGAAGAGAAGAACATACACGTGTCAGGCAACCAATTATATCTGAGGCTCCAATCTGGGATTTTTCCTCCATTCAGTTGTCTGTTAGCCATTTGATGAATTAGTATAGTACTACTGTGGTCTGAAGAACTTCAGGCTGAGCAGAAATGTGAGACATACAAAGATTAAAGGATGTATGTGGACACGGACATATAATCTCTCCACACTCACACGGATCTGTCTTGCCTGCTGCTTCACTGCTCAATTCCCAGCTACTACGGGAAGAAAACATGTGAGCTACCTTCCTTTCTTCCCTGCTTCCAAAAGACTTTCCACAAAAGCTGCCAAAATAATCTGGGAGAATGCATATTCTCCTGCCTGGATCTATACTGTAAGGCTTTTTGCTGTGAATTCTCTCTTTCACCCTCCTTGCCTGACAGGTAAACTGCATGAAGGCTCCTTTTACAGATAATTCTGAGCACTGGTTTTTAACTAAGTTAGTTATATGACTCAAGAAAATTGGAGGATTTCTAAATCACATTTAACTGTTCACATGGAAATTTTGGAAATAGAGCAAAGGGCCAAAAGAGTCGATGTGAATATAACTTAGCTGTAGGCCAGAACATAAAAGATTGTGTCATTTTTGAATTCAGGTCATGCCTTGAGCATACTTCTGAGATGAGGAACAGATGTGGACCTAGAGCGACTGTGGATGAGGAGTGGGGAAAGGATGGACAATCAACATGCTCCTTGACCATCAAATGGGTACTCAGACCAATCCTGTGAATGAAGAGTCACCAACTCTACACTGCCCATGAAAACGTGGAGGGTGGCAAACACTTATTCACATTAAGCAGGACGGTGACAGAACCAGGATTTAATAGCCAGGTGGGCTGGTTCTAAAACTCATGCTCTTTCTTCTAAAGCTCAGCATTTCTGGGAAGGTTCTGATTTCAGTGATGGCAAAGAAAAGGTATCGGAATAAATGGAAAATCTATCAAAAACTCCCAATGGCACTCCTTGACCCAGGGAAACACTAGGAAGTGACAGATACTTCAGAAAGTCCTTCTGGATCAAGCTGCCTCGGGAAGAGGAGAATATTACAGCCAAGGCCCAATGTCATCAAGATACCTTATTGTTGGCCAAAATGAAATGATGAACACTGGTAACCTGAAGTATTCCTGGGACTCACTTGGAAGTTTTTGTTTATGTGGCACAAGCATTGTGACCAAGAGTCTGACTCAATTTCCTAGAGGAAAGCACTACTGGGAAAACAGCTCAGGAAACTAGCTGTCAATCTGAGCCCCCAACAGAGTCTTGCACTGCTTGGTTCAGCCCTGTCTGAGCCTGATGGGTGCTGCCCTGCCTCGGGGGCCCCCAAAAGGCAGGGGACATCTGGGATTAGGGTACATAGTAGTAAAAAGCCCCACCTGGAGAGCAGAACAGCCAACATCTAAGCTTTGGATGGTGCACCCCTGGTACCCCCAGGTTAACGTGAGAAATAAGGTCCCACACCCCTGGTGTCCTTTTCCTCTGCCTGGTTCAAGGGTACCTCCCTTGTCCTGATGCCAGCTGCAGCCATCTCCCCTCCCCCAGGCTAACATGAGAAATAAGATCCCACAACTCTGGTGTCCTTTTCCCTCTGCCTGGTTCAAGGGCACCTTCCTCATCCTGATGCCAGCTGCAGCCATCCCTGGATGCCATCCTCTCAGTCCTCAGCCAGTGCTAACAGACGTTTCGATCCCTGCTCAGTTAGTGGTTCAAAAAGAAGTGTGATGCTACCAATCCCAGGGATGGTTGGGATTTCAATGGGGACTCATTGACAACTTAAGGAAAAGGCCTAAAAAATGAATATCTAGTGGTAGGATTTCAGGTACTATGAAAAATTGATAATATATTCAAATCTTGCATGCATGCATGGATGGGCCCACATACACATGTAAGACAGAAAAGAAAGATAACACACACACATGTAATTAAAAAGAAAGTATATTTATAGCATGTAAATCAAGAAGCATCTATGTGTCCTCTTGCTTTGGAGGATTGAGACCTGGGTAGCAATGAGACTTCCTCAGGGCAGTCGCCTACCTCCTATGTCCCTGAGATGTCACGCCAGCCTTCTGTGAGGTGGTGTATGCACGGGGAGTGAAGATCAGTCTTGGTCAGTGTGCTCTGTGCACACCAGGGCTGCTTGTCCATCCTCCTTCTCCACCTTGGCTTCCACTTGCCCAAAGAAAGTCCCTAGTTCTGCAGTTGCTTAAATTCTACTTAAACTTAACTCTAACAAACTCCCCCCATCTTTAGAACAGTCCATTGACAATAAAAGGCCTGCGAGTGTCTGAGGAGGGGCCGGGCCCAGTTTGTATGTGGCTCAGAAGGGCGTGCCACAAGATGCTTAGGGTCATTTCCGTAGGTCCAACACAAAGCATCATGCTTGGCTCACTGCAGGCCCTACACGGATATTTGTTTGGTATCTTCGAACTGCTGGGCCAGGACAAGTTCAGCACTTCAGGCAGGCTTAGAAGGTGCGACCAGCCTCCAAAATGAGCTGTCATACTGGCCACAGTAGGCAGAACTCTTCCCTGCCCTCATTCTATTCCTAGGTGAAGAGGACGACAGAAGCTGTCCAAAATGCTCCCAGGGCATGTTCAAAACCCAGCCCTCCAACAAAACCGCCCAGATAAAAGGAGCAGGGTGTATAGTAGAAATCTGTGTGTGGGTTAGAGCACCTTCAGATGCTCCCTCATCCTTAACTTGACATCTTTTAACACAGAGATGGCCAGATAATTCGTGTGGCCAGAGGTTATTCTCAGAGCACTCCGCATTCATCTTTCCATCTAGAAAGTGAGCAATTCACAGAGGATGTGCTCCACAGGTTTGCTTATGCCAGATTCTGTGACATAGTCAAAAGGACCATGGGCTGAAGGTCTGGAAGCTTCTAGCCCCAGCTCCAATGCTATGAATTGAACTCTAAAGGCACTGACATTTAGAGCTGGAAGAAGCTTTCCAGATGACAGTATCTACATTCTACAGATGAGGGAATGGTGGTAAGAAGGGAAGTGATGCCACCATGATCATGCATTTGACCCCTCAGAGTCATAACTTGCAACCAGGTGTGTTCACCACTGCAGCGTCACAGTCTCCATGGCTTGGCATCCTGAGATGACAGGTGGCATTCCTGTTACTCACAAGATAATGGAGGAATCTCTAGATGAATCTCAGAGAATCTAAGTTAAAACACTGAGTCAATCCATCTCTCCCTCTCTCTCCCCCCACCCCACTCCCTCCAGAGCCGTTCCTGAACACCATGTGTGAGAGAAAACAACAGAATGGAAATTGCTCATATGGAGCATGAGGAGGCTGCCCACCTCCCTCGCACAGCCCGTGCGCAAAGACAGCCCCTCAGCTGTGCCGCAGACACAAGGTGGCTCATGCTCATTGTTTATTGTGACAGCTGACAAGCCAGCTGGCACGGATCACTCCTCAATTCCAACCGAGATGCCACCAAGACACATGTGACAGGTGCCAGCTGCCGCTCAAGAAGATAGGTGGTGTCCTTGCCAGTCAGCAAGGTGCAGCCCCAAGGTCCAGGCCGTGCATCCTGCCACCCTCTGGAAGCTTCCCAACAGAGAGCAGAAGTGGATCAGATTTATGCTGGCCCTTTGTGGGAAGGGGCAGGAGCACGCTTATGCTAGCTGGGTTTCTGGAGCAATGGGTGGAGCCAAAGTCTGTTCAAATGCTCTCGGCAGGTCTATGTTATATTTGGCAAAGGTCTGGCAGCTCTGGACACAGTGAGAAGGAGAAGGGAAGAGGCAAAGCGTTGCATGTGAAAAAATATGCTGGGCACCTCCAGAAGTATGGGCCAGACACTAAGGGATCTGGCAATCTCAGGAACTGGAGGGGCTTCCCATCCCCTAATCTAGGCCAGGTCCACCAGTCCCCCACTGCAAAGGGAAAAGAAGTTCCTTGTAGAGCTGGGGGAGGGGGGAGAGAAGGGGGGCTGGTGCTCTGACCCTGGGAACAGGACACAAAGAAAGCTCTCAATTAGCAGGCCCTAAGTAACACAAGAAACACCTTCTGTTCTCAAGGTTTCCTCTGCCTACCAGCTCGGCAGAGTGTAGAGAAGGTGTTCTCAACCCCAGAACTGCTGATATTTCGGGTTGGGTAATTGTTGTTGGGGGCTGCCCTGCGCCCTTCCCACTTTCTTCCAAGAGCAACCCCACTGCTAGCAGTGGCAATCAAAAATCTCTCCAGACACGTCTCCAGCATAACTCCCAAATGAGAACCCACTGATATCAGCTCAAAGGCACAGAGGCAGGCCCCACACTCCCTGGGTCAACTGAATCCCAACTCTGTCACTTCCAAGACAGACAATTTTGGCCATATCATTCCATTTTTGTGCTTATTTCCTCAGCTGTAAAACAGGAGGGAATAACTGAACCCATCTTTATAAGGTGGCCCCAAATGTTCATTTATTTCCTCCAGGAATAACTCTCAGAGTAATATCTGGTCCATAGTATGTATTCCTCTCCTACAGAGAAGCCCAGGAAATACTTCATTCTTCCAGAATCCCTGCTATCAGGGCTCTAGCTTAGAGTCTGCCCTCAAGAGACCTCTGTGTGCAATTTGGAGAACAAACGTGAAAGAGAAGCCATGATTCCACTCTAGGATAGGTCAACAGAGCCATGTATGGGAACAGGACAGAGGTAAGCCTCAGCTTCCAGATCTCCTGCAAATCCCTTGAGGTAATCCATGGCTGTTTCTTTTGAGTTCTGTAGGCTCCTCATCTTTGAAAGCCAGATGTAGTTTTTCCTACCCATCCTCCACCAGCCTGTCCCATGAGTAAGGCATATATAACTTCCTGTATTAAACCCCTTCCTGCTTAAAATATCTAGAGCCCGTCCCTTTTTCCAGACTAAACTCTAACTTATGAACCCATTGACTTGATCAAGGTACAAAAATCCCAGGGCGCCTGGGTAGCTCAGTTGGTTATGTGTCTGACTCTTGATACAAGCTCCCATCTTGATTTCAGGGTCATAAGTTCAAGCCCTGCTTTGGGCTCCACACTGGGCATGGAGCCTATGTAAGAAAGTTAAAAAAAAAAAAAAAAAAGATACTAAAGATACTACCATTGGGACTATTGTGTATGTATGTATCTATCTACCTACAACAGAACCTTTATCTCCAAAGAAAATTCCCAAATATAAAACAGGTAAAAAGTGGAGCTTTTCGAGATGGCCAGGTGTGTGGAGAAGGGGAGTGCCCATGGTTTACCACTTGTTCACACTTCTTCCCCTACCTGCAGAATCCTAAGGCTCTGAAAGATCTTGTTTGTATATCTTGTAGTAAGAGAAGAATCCTAATATATCTAGCTGGCCTATGCACACAAAGCACTAAATTAGAAGTATTCCCAGGGCCAGAGAAGGAAGCAAGCAACTGCTGACTTGAACTGTTTTGCAAAATGCACTGTGCCTGGCCCAGGAAGAGAAGGGACTCATTAAGAAGCAGGTTTCCTGTCCTTAAGGATTTCACAGTCAAACAGCAGATGAAAATAGAAGGTCCGAAGACCAGGAAAATATAGTGACATGTCTAAATGAGAGGCATGTGGCATTTGGTGGCCCATGAGGACCTTTGGTCCTATGAGCAAGGCTTTAGTGAGCAGATGCTAGGTTGTGTAGCACAAAGTGCCCCCTGACTCCCAGGTGTGACAGGAAGCCCACTCCCAAGGTGTCTAGAATATACAGCTGCCCAAGCAGGGGAGGGAGCCAAAAACCTGACATCCCATCTCCCTGGTGAATAACATGCCGAGCTGCTCCCGGACTGTGTCACCTGTCCAGGCAGTCCCTCGGATTACAAGGGAGTTGCCATATGGTCATTATTTTCTAATTGATTTTTGGCAAATTACTTTCATCTGGTGAGTTCGGTATGAGTGGGCCAGATACCTTGTTCCCCATACTTCACTTTTCATCTGCTAGGACTTTCAGAAAACTCAAGATACTCACAGGAAACTGGGCATATCTGCTCTGAACACTTTTTTTTTTATTGTTTTGACACACCCGCCAAGAGATTGGTCTCTCTTTCCAGCACTGCTTTCAAAAGTCAGATTTTTATGGTAGAGAATTCTCATTAAAAATGATTACTTTTGGCAGCAGAAGTCGGAAAGGTGACAGGAGAGAGGCAAGTATTAGAGGCATGAAGATTTTTTTTCCTTCCATTTGCAGAAAGCCTGCCGCCTATAAAACAAACATCATCAGGAGAATGAAAAAAAGAAAAAAAAAAACCCACAACATTTGAAACACACAACAAAACCCCTCCTAACCTTTATGTGTGCCCTCGGAAGCAATGTCTTAAGTACAGGGGCTAAACCACTATCCTACCTACTCCATAAGCTGTAAACCTGCTGAGGGCTCAGCGTGTTTTCCCCAACCCTGGTCTCTCTGGCCCCAGCGCATGGGACCACCGAGAGATGCCTCATGAGCAAACACAGCAACAGCTAATAGTTACTAGAACACTGTAGAGAGAAGCCAATGCACATTATGGACACCAAATATACGCACTAGAAATCTACACCAAGCAAATTCCTTTTGGTAATACTGTATTTACTCTTTCACCTGGGCAGAAATAAAATCTAATAATTCCTAACTGCAATAATTCTCTAAAGGAATTGAACATATAAACTTTTCTTGATACTTCTATTTAGATATACAATTTCTTGAGAATGGCAAGATATATATTTTTTAACTATTGTGCAAAAATATTCCTCCTTACTTTTTTTGTGGAAATTACTGCATCCCCTTATGAGCTGTCAGGAAATGTGGGAACCTGGGGGGTCTCAGCCACCATTTCTCCTGTACTTTGTTTTCTTGCACTATTTGTTCACATGTAGGATCTTGGCCCCAGGTTCCTGTATAGGAATAGAGGAAAAATGTGGCTGTGCTTTGGGCATCGTCAACTCTCTGTGACAGCCTGGTCCACAGTGTTGTGATGCCTGTCAACTGTTCTGGGTCCTCTGGTGGCCTGTGATGTCCTCAACCCTCCAAACACAAGTGCACATATTTCACAGAAGATGAGACCGTAAAGACTCTAAGTGACAGACCTTAAGAGCCTACCAGTTGAGAAAGCACTTTCATAGCAGACTCCATTTTTCCTTCTATATTTCCTGTTTTGATGAGTGTTGTAACTTTTATTCCCAGTATCCCAGGACACAGTAATAATTCTGTTAAAAGCTACAGAGAGAAACCCAGGGTCCAGTGATCAGAGCACAGAGTGAAGACTCTGGAAATTAGGCAAGTGTCCCCTGGAAGTGACACTGTAAGAGGAAATCTAAAGGACAGATTAGAGTTAGCTCACCATGCCATAGAAGCATGTGTGTGCAGACAAGTGACAAAGGGGTTTTTGAGGGGATGAGGAGTAGAATGGGAGGAGATTATTCCAGATAAAGACTGCAACCTTTTCATCAATCTTTTGCTCACTATACTGTCTTTCCTGGAAACTCATAAAAAAGCAAGAGAATGTCATTGTCCTATCAAGATAGGTCAATCAGATGTTAACCACAAAATACTTAGAGCCTAAAAAAGACAAAGGAAACTCTTATTTGCCGTATGCACTGGGCTACACATGTCCATCCTAGAAACATTACGATGTTCTATCTGAAATATTTCACCTTCTGTGAAGCCAAAAATGCCCTCTTTCCATTGTCGCCTACCCTAGAGATAAAGTTACTTTGTGGCTGTTTTTTTCCCCATCTACAAAGAAGTTCAACAACAATAAGGAAGGCTTCTCTCCACAAGAACTGGCATAACCAATCTGGCTCTGATAAATAGGAATTTGGTAAATACTGTACAGCTGATAAATTCTGTCCCAATTATACATGCCTATCAAATTCAAAGGTGGTTTTGCGGTAGGCTATTAAATGCATGGTTCAATTACAACCTTCCTGCACAGAACATTTCTTCCCTGGTTAAGGAACCAAATGCTAATTCAGAGATTGGTCATATTTTCCACTTGAAGTTCATTACATTCAAAGTAAATTGAGTGCAGTGAATGACTGGCTGACCCCAGCCACCCCTCACCCAGAAAGTCAATGGTCACATAGCACTGTCGTCCAACAAAAAGCTTCACGCATCTGAAGCTAGTTTATATGGCGTCAACCATGAAGTCAGGAAGAATCAGAAACTACTGGAATTCCCATTGTTTCTGAAAAAAGAGCTCCTGGCCAAACTGTCCCCTTGTCTTTCGACAGTGGGGCCTTACGTTTTGTGGTTCCTTTACTTTCTCATTTCCACTTCACACTAAATAAGTAAGAAGAATTATATGCTCCTAAACAGAACAAAGGGCCTGAATGAGCTTCGGCATAATACATCAGGCCAGAAATGCCACGGGGGGGGGGGGGGGGGGGGGGGGGGACTTACAAGACTCCATGTGAGGTGACAGTGGGGCTTCCCAACACTGGGAAACAATGCAGCTCCCCTGCCTCGAGATTTCTGAGCTTGTTTGCAATAATTGCCTTTGCCCACCCAACCCATCTTATTCGGGGAGGCTCTGATGTTTCCCTGCAATTGCTCTGCTCTGATGCCGACTTGAAAAACCTCCTCCACATGGATGCACTCAATCACCCGGCATTAAATGAGACATCTAAGGGTTCTGCCACTCACCATTTCTGTCATGTTGTCTCAGCCCTTAGAGGACTCCATTGTTGTGCAAGGCCACTACAATCCCATTACCAGCTGGCCCACGATCAGATGATAACTAAAGTGAACACAAACACTTAGCCAGCACAAGAACTGCTGAGGCCCTCCCTCTTGGGCAGCGCAGCCCAGGAGATTTTCTGACACCCGATCCACAAATCGAACAATCACATTGCAAAACGCTTTCAATGTCGAGGAACAAGCATTCAATCAGCCCTCATGCGCCTGTCATCTGGCCCTGAGTGCTTATGAAACAGTCAGCTTGGCCTTTCTTCTTTGCTAAAAATTTTTTCAGAAAACCACTAAGTTGCTTCAGTCTTCTTCCCACTGCACCACTGCTCAGATGTTGGCCGAGGACAGTCATGAGCGCCTGGCCTAAGGCTCGTCTCCGCACAGCGGCTGGAAGTTTGCTTGGAAAGAAAGATATGCCGATTTGGTCTAGCGGAGTAACTATAAGTAGTTCAAAAAGTTGTTTAACTAGGCCTTGACCCGCCTTCGTGCTGCAGCACGAAGAAGCAAGCATCCCGCACTTCCTACACCAACCGACAATATGGCCTGGATGCTGTACACTGTGAGGCAGTGCACTGTTCTAGCCTTCAGGATGGGGCAGTCGTGCACATGCACAAACACACACAACCAGTAATATGTAAATGTGATATGAGGGACAGAAACAGTGAGGCCAAGCGCTGGGAGAAAGGAGAAATCTCTGGCAGAGGTGGTCCCCCCAAAGGTTTCCCAGAGTCTGTGAAGGTGGGCTAGGGTTTAGATCCCCAGCTCCAAAATGTGTGGAGATTCCCAGTAGGGGAAGTGTCATGAGCAAAGACAGAACCCTCAGAATGAACAGCCTGACAGAGGGAGTCAGTGGAGAAGCTGGGAAGGCGCAAGAGGAATAGCCCCTCCTTAAAGTACAGGGCCACCAAGTGCTGTCCTTTTGTCAACATTTCAGGTGGGTGCTAAGGCCGGTGAAGAAAATTCAGCTGTGAAGGTTGGTCTGGTCCACATGGGGCTGGAACGTGAGCAGCAGACTGAGGTGTGCTGACCAAACTGAGGGCAAGTAATATCTTTTCTAATGCAGCTGCTGCCCACCAACCGTGGGGCCAGGCCTTGTGCCGGGTGCAGCCCTCACCCCTGGGAACCTGCCTCCAATAGTGAAACACGGTTACAGCTCAGTGCTGCAGCTTCTTCACAAACACATGATTTCTGGATGTGCGGATTGAAAGAGAAGCGAAATTCTTCCTAGAAGGCAATCACCGTGTTCAAGTACATCCTGACAGGGAGCAAGGGAGGGACAAAGGGAGGAACAGAACAGATATCAACTGGCTACTTGCTGGTGGCCCCTATCAGGCCCTCCTCGTGTGGGGAGGGATGCTGACCAGAGAAAGGGCAAGTGGGGATGAGGTGTACAGACTGGCTCCAGGCCGTGCTCCCTACCCTCCTTCCTTGCTCCCTCTGGAGCAGGCTCTCTGCCAACCCACAGCTGAAAGAGAAATCCCTAAGGATGGAGAAAAGGTGAATCACCTCTTATGGGGTGTTTTTCATGAATTAAAACACCTGGGATGTTCTTTCTCAGTTATATAGTTGATCATCTTTAAATTAAATTACAACGGACTAAAAGGTAGGGGGCTTCACAGGCTCCTAGCTTTAACTGGGATCTTGTCTGGGACTTAGGGCTTAAAGAGTAGTTTTCATATCATCTCTGGCCTCAGCTCTGGGATCTGACAGTTCCCTCACTGGCAGCTGTGGCAGTGAGGCCAGATCCCCGGGGAGGCAGGTACGCACACATGGCAAGAGCTCCCCACTGGTGAGGATGAGCATGCCCCTTGGGGATCCCTGTGACAGAGGGATGGGCTACATGTGGCAGTAAGCTAATGAGGTCTGTGTTCCCAGAGAAAGGAAGAATCAAGCCTTCTCCCTTAGAGGAACAAGCATGAAGCATCCCTAGGTGACATGGGCTGTTCACATTCTGGCATGCCTGAGTACAGAGTGAGGCAAGAGCGGTTACTTCTCACAGCAGAGGGTAAAGCCTCCTGCATGGTGTCCTTTGGTGGGCAGCTAACAAAAGTGCTAGTTCCATTCCTTTAATGCAGCATGAAGGATGGAGTATAATAATTTGGTGAAGATATAAATAATCTGAGCTCCTTGGAAGGCTACAACTCAGTAACAAAGGATCAGAGTTTCAACAGCATGTTTGAACAGTGCTTTCGTATTTGTGACTTCTTGTCTCTCAGAAGCATCATCCTCAGGGTAACCCAGAAGGTTCCGTCATTTGCCTGATACCACACATCTAGCAAAGAATGAGACCGAAACAGGCCCTGTGTGCGGATCTCTCAGATTACATCACACAGCCTGAGTCTGGCAACCTTACCACCTGCCGTATTATTTTTCCCTGTGCTCATAACACGAATTTGTTCACTTAGCAAACATTTACTGAGTGCCGTTAGATGCCACTTGGACACATCAGTGACCAATAACAGCAAAGAACTCTGACCTCAGGGAGGGGGCTGGGGAGCAAAGGCCAACAATGAGCAGGAGACATAATAATAAATAATAAAGGAGTGCATTCTACAGATGCTGTAAGTTGGTAAGAGCTATGTAAGACATAGAGCAAGTTAAGGGGGATGGGCAGAGTGAGGGGTCAGGGAAGAGTGTGTAGGCTGCCATTTTAAATAAGGCGATAGGAAGAGATTTCATGAAGAAGGTGACAACTGAGCAGAGCCTTGGAAGAGATGAGAGGCAGCAGATGGTGGAGAGCTCCAGGCAGAGGGAACAGCCAGTGTGAGGACGCTAAGTCAGGGGTGAGTCTTGCGTGCAGGAGGAAGAGCTAGGGGCCCTGTGGCCAGTGTGGGCTGAGCAAGGGAGGTCTGTTTGCTCATTGTTAAGATGGCACACAGAGGCTTGAATGCTGTAAGGACGCTGCAGTTCTTCCCTGCGAGGACTGGCACTGTCAAGGCCCTCATGATCCGAGTATGCCATTGCCTGTTTACATACATCACACCCAGACACCTGGGCAATCAAGAGAAATGCCAGACTAACCCTTTGTTTCATATTAGAGAAGTCTGATTTTTAAAAAGCTGTACTTAGTAACATGGATCCTGCCACGTTGGCTTTAATCGTGAAACTAAATCTTTTCCAGGAAGCCTGGGCTTCCTAAGCTATGAGACACTTTTTAGACTTCTCCCCAGTCATTTACACGGCGTCAGCTTACAAATGTCGGATATCATGAAGAATGAGTGCCGAGCTGTACCAAACAAAGCAAATAATTAACAGCAGTACACATGGTGGATTCATTTCAAATTCTCTCTTGCTGTCATCTTGATAGAAGCAAATGATAATGGTCACGTATCTCCTGATCATCACAGCCACGGTAACATGTACCACAAATCAACCTCCACCTGCTTGTCGTGCCAAAAATAGAGCAGCTCAGAGATTTCTGTGCACTAGAGAAAGCAACAGTCTCAGGGATTGACAAAGACACAGATCTGGTGCAGAGCGTGTTCAAGAGTATAAGGAACAGGCATGTGTAATCCTTGGACAAGTCCCTGAGAGGACAGAGAAGTTTCTGAGACCATTACTTACACAAACTATATTACTATATTTTATGTAATATATGAATACTATACTCTGCTACACTAGAAAATATGTTCTACTGTTTACTATGTTAGGAATAGAGATCAAGTTTGGAGAATGGTTCAAAATAGATAATGCAGACCATCAAAGAACAAACCGGAGTTACTAATCCACATTTATTTTTAAATGATTATAAGATTTTACATGTAATTTTGATGCAACTGGATAAGAAATTTCCCTGTTCTTTGCAAAAGCTCTCCTAGCCAAACTTACCTGGTTAATGAGTTAATATGAGTTTAATGAATAATATCACCAAAAGGTAGACACAAGATTCTGTCCCCTACACAGCAAAACTACACTAACTATAGTGGCTATCACAATTCATAGCTCCAAGTCTGCCTGATTAGAGGTAATTTCAAACCTTGGGTGACTTCCCATTTTTCATCTTGTGCTTTGCAAATGCAAGCGTATACTGTGTCCTAGTCAAACTTCTTGTTCAATTTTACAGTTAGAATCTTATTTTTTTTTGAAAGATTTATTTTTTTAAAAGATTTTATTTATTCATGAGAGACACAGAGAGAGAGAGAGAGAGAGACAGAGAGAGGCAGAGACACAGGCAGAGGGAGAAGCAGGCTCCATGCAGGGAGCCCGATGTGGGACTCGATCCCGGGTCTCCAGGGTCAAGCCCTGGGCTGAAGGTGGCGCTAAACCACTGAGACACCCAGGCTGCCCTTATTTATTTGAGAGAGAGAGAGAGAGAGAGAGAGAGAGAGAGAGAGAATGTGTGGGAAGGGCAGAAGGAGAGGGAGAGAATCTCAAACAGACTCCCCACTGAGTGCAGAGCCTTACACAGGGCTCCATCTCCCGACCCTAACATCATGAACTGAGCTGGAACATGTGTTGGACACTTGTTGGCCTGCACCACCCGGGTGCCCCTAGACTTTCTATTTTTAATCAATATAATGTAACACTGCATTTAACATCAAGAGGCTGTTTCCTAGTCTCTAACAACATGTACTCAAGAGCAGAGAGACTCCCTGAGCTGGCTCTAGGAAGCCTCCGGTTTTCTGTCAGAAACAGCCTGCTGAAGCACTTGTCAAACTGTACATCTTCCTGAACTAACCATGTGACCAGCTGGCCTTTACTCGGCTAATTCACAAAGTGACTTTTAAGTCTTTTCCGTTCATCTGGAACAACACGTGTCTACAGTTTGAAGCTCTCGAAGCAGTGACTTTGGTGCACTGCTTAGCTAAAGAGTAGAATAGCGATCAGATACATCCAATCACAAACAAGATATGTTGAACAGCAGGGTTTTTGTTTTTGTTTTGTTTTGTTTTTGGTCTCCCATGCAGCTTAGGCACTGCTCAGAGGGTTTGCTTAAGATATCTGCTTAAATACAACAAAGATGGAGCTATGGCTGGCACTGTGCTAAGACGATTACAAGGTCTTTCTCATTTAACTCCTATGGCAATCTTCTAAAAGGCCACCCCACTACTGTCATCCTTATTTCAAAGATAAGAAAGTGGAGGCCTCAGAGCAGTGAGCCACTGGTTCAAGTCACACAGCTAGGAAATGGTTGCACTCAAGCCCCAAGTCCTATACTTGGCTTGATGTCTATATGATTAGAACTTACTCCATTCATATCTCAAATTTTTCCTGTCCTGAGTCTATTTTATAAAAACACATTTCAGCATGCATTTTTACAGAATATCCTTACCTTCCTCCCAACCTGGTACTATGCATTTATGTAGAAAAATTAAACTTTTCAAAATGCAAATGTATTTGCATCCCTTGGTGGCTAGATTTAGCAAAAATGCCCTGTCCTGATTTCTTAAAAAGTTAAACATACCTACCAAATGACCCACACACTTTACTCCCAAGTATCTGTCCAGGAGAAATGCAAATGTATGTCCACACTGAACCTTGTATACAAATGTTCATGGCTGTGTTATTCACAATAGTCAATAACTGGTAACAGTCCCCTGGAAAGTGGAGAAATAAAATATGTTGTATCCACAGGATGAAATAGTATTCAACATTGTAAAGGAATGAACTATATAGATACACACAACACCATGGATGAATCTCAAGATAATTATTACAGCAGTGAAAGAAGCCAGACACAAAAGTGTATACACTACAAGATACCATTTACTTAAAATCCTAGAAAATGTAAACTAATCTGCAGTGAGAAAATCCAGATCAGTGGTTGCCTAGGATCACAGGTGAGTGAAGAATGGATCACAAAAAGAGGCACGAGGAAATTTTCAGGGGTTAGAGGAGAATGCTCTCCGTATCTTGTTTGGGGCAATGATGTCATGAGTGTATATAGCTTGCATTCTCTCTTTAAAAGGATATATCTTATTATTATGTATAGAATGTACCTCAATAAGTTTGAATATAAAGTAGATAGGTTTATGAATAAACCATTTATATATTGAACTCCAGTTGATGAAATCTTTTTTAAAAAGACACTCAGAAAAGAAAATAAAAATAAAAAGACACTCAATTTTTTGAAAGTGCCCAGTCCGTATCTGGTACAACATGCAGTTTCAGCTCGCTATGCTGTTTATTTTAGATTCTAAACTCCTGGTAGTCAAGAACAAGTTCTCATTTTTAGCTTAAGTTCTATGCAGTTCCTAACACAGCATTAGGCGTTGCAACTGTTCAGAACATTGAATCTAAACATATCTCCATTCTATTTTTCCTTGCTTTCCAAAGAGATCCTGGGAGCAGAATCTAGAGAGAGCCTGCTAGCATGGCCATCAGATCCTTAAAAAGTGTCACCAAGGAAATGTTTGCATTTGTTCCTAAACATACAAAGGCTGCCTATGACTCAGGATTCTGGGTGAAGTACTGCCCTCCAGTAATTCTCAGAACTTCTCCAAGACCCTCTCTCTGTGCAGAGACACAGTAGGTTGTATGGGCCATCCAGGTAGTGTGGCCTCTGAAAGCTATGGGCAATCCTGACTTTTAACTTTATGTTTTCTGTAAGACAAGGGATACGGGGAAGGAAGGTGAGGAGGCAGAGTTCATCCGACAAGCGGTTAGAGACTAAAAGCAGTCTCAGCCCTAAATGTGCTCCCACCTACTTCCTGTCTCAAGGGAACTAAAGCCTATTAGACTGTCAGTGCCAGTTTACAAAGTATGTGTTACTGACCCTCAAGGAGACAGGTACAGAAATTGAGAGTGTTTAGAAGCTTTTGAAGCTGTTAGACATGGCTGTGATCTGTGGACTCCATTCTCATTGAACTGGGTTCACACCAGGTCTGATATTATCAAAAACTTAGGGTGAAACCAGTCATGGACAGTTTCATTTACAGTGGCTTAAAATGTTAAAAGAAAAACAAAAACAAAAACAAAAAAACCTAGTCTGGGGGCCCCTGGGTGCCTCAGTGGTTGAGCATCTGCCTTCGGCTCAGGTCATGATCCCTGGGTCCTGGGTCCTCCCTCTGCGCAGGGAGCCTGCTCTCCCTCTGTCTATGTCGATGCCTCTCTGTGTGTGTCTCTCATGAATAAATAAAATCTTTAAAAAAAAAAAAACAAAAACCTAGTCATCTTCCACACATGGTTTGAGAAGCATAGTTTTATGGCATGGCTTACCCAGTGAATGTTAATTTTTCCCAAAGTGATAGTGAGAGGCAGAAAAAGGCCACTCTATCATCCAATCAAATCCATGCAACCCCCAGCCTGTCTATAGGTGTTTGGATTGAGACTGTGAAGTGAAATTCAATAAACCTTCTCAAAGAGGAAGTTGATCAAAAGTGCTATGTTTCTACTCTAATTAGTATCATGGCTGTATAAGCTGCAAATATGGTTGTCAGCACGTCAAAAATCAAAATGAAGGTCATGATAATAGCTGTGTGGATATAATTAATTTTTTACTTTCTTTTTCCCTTTCTTTTATTCTCTTTTGCTCTCTCTCTCTTCTTTTTCTTTCATCCTTCTTAGGGGATGACTTAGGAACACACTTATTTCTGAATCAGCCCCATTCATGTTTGGGGCAGCATAGGCAGCTGACCCAGATGGGGCTGCTCCATATGGCCACTGCTTAAATCTAATTAGGCTGAACTAAATGAAGTCCAAGAAACTCTGGATCCTCATTTCTAATGTTTTTCAAAAAGGTTAGTTGGTAGGGAACTCAGAGAGTATGACAGTCTGCTTCACATGACACAGGGAGTGCCTGAGAGGAGGGATGACCCTTATAACTGCCCCCGAAACTGCACAGATTGAAACGGGCAGGAATGCAGGTCGGGCTTTTGGATTAACAGGCAAGATTTTCTTAATGTTTATTCTTCCTTTCCACCTTAGCTCAATGGTCAGTTTCCCAGACAACTGTCCCAACTTTCCTGATTAGATTGCTTCTTCCTGTTTATTATAGATATCACAAATGCAGTCCTGTGAATCTCCCCCTGTGTTCAGGAAGTTCCACAGGGCAATGGCCATGCCTGTCCTGTCCTGTTAAGCAGTAGTCTCTAGCACTTAATTAAGCACAGTGATGAACAATAGAACACACTCAACAAATGTCTGCTGGAAGAAGAGAAGAATGAATAAATAAATACAGGGATGAACAAATGAAGTCTCTAGATAGTAGGTATTAGCATCTATACCCATCTATTATCCCAAAGTATTATCTATACATAATACTTTGGCTTTGTCTCTAGATAAAAAAGATAAAATTAATGATGAGTTTCACATGATCGTTACCATTTTTAAGAAGACTGGGTAGCCTGTGGAAGCCTTATGACCAATTTGAAAAGAAATAAAAATTCCTAAGAATTCCGGGGTGAGAAATATACTGAGACTATATAAATCATGATGCTTGCATGGAGTTTTTTAAAATGAAATAGCTCTTTTTGGGGAATAATCAATAGAGAAAAAGGCTTGGGTTATTCTGTATTTCAATTAGGATAAAATGTTAAAAATAATTTCTGAAAACAAAAGTCATGGCAGAGAAGAGTGAATTTTATAATATACTTTAATTTCTGCTTTGGGTCAAATCATGACCCCAAGAACATTCAATTGCAGATAATAAAAACCTGGGAGAAAGAATGCAGTTAACCTATGCTGTAGATTGAAAAGTGTCCTCCCAAAGTTCATACAGTGAAACCTAATCCCCAGTATGATGGCACTTTTAGAGGTGGGGCTCTTAGGAAGTGATCAGGTCATGAGGGTGTAGCCTTTGTCAATGGGATTAGTGTCATGGTAGGAGACCCCAGAGAGTTCCCTAGGCCTTCTGCTGGGTGAGGACACAGAAAGAAGACTACACCAGACACCAAATCTTGATTTTGGACTTCCCAGCCTCCAGACCTGTGAGGAACACATTTCTGTTGTTTCTAAACTACCCAGCCTGTGGCATTTTGTCATTAGTAGCCCAACTGCCTAAGACAACCTACAAAGGCTTTCTTCCAACATCACGATTATACACATGATAGTCTTTACCAAAGAGGCCCTCAATATCCCTAGAGCCAGAAGAAAGTGGAGTTTACCCAGTTAGTATTTACTAAAAGAGAAACAGTAAGTCACTCGATTATTAAGCCCTGTAAGCATATATCCATTATTTTTTTTTGCTAGCAAATACACAATTACTATTTTTTTATCTGAATAATGTTTTTTTCTGTTAACATGAAGCAACAATGATATGATTAGTTTATTAGCATGCATTTAAGTACAAAAGCACAATGAAAGTATCAAAATGGATGTATTTTGTATTTTTTCATCATCTTTCGTTTTCCAAAAAAATGTTTGGAAAGGTGGCCCACCTTTCCAAGTACACACACTTGGAAGTGTGTACAAAGTACACACACATATACACATACATAGAGAAAAAAAAATCATCTGTATATCTCCAGTGTTGTTCAACTAAAATAATACAATAAAATATAAATCATTTTGTAACGAGTAATATACTTCCAAACCTGAGTCCCCCCAAGAAGATTTTTTAATATCTATTTTCTTTAAGCATAGTTATTAGTCTTTGTTTTAAATATGTATTAAAAACACTTTACCAATAGTGTTTCATCCATTCCAATGAGCAAGTAGACAGAATTAACATTTATTGATCAGGTACTATAAGTAGTATCTTATTTCTTATAACGTCCCTTTAAGACAGGTCTTATCACATTCTTATAGATGAACAGAGAGAAGCAAAGAAAGAGTAACAAGTCACGCAGCAGGTAGAAAGTGGAGTTGGATTCAAAGCCAGGTCTGACTCCAAATACCATGGGTTTCCAGGCTGTGAGGATGCATGCGAGTGTGTGTGACACCAGCCTGGCACCTGCAGGCCGGGGGGACGGGTCAGCCTGGAGGCTCCAATCTCAAACCTGCTCCATCTTTCTCTCAACAATAAGCGCAGCTAAACCTTTGGATACAAACCCACCCTGGATTTGCTACACTGTAATTAGCTCCACCGCTATGGTAGTTAACAGTGCACCAGATATAATTTTAGTAACCTGGCTAAAAGGACACATCTATTTAATTGAACAACCTTAGTCCTTTCAGAGTTGCTAGAAAGATTTTAGATGGTTTTGAAAGATCTATCCAAACAGGTCTTTAAGTCACAAGAAAACAAGGTAATTCAGCAGTGGTTCACAGCAGGAGCTTTGCTAAAATAGTTCACAAATGGATATACTAGAATGCCTTTCCCATTCCCACAGTTGGTAAAGGACAACCAGTTCATTTGAGGATTGAAACAGAAACATTTTCAAATCTCACTGGAAAATCAGACATATTTCTTGCACATGCTCTTTCCTCTAAATGTGAGGCTCTTTCTTGTCTTTCGAATCTATTGTTCAGTTAATCTGTGCACGCCAGAATATTCTAATTTAAATCTGAGGCTGGGACGTGCTATATTTTGTTTCTAGCTGCAAGAGTGTGAATGCCATAAATAACATGCACTGTGCTTGTTCTCTGTTCTTAAACAGTCTGATAAGCTCGTATTGAAACCATCTCGGCAACCACATTTGACAGCTCACTAGGAACCTGTTCAATCCAGCCTCCCAACCAGTCCATCACTGCTGCCAGTTTCCAGGCGGACGAGGCATTCAGACACCAGGCTCTAAATGAGAACAGCCCTGGCAGGACCCTCGTAGGAGAGGTACACTCCGGCTAACAGGCCGTCAATCTGTCAATAGCTCTTAAGACTCCTCCACCTTAACCAACTGAAGGCTGGCTCAGTGCGGCAAGGAAGGGGGAACACAGCTTGGGGAGGGGTCCTGTCAACCCCATTTGCAGGAACCTGCCTGCAACCTGCGTGCCAGACTAAACCAGCACAAACCAGCACGACTAGGGCAGCTGCAGAGCACTTTTCTTCCCCAAAGTAACTCATTCCTCCATTAAATAAATAGTAATCGAACATCAACTGGGTAACAAAGACACTGTGTACCTAGAGGAATTTGAAACCAGACAGCAGTGGGCCAGTCCCTGAATCCATTACACACAGCAAGCAGAGCTTCTCTGCATTCCTGAAAATTTTCCGGGCCTCAGTTTCTAAATTTGCAAGATGGGGATAACCTACGTCATTTCATAGGACTGCTAACAAGACCAAATGAGGTAAGGCAAATGTAACATAATGCTTGACTGCAGGGGAAATACTCAACAAAGAAGCCCATCCATTTCCTTCTCCTTTCTTTGGGACTTAAGATTTTCCCATTTGCTCAAATCACGCAGCCTTTGTCTTAAAATCAAGAATAGATAAGACATGGAGGAAGAAGCAGGGTTTTTTCTTTCTTTTTATTTTTCAGTAAAGTGTGTACTGAAGTGTAACATACAGAAGAGTGTAAATCATAAGGTTCCAGCTCCATGATTTTTCACAGTGACAAACCCAGGCAGACACCCACCTCAGTGAAGAACATAACCAGGCCTCTAGGAGCCCCCTCATGCTCACTCCCAGCCACTTCTCCCCCAAAGATAACCTCTTTCTTGAGTTCCAGGCCCATTGACTACCTAATCAAGTAGCATTTTAATAATGTTGACACACACAAACCACAAACGGAAATGTGGGATATTGTATGGATTTGCAGCCAATGAGCTATGTCAAAGCACATTATAAAAAGAAATAAATACACTGAAAACAAGCAATGAAAGTAATAAAGGTAACATGTTGTTAAGGTTCTGGGCTCTCTTCTCTGCCTCTCATTTTTATCCAAACACTGTAGAACAAAAATGAGAAAATCTTTACATGTTCTTATAAAAATTAGTGGTAGGACTCATTCTACCCGCTTTCTAGAGTGGTTCTAGATTGAGAAGGCATAGCACTACAAGACAATGGAGAAGAAGAAAATATATTTTGATATATTGATATATATTTATATATATTTGACTTAATTCTGACAGTGACTGCCATCACCAAAATTTAAAATACAAATCAGTAATTTCCCCAAAACACATTTAAAACTTAAACCTCACTGATACATTAAAAATACTCCTTAATACCTTTATAAAACTATCTTCAAAACTCTTGGGATCCTTGGAAAATACATTTTTAAAAATCTCATCTAGTCAACTATAATACTCTTTGCCTCTTGGGATTAAAATTAGTAATAATCAACAACTTTTTTCTTCCCACTAGACCAAATTGAGTGCCCCCTACCATTTTTTTTTAAAGATTTTATTTATTTCTTTAAAAGAGAGAAAGAGTGAGTGTAAGCAAAGGTTGGAGCAGAGAGGGAAAGGGAGAAAGAGAGTCTCAAGCAGACTCCATGCTGAGCACTAAACCTGATACAGGGCTTGAACTCATAACCCTGAGATCATGATCTGAGCCAAAACCAAGAGCTGAATGCTTAACCAACTGCACCATCCAGGCATCCCATGCCCCTACCATTCTTGATGGTATGACAGTGAGAGTTCACATAGCTCACAGTCACTCAGAGGCTAACCGTGCTTGCAGGAGGCTAGAGTAGCTCACACTCAGAGGCTAACTGTGCTTGCAGGAGGCTGGGGGAGGCAAAGCATGCAGGGCGGTCTGTCTCATTCAAATATTCCACTACAAAATGTGTCCTAGTCATCGATAGCGTAGCATCATGTATTGACTTATCAAGACAGCTCACAGAGCTGTTCAACATCATGCAGGGAAATGCAAATCCAAATCACAATGAGATACCACTTCACCCACTAGGATGGCTCTAAACAAATGAAAAATAACAGGTGCTGGAGAGGATGTGGAGCAGCTGGCCCGTGCACTGCTGGTGGGAAATGGGCTGATTGCTATGGAAAACAGTTCCTCAGAAAGTTAAAACTTTAACTTTTTTTTACCAAGTGACCCAGCAACTCCACTACTTGGTATATACTCGAAAGAACTGAAAACAGGCACTCAAATACTCATACACACATGGTCACCACAGCACGATTCACAACGGCCAAAGGGAACAACCCAAATATTCATAACAGATTGATGGCTAAAAAAGTGCACACATACAACATGGGATATTACTCAGCCGTACTGAGAAATGCAGGACTGCTGCATGCCAAGTGTGGATGGACCTCACACATATTAGGTGAATGAAGCTAGGTACAACAGATCACATGTGTGTTTCATTTGTATGAAATGCCCAGAATAGCTAAAGGTGCTATAGTCACTGAATGATGAATTTCATATTATGTGCATCTCACTTCAATTTTTTTATTTTTATTTTATTCTTTTAAAGATTTTATTTATTTTTTCATGAGAGATACAGAGAGAGAGAGAGAGAGAGAGGCAGAGACACAGGCAGAGGGAGAAGCAGGCCCCATGCAGGCAGCCTGATGTGGGACTCAATCCCGGAACCCCAGGATCATGCCCTGGGCCAAAGGCAGGCGCTAAACCACTGAGCAACCCAGGGATCCCACTTCAATTTTTTTAAATATCCAGGAAAAAAAGAGAGAGAGAAAGAGAGAAAATAAAGAAAAAACAGGCAAAATGGGGCTGGAGGTGAGAGGCAGAAACTGCTCACAGGTACCAGGAAAAATATCTTCAGGGGCATAAGATGATGAGGAAACAACCAAGCAGTTCAACTGGGAGATGAGCTAGAAAGACCCTTTCTCTTGACAATACCATAAAAGTTTGAAATTCTTTTTAAGCCCTTATTTTTCCTTCCAATATATGGGTAGCAAGGAGCCTAGACTCCAGCTAGCCAGGAGAGGCCTGGCAGATACCAAGAATCCAGAGAGACAGGAGGTGCAGCTCAGCAAAAATCCGAAGAACGCAGCAGGCCCTCTGAGCCTCGGCAGGAAGGGCAAGATGTCCAGCAGGCAGGATCTAGGCAGCACAGCAGGACTCAGAGTGAGAAACACCTAGGACAAGCTCCCCATCCTGAGTGCTTTCAATCCTGTCCACACTGCCTGCTGCAGGGCGTGAGGCCCTACAATACCGCATTCAGAAGAGGGTTGCAACAGTGCCTGCAAATGCTCAGGGCAGAGCAAGTGGTGCTGGATTTGGCAGAGGGCCATCCAGCCTGGTCACTGAGCGTCAGCCCTCCATTCTGCAACCTGTATCCCAGCTGAGAAATTGGTCCTCACTAGCCTAGCCACCAAGAACCAGCTTACAGTGAAATCTACTAAAGCTATAAAATGTAAAAGCGTATCATCTTATTTTCTCTCTCAAGAATACTTTTATTTTACATTAACCTTTAAAACTTTTTTAAAATCTTATTTTTAAAAGAACTTCTCAGCTGATAAATATATTTAAAGATAGTAGAATGGCCCATAAAACAAACTAGAGATAAAGAACTGTATACCATAGTGGGTGGCTCAGTTGGATATGTGTCTGCCTTCAGCTCAGATTACGATCCTGGGATCAAGTCCCATGTCGGGCTCCCAGCTCAGTGGGGAGTCTGCTTCTCCCCTCCCTCTGCCCCTCTCCCTGCTGTGCACACACTCTCTCTCTCAAATAAGTAATAAAATTTAAAAAAGTAAGAACCGTATACCATATAGCAGCCTAACAAATCTGAATAACTCTAATGTGCATTAAAGAAAATAAATATATGCAAAATATCAAAAGAGAAAAGGTTAGATGATCTTATTCTTTTGGGGTCATGTGGCATCTTCCATGAAATTTCCCCTAAACATCTGTAGGACAGAGGCAAGAGGACTCATATGCCATGAGGTGTCTGCTCACCTGAACCAAGTCAAAATAGGCAACTTCTGCTCATGAGATTCTCCTGTCTCTACTGACAATGGCATCAACTTTTTAAGTTCCTCAAAGACTCTGAGTCTAGAATCCAGGTTGAATCCAGTATTCTTGAATTTCCTAGGGTTCTACATGAGAATGTAGCAGGGCTAGGAGAGTTGCTCACACCCTGACTTGGCTCCTTCTTTCCATCTCAATTCTATCTTAGACCACCATGGGCCTCTAACATACACCCACAACAGCTGTCCCTTAGCCACCCTGCAGACCTTGTGTACACCCACCCAAGTGAATGAATCAGAGGAAGACTCCAGAGCAAGACTCCAGAGAAGATCCTAGAAGAAGGTGCCATTTGAGCAGGAAACTCTAGGACGAGTACCTACAACGAAGTCTAGGAGGACAGGACACAGAGTTAGCACATCCCCTTGGATTTGTGGATTCCTTGCCCCACAGGGAAGGAAAAAGATGGGAAAGGGCCCAGGTGGGTCCCATTGGAGCTGGGTACTTCAAAGTGTGCTCCATCAACTAGATGGAGCATGGACACCATCTGGGACCCTGCTAGGAATAGAGACTCCCAGGACCCACCCTGGGCCTACTCAATCAAAATCTCTTGGCGATTCCTAGAATTCAAGTAGGAACTGAACTGCTGGTGGTATAGGGACCCGTTCTGTACCAATCAAAGCACAGTGCTGCATCTGGCAACTGTCAATTCCTTGAATATACTACTTGACCAACTTTCAAAACCGGCTATTTCAGATGAAATGACACTCCATTCATGTGCATGACAACACAAGCACTTGTTTTATTCCCTGACAAGTCAGGCAAAGAATCCAAGGAAAGCAGAATACCATGGATCCTATCTACCTTTCTGGGTTCATGTTGAGTCATGGAGTTTTCAAAAAATTGTAAGAGAGCCCCTGAAACTTTATTAATTCTGTCAGGGCATAATATCAGAAAATGAGTAGACCCTGAGAAAAATCTGGCTCTATAATTAAGAGTAGGATTCCACAATCTAATTATTGTATTTTCAATTAAAGTTGAGCTCTCGGTGTGTTTTTCCACTGTTTCTTGAATTAGCAGAGACCTGTGAGCATGTTCAGAGCAGGGATATGTTAATTAGGGAGAGAATTTCCCAATAAGAAGCTAAACCCATGATACCTGGTAATTAGGAATATTATAACAATCCACTGACCCTTCAGAGACCGTTTCCTATTGTTAGTTGCCCTCAGGGATTCACAGAAGGCCATATCACAATTTCAACTACTTGTCACTCTGGCTGCTGCTTTTGCAGACTGTCACATTCACAAGTGTTCAAGTACTCATCTGGGGAGCCTAGTGGCACTGCCATTGCTGGCACTCCCTTCGTTCAATAGTGTCTGCCCTTCTGTCCTCAGGAAAACTTTAGCCAGAGTGCTTCTTGGTTGAGGAGTTGAGCAGTGCCAAGTTCTGAGTCCTGTCTTCAAAACGTGAATGTTACTTGGTTCCTCAGAGTGTCCCTATTCACCTCTTGGTGACTGGGGCCAAAACACAAATGTTGGGGGTGCAGTGGGGGACCTTCATTCCTTCAGATAATTCAGCAGCAGCAAGATGGTGCCTGACTTCACCGTGGGGCTATGTGTACAAAGGCTGCTGGGGGAACCTGGGCACCGTGGGTACTGAGGTTCTGGATGTGGTTTGGCAAGTGTACATCTCTGACAGAACTGTAGATGAGACAATAAAGCAGAAGCACAAAGCAAAGAAGGAACAAGACCAGCCCAAGAGTACCAGGAGTAGAAATAATTTGAGTGAGACTGTTTATTAGGGCTTTACAGTATGCAAAGCACTATCCAAATGTGCATGTTCTCCTTAGCACAATTGTTCATGGTTAATGTGATCCCCATTTTGCAGATGGAAAAATGAAGGATTGGACTGCCTGTGAATGATCACATATAGCTAGTGAGCCATGGTTCAACATGAATCTAGTCAACAGAAGTTGACGTTCTTGACCAGTTCTTGACAGCAGCAAAACCAGAAAAGACTCTAGAAAGTCCAATCAGATCCCCATGAACTGGATAACCTCAGCCTATCTCAAATTCACCTTCTAATTTCCTCTTGTTCTACTTCCTATCTGTTTGCTAGTTAAACCTCTACATCTGGCCAAATCCTATTACGTTTATCTCCCACAGACTCCCCACTTTCTACTTTCTATTTCCTCTGCCACTGGCCTAGCAGGGGGCTGGCCACTTCTCTGTTGTTGCAGTCATGCCCTAACTGATGTCCCTCCACTAGCCCCTGACTTGTCACACAGCGGTCAGCCAGGTAACAGAATGAGTCTCCTCAAGCAAAGTCAGGACACAGTCCTTTCTCAGAAATCAGGCAACTTCCCAAAAGGCATAGCCTCCTCCTGACCTCCCTTCCTGTCTTGCCTTCTACATGAGTCTCCTACTTGACCCAGATGACTATCTCCCCATGGCATCCCAGACACAAGCCCTCCAACCTTGACCACAGCTCCTGACCCTCCTGGGGGCTGGCATGCCCATCTCTTCAGTCTTCTCCAATTGAAATCAAACCCTTCCAGGCTCACTCAGGTGGAGTTTCCTGTTGTCTTCCCACACCTCTCTGTCAGTCTTCCTCCGTGCCCGGCCACTGGGGCCTGCCCCTGAACTTCTTTTACTTTATTTGTAGGTTTTGATTTGCTTGGCTCACCTGCTAGACAGAAAGATTCAAGGTCACCTTTATGACCACAATGGTTACCACCCTTTTCATGGGGAATTACCATCTGAAAGGAATCTCAAGTGAGAATTTTCCTTTAAAGGCTTTTTCTCCTCATCAAGAATTCCAGAATTAACTGCATTTTGCATTTTGTTTTTGTTTGTTTCTGGCTGAGAAGCTAGAAGTCAAATCTCTTTATCTTCAGGCCTTGCCCTATGCTAATTTCTATCTCCTCTCATCTTTATTCTCTGCTTTCAGTTTATCATTCTATGTTTCCTTTAATTTACCTCAACCTCCGTGGACCAAGATGAAACACAAGCAAACAGGTGTATAAATAAAAATTCAAGTTTTGAGAAATGACTGACACCTTGAACTGAATAGCCTGGGGTTTAAATTCCAGTCTGTCACCTCCTAGTGTTGTGACCTTGGACAATTTACTAACCTCTCCAAGGCTCAATTTTTTTGTTTGCAAAATGGGATAAAAGGACCTGCCTATCTGATGGGATTACCATGAGGATTGAGTTAATTTTTTATCTAAAAAAGTAGCTGGCATCTAGCATTTTACACGTGTTTCATAAATATGCCAGATGGGAATATCTCACAAGCCAGGTACTCTGCTACAGGCAACCGCCCCCTATCCTTCCATTCACACACACAGAATCATAGTGGATCCTGGCAGAACTGTCCAGGCCAGGCATTACCTTAACCTAGGACCCAAGCAATAGGAGTTAAACAATAAACTTCTCAGAAAACAGAAAAACAGACGACCACCTTGACAAGGAAATCATAGCGGGAATTCTCTTCAATTTCACATTTTAGACTTTCATCCTGCCTTGTGGCCACTTGATTAATTTTCAGTACCTTTCCAAGAGTTGCTGTGATTCATTTATGCTCATGAGATATTCAAGTAGTTAAACAAACAAACAAACAAACCATTTATTTAATGAACTATTACTATGACAGTTGTGGAGAAATTTCACTTTGGTGCTCGGGAATATTTTATATGCACCTTTCAGCTGCCCACATTCAATGAAGACACAAAATCCAGGAAGAGCAAGATAAAAAAAATCACTTCATTGGATCAAACTTTTTACAAGATTTCCCGCTGATCGTGGTGAGCTCTGTAGCTTTTTGTTTTTGTTTGTGTGTTTGTTTTAAGTGGAACATTAATGAAGGAGAACATGTTTTCCCTCTTCCTGTTCACCTGGCTTAGAGGAGGAGACCTGAGAAAACTTCAATAGGGCCCAAGTAAATTTTGTCACTCTTGGATAATTCATTTTGCAATTAATCAAGGGATTTTATTTGAAGGTTGATTAGCAGCCAGCCATATTCCAGTTTTGACATCCTAAAAATATTATCCCATGATTGACTACTTCTTTTGAAGTGTGGCAGAAAAGTTGTCCAACTTGTTACCAAGATCCAAAAATCCTCTTTTGTTGACACAGAAGGAAACCTCTAATTACATGAGTCACTGTAGTTTTACAACCAAATAAACTGTTAACTAAATTGGAAAAATTGTCATCAAGATGATAAAGGCCATTTTGGAACTCCATGCCAAGGCACTCCTGACTTGTACCTTTTAGAGAATGACCTCCTGTAAAAGAGACTGATGTGTGGGAGATAAAAGGTGAAATCCAATACACTTGTTCAGGTCTCAATAGGCTACTTTATCCTGATTAAAAGGAAAAAGAATTTCCTGGGCATGCTGCTCTAATGTTTTTATCTTAGGAGTGAGCATGGGAATCCACTGTGTAAACCACTGCTATGTGCATGTTACAAAGATAACCAGCCCTTTGGCTTGTGACAGACTTTAGCCACATGTATTCAACAACCTGGCACTCTTTTGTTCATTCTTTTTCTTCAAAATCTACATTTGCACAGCTTCCTTAATCCTTATTTCTTAAAGGTGTGGGCCCAGCCTTTGCATGCATTAAACGTGATGCAGACAGGTGTTCCCATGCGTAGAAATATCAGGAAGACAATATCCTGGGCTCCCTCCTCACTCTGCTCACCTGTTCTCCCTGCCCTGTGCTCTCCAGGGCAGCCCCATGCACCCCACGTACTCAGCTGAGGAGCTGCCTGATGAGCCCCCAAATTCTCTTGCTGGGAGCCGCTGTGTAAGGCCAGAGAACCCACCACAACACTGGGAGCCATTTCTCTCTTACAAATTTGGGGAAGACAGAAAAAGGAAAAGCAGGGTAACTTGGGCTGGGCACCAGACCTTATTCTCATCCTGCCTTTTTGGGGGGATTTTAGGAAAGATCATCTTAAAGGACCTTTTCACAACCAGGGTGCTTTTACTACACATCACCTGCTTACTATGGACTTTGACAGGCCACCTTGTTATCGCTGTAGACAGTCCAGCATCCTCACCCAGAAAGGTATTTCTGTATCTATAAAAACTGACTCTGAGAAGTAGCATTCAAGGGCTTGACTGAAAGATAAAGGAGTTTTTCCTAGCTGGCCACCACAGTATTATTTCACCACTGAAAGGCAAACAGAGAGGTACCCAAACTCCTGTTTTTCCCTCCTCAAGCAATGCATTACCCTGACTTACTAACTACAGAAAGAAGTCCATGCTTCTCTCCCTCGAGCAGTCGGTCTGCCACAGGTCTGTTGCCTACAGAATACAGCACTTCTCACAACCACAGGATAGCAACACCAGAGGGAGGCTTCCGATTGCCAGGTTTAATGCCCTCAACTTTCCAGACCAGAAAGATGAAGGCAGAACAAGTGAAGCGACTTGTCTAAGGTTACACCACCAGGTAGTGCCAGAGCTTGGACTAAAGCCCACTTTTGGCTTCTAAGTGGCTCATTCCCACTAGATCACCAAAGACATATTTGTTTTCTTCCAAAATCTGTCCAAACAGCTTCTGCCAGGGTCATAGAAATGTCTGTGAGAAGCGGACTCTGCAAAGCCAGTGGGCAGAGAGCAAACATAAGGACAGTCCATCTCTGAACTGTTTGGGAGGATCTGTGTGTCAAGAGGCAAGACAAGGGCAGGCAGCCCTGCTTCCAGGATTCCAAGCAGCAGATAACAGAGACCTCCTCCTAAATCAAGTGACACCCTCTGATCACCTGCAGAAAAGCCCTCTGTACAACCCTGGAACTTAACTGACCAAATATGTATCCATTAACAGTTTCTTTATTTCTAGATGCATAATCACTTTAAGTGGGAGATATAAATAGGGACATGTGAGTTGGCCTTGGTCTTCAAAGAATGAAACTTCTAGAGCAATATAATCATGTCTTAAATGACATGTTCAAATCATAGAATTAAAAAATTCACTCTTTGAAAATGGTTGCTGGGTTTCTAAGTTAACCCCCCCAAATCTATATAATGAAATATTAGAATGTGATACATTTGCAGTGAAAATAAATCCCCACTGATGGCATATCACCAAAGCGGGTAAATCTAAAAACAATAAAACCAAATAAAGGATATTTCCCTAAAATCTGTGATGCTTGATAAATGGAGAAAGACAGAATCAATGAATGAGGATTGGGAAAGCATGTGAAATTTCTGGATGGAAATTATGAGCATTCGCGAAGTGGGCCAGGGTAACGAATGATGGAAAAACACCATGAGAAGACAAACTGGTGAGGGAACAAGGATGCTGGGTGAGTACCTCTGGGTCTGTCATTGGGTAGTGCTGTTGACTGGGGACAGTGGAGCCACTGCTCCTCAGGTAAGATGGGTGACCTGAGGGTCCTTAGCAAGGGCTCTTAAAGGTGCTTTGTGGTCCAGGGGCATCATCATCATTTGGGAACTTCTTAGACATGCAAATATCCAGTCTCACCGGGCCTGAATGAATGAGGATTTCCTAATATCTAGCCCTCCAGGTGATTCTGATGCGTGCTGAAGTTTGAGAAAACTACTAGGATAGTCAGTTACATGCAGTGAATAACAGCAAGAAGCTATTGAGTGATGGCCCTTATTTGCCAGCCAGGCAATTTGGCCACATCTTACTAGTGACTGCACTTTAAAGCACTGATTCTCGAATCTGGTTGCACATTGGGATCCCTGGGAAGCTTTAAAAGATCCTGATGGTGCTTCTACACGCCCCCCACTCCTGCAAGATAAATTTGACATTGGGGCATGGCCAGGGTATCAGGATGTTTAAAGCTCCCAGATGTTCATAATATGTAACATTTGGAAACCAATGCCTGAAAGAGCTTCAATCACATTCTGCACCCAATTTAGAAAGACTTCTTCTGGATCCTCTCCTCATGGGTCCGTGACTCAGTTGTGCTTCATAACCTGGTTATCGCTAGGAAATGCAGGCCAGTTAGGATCTGCTCCCCACAGGCAGTAATTGTCAACTGGGGACAGTTTTACCCCCAGGAGAGGTCTGGCAATGCCTGGGACACTTCTGGTCATCAAAAGAACAGTAGATAAATTTCACTACTGATGTCCAGTGAGGAGAGGCCACGAAGACTGCCAACATCCTACACTGCACAAGACAGCCCAAGTTCTGGAGTAGAACTGTTCTCTGTTGAGAACTGTTCTTCTCAATCCATTTTAGCTCTTCCACCTTAGGCTGGGCGGAAGAGAGGATGGGTCTGTCCCACAACACACCCATTTTGACTCACTTTGGCCTTACCAATGCCCCCTTTCTTGTGTGGGTGCTTGTGTGAGGTTATCAGGTGTCTATTCAACTGTTAATAAAACAGTCCTTCATTTTTCTGTTTGAATATGGTGCTTTTTGTATATGCTGTCAGTCAGGATCCCTAGAAGGAAGAAAGGACAAATAGATGGATCTGGATGCCAAAATCTCACCTGACATCCTAGCAATTCCCACAACCATGACTCTTTATTTGCAACTATCCAAGATATTGGATATCCAAAATTTATCAAGCCCAAAGGTAGGCAGGTAGAATAGAGACGTGAAATGGAAACAGGGACAGACGTGGACCAAACCCCAGCTAACTACATGCAAACAGATGCTACGAGCCACTGGGGTTAACCTGTAGGTCCAGGACATGTCTGCTGTGAGCAATCAACTCAGCTAAGGAGCCTGCCACTTACTTGTCTGTTTTTATTTTGTCTAAAAAAAAAAAAGAGTAGAGCATAAAACCTCTCACCATCTACTCCCTGTTTTAGCCCCAAATCTTCAACATCCACCATTCCAAGATTTCCACACTGATTCAGAGCAATTTATGTCGGCCCAGGTGTTTAAAGTTCCAGGTTGAAACATTTGGCTAATTAACATCATGCTGCAAACACTCAAAATCACTTCAGCTGCCGCTAGAACAGAACAAAACTACTAAAAACAAAAACTGTAGGGAAAATACAAACAAATGGTGGTATCCTGTGAAAAACAATATATGATTTTAGCAACAATAAAAGCTGCGAGAATTTTCTTGAATTAATACAGTGTTCCTGAAAAATGCTTTTTTAAAAGAAATTCTCTTGACTTTCAGTAGAGATTTGAAAGTACACATTTATAAGGAGGATGCAGCTATGTGCCAGGATGCCGAATCATTAGTACTTTCTTGAAAAGTGGTATATGAGAAAGCAGTGCAAACCTCAAGAGTGGCAATTTTGGAAATATCAAAAGAAATGGTCATTCTTCTATTAAGAATCCCAAATGGCTTTTCTCTCCCAGTTTCGGGGCCACAGTGCTCTCAGCTTCGGTCCTCCACACTCTCAGCCCCCCAGCTCCCACCCACCCCACTCCATCCCATCCCATCCCATCCTACCCCAGGGCCCAGGTTAATTCCTGCATCTTAATTCTTATAAACACCCATTTGTGCCTTTCTTTCCAATCACTTTCAGTAAAACATCACTTCTTTGGAAAGGGGCCTGGGGTGATTCGGTCAGAATTAATTTCTTTTAAACTATGAACTGTAGACAGTTGAGAAAAGAAAGGCAGCTTTCTTCGTTTTGAGCCAGGGGTCAGGGTGAGGTACACTAAGTTTTTTGTGTCTTCCTTTCCAAGTGTGAGGAGGGTGAGGAGGGTGGGGAACAGGCCTGGCTTGCGCCTTGGGTGGACTCCCGGGTGGTGTCCAGGTGTGGCTGGTCTGAGGCCAGTGGGAGGCTGAGGCTGCACACGGTCAGTCTGCAGGAAGGGTTGGTTGGGTGGGGGTGGGCACCACAGAAGATCCTAAGGAAGGAGACTGCCAAGCCCACAGGTGGGTCTCGAGCAATGCCTTGGTCGCTGGAGGGCTGGGAAGGTGTGGTCTTGAGCACTGTATTTCCTGTGTTACTCAGACTGCTCCCAGGAAAACATTTCTCACCCCGCAAGCCCTGGCCACCGTAGATTTGGGCCGTAGATTTTGGGCACCGTGGAGCCCAAACGAATAATGGGAAAGATGTCTTCCCTCCATGTTTGAGCCACTGGGAACCCACACAGCACCTCCTCAGGAGAATGTAACCAACTAACACAGAAGGGAGACGAGTACCTCATTTAAGACATGAACAAGATGCAGCTCCAATTCACCTGTGGTTCCAGAAACACAATATAAAACTAGTGGGTCAGCGGCAGACAGAGATCTTCTCCTTGACCAAAATTCACCTGGGCTCCTCCCAGCCCTCTTCCCAATGAGGCCTCCTGCTGGGCTCTCCCCTTGGCTTGTCTCACCCACCACAGCAAGAATCCCTACATCCTCAGTGCCTCCTCTGACAATCTTCCATCTACTGGCCCCTGGGTCCTGTTCCATGGCCTTGAATTCAAATGTTCTTATTATTTGGAATTGAGCCCACTTCTACACTGGCATCTTCTCAGTTGTAATAGTCACTGAGTAAAATCCAGCTCTTGTATTCTCTGACGGGGCTCCCAGGTGAAGCAGCGGTGGGAGTGGCAGAATCGAGCTCCTGGAGGCCCGGCCAGCACCCACTGCCACCTGGTGTCCCCAACACTGGGGGGCGGCAAGCCGGGGATGGTTGAAAGCAATACCCTTTCAAATCCCATAGAAGCTGGGAGACCTCCAGGGCACGCCCAGCAGCAAGGATGGGAGGGATGGTTCTATGCAAGAGGCAAAGGGAGCTCCTACAGGGGAAGAAAGAGTAAGAGTCTTTGAAACAGTGTGTAGCTCCCCACTCTCCTGCAAAACGTCCCACTTTGCATCCCCTTGTACCAAGTTCTATGAGCTGGGCATACAGTGTTTATGCATAGGATTCTATGGATCTATCCAAAGACTGTGGGAAAATGAAATAAACCTTTCCCTTAGGAAAACACCACCTAGTCTTTCCTTGGTCTCTCATAGCTTCTCCCTGGGTTTTTATCTTCTGCTCCTGTTTGCCTGGCCTTAGTCTTGTTTTCAATTAAGATGCTTCAGAGAGAAAGACTCTGATTGGTCCATCTCATCCTTGTGTGGGAAGAGCTTTCTGCTGGCCAGCCCAACATGAGAACATGAGTGTCATCCAGTCAACTATTCTGAGCATGGGTCAAGTGGAGGGGAACATGGTGGTCCAGATGGGGTGAAGTTATCCTCAGAAAGAGACTGCAGCTTTTTTTTTTCAAAGATTTTATTTATTCATGAGAGACAGACTGAGAGAGGGGCAGAGACACAGGCAGAGGGAGAAGCAGGCTCCATGCAGGGAGCCTGATCTGGGACTCGATCCCAGGTCTCCAGGATCACGCCCTGGGCTGAAGGCAGCGCTAAATGGCTGAGCCACCCAGGCTGCCCAAGACTGTGGCTTACGTTGTGATTGCTCACAATATTGTCAAAAAGTTAGATGTTAGCAAGTTTTCTCATATCTGTTTGAAGAAAAGCATAGCCCTGAGAAATGTTCAGTTCTACTAGGACAAATACAGATGACTTAATTATTTAATTATTTAACTATCTCTAAATTATTGCAGACACCATCTTAAAAGTGCCCCCTGGACAAGAGAATAGGTCAGAAGTAGATCAGAGGGGTGCCTGGGTGGATCAGTCAGTTAAGCGTCTGACTTGGGTTCAGGTCATGACCTCTGGGTCATGGGGTCCTGGGATTCAGGCCCATGTCAGGCTTCCCACTCATTGGGGAGTCTGCTTCTCCCTTCCTTTCTGCCCCTCCCCGCTGCTCATACTCTCTCTCTCAAATAAATAAATAAAATCTTTAAAACACACACACACACACACACACACACACAAAAAAAAAAAAAAACAGGCCACAAAGTGCCATAAGTGAGGCAGAGTTTTAACTGAGTCAGAAAGACTAGGAAATGTGAATTCTCAAGTCAAGGAAGAGTGACTACCTTGTTTGGTATCACAACAGTAAAAGAAAAGGCAAAAAAGACCTGAGTAGAATTAATTAATTAATTAATTAATTATGAACTGGGCTCCAGGGGCAGGGGGGAAAAAAGGAAAAGAAAAGGAGCTGGGTCTATTCTGGCATAGAGCTGCTACCATGGTGGCTGGACTGCCCAGTGCCCAGAGTTGCCATAGATTTTCCAATTCCAAGTCCTGGCCATTTCTAGATTATTTCACATTTCTACGGAATAATTTTTGCTAGTCTTGCCCCCTGCATCCTTATAAGAAGCTCTATTACTTGAAGACACATGCTTGCAAATGAAAGAACCCAATGACACACTGGACTTTATATATTTAATATAACTAGCAAGATGCATGAAGATGGAAATATTCTGGGTTTTTTTTTGTTGTTGTTCTTTTTTTTTTTTTTTTTTAGCTATAAAATTGAGGGTTTTTTTCTTCCGCACATGCAATGTAACAACTTGGAAAAGGTAGTAAGTTCTGGTCTCAACAGCCAAGGCCTGGGAAAAAAATGAGACAGCAGGCTTAAGGTATAATTAAACATAGACTCAGAATCACAGCCTAGATATTCAAGTCCCAGTAGTAGAGACCATTAGTGCTCTTGTGCCGTCAGAGATTTTTGAGTAATCATGGAAAATGGAAGATGTGCCAAAGGCTGGGGGACTGGCAAATGTCATTCATGTTTTCAAACTGAAGAAGGAGGTAGATTCAAAAATTGTATAGAGGTCACCTTGGGAGATCTTGGGGAAAATCAGAAATGGTTTATCAAAAGGATTTTTCATGGGAAGCCAGAAAAACAAACTGTAATCACCAAGAGGCAACAAAATTGCACTCAGAATTGGCCATATCTGCCTAAACTCATTTTTCCCTTTGATTATACCAAAATACAGACTTCAACAATGCATTTTACAAGGTCTTCTATGATAGTCTTATAAATTATGGGGTAAGGAGGTAAAACTTGTCATAAGCCATTCTCAAAGGTGACATCCACCTCAAAAGAGTTTTCTAGCAGCATGCCACAGGACTCTGTCCTTGCACTGTCCAGCCTAACATTTTTCTATGAACTTGAGTAAAGAGAGTAACAGTAAGGCATATGCTTATTTAGTCTTTAGATGTCACAGTGGTGAAAAATATAGCAAATACACAGAATGGCATGGTATGGAGCCAGAGAGGTTTCACAGACATAAGAGATGGGTTAGGTCTAGCCAGATGTAATGTTCTCTACTTGGGTCCAAATAAGCAACTACATCAGTAGAGGGCTGCCTGGCTTAAGCCACAGCATACAAAAGTACTATTTTCATCAAAAGACAGCCAAATTTAATTCAGGATGGGTCAAGGTCGTCAATAGAGCTAATAAGGTAAGTTGCATTTAATGTGCATATGGTTTCTAGAATCAGGTAACAAACCCTTTCTATGCTAGATCATACCTGGAATATCCCTTTCAATTCTAGTGATGTATTTTTTGAGGACTTTGCATTTACTGGAACATATTTAGAGCACAGCTACCAGGATTGTGCAGGAACTCTAAATTGTACTTATGCAGGATGTTTGAATGAACTAGGTATGTTCCCGTGGCAAGCGTGGGTGGGGAGACATGGCCATTTGTCTTGAAATTAATGAAAGGTTTTCATGTAGAAAAGAAGCAATACTCTGTCTAGGTTCTCCAAGGGGAAAAATTAAGGATTAAGCCATAGAGGATATTTTTATTGTGAAAAAAAATAGGTTGCCTGGGCAGGTGTTCAAAGGCCCAGTCACCACTGCTAGGCAAGCTACAGAGGAGCGTCAGCTTTAGAATGGGTAGGTAGACTGGGTAATCCTTTAAGGTCCTTTTAAATCTCAATAGTCTATGCTTTTCTAAAATAGTACTTTTTTTAGTCTAATAATTCCAGTTCTGGTTGTCATTCCACTAAAATCTGCTTTGCTCTCAACTACAAACAGACTCAACTCCACACCCTTAAACCTGCCACATAAAGACCTCTAGCAGTGGGCTTCATTTGCCTTTCATTTCAGTTTCACAAATATTTCCTGAGGTCCTACTATCTACTCCAGGCACTATGCCAGGAGAAAGAGATATAAAAACGACTAATACACGATCCATGGCTTCAAGGAGCTCACATCCTAGGGGGAGGAAGAACTTTAATCTGATGTTGTCAGCGTGGAAGAAGAGTGGGTTCAGTGCGACCTCCTGAGAGCACAGGAGAGGGGTCCCCCAGCTCAGCCAGGGAAGGCCTTGTGGACAGCCTGAACCTGGCACTCTGACCCCACAGCCACATCTTGGTCTTCTCTGTATACTCTTGCTATTACGTGGCAAGGTACCTCCAAGTAGTTTAGACAAGGCCAGTGAACTTCTTTGAGATGAACTCTGCTGGGACAGGAGGGCTGCAAGCAGAACTCTACTTTCCCATCCTCATACACTCAAGAAGGGATTCCCAAGGCCCGCCTTAGGAGAGCTTTTCCACAGAAGGATTCTGGTCCTTTCCTTGGGGAAGAAGAGGGACCGATGCTGAAGCTCATCTGACACCCAAAGAAGCTGGTTAACCAGAGGGTCAGCCATCCCCTCCACAACCAGAGCTGCCATCTGGCAGACCCAGGAAGGGTGTCTGTTTTCTACTTCCAACTTTTCCAGCAGTCTCCAGGAGGGAAGCCTGGGTAAGACTCAAGATTTAGGCAGTGAGGGAAGGGACCCCATTGTGCTCTCCAATATCACCTGTGACCACAGAAACCTAAATAAAGCAGATGCTTTGTCCCATTTGCCTCAGTTCTGTGTGTTCACATTGAATTCAGCCAAACCCTAAAAACGAGGGGTTAGCAGTAACATTTGAGCATCAAACCCTCCTCTCCCTCTAGCAAATTCTATTATGAAGGGCATGTCAGAGTTAAAGCAGAATGCAACATTTAAGCTAAACCACAGAAAGCAAACACAGTTTTTAAATTCAGAATGACATTCATGAGGATCAAGAGAAGAAAAATGTATTTAGAAGAAGATGTAAAGGTACAAATCCAGCTGTGAGATGGCTCATGCACTGTGAGGGATCCTGCTGAAAACATATTTCCCCGTGGATCCACTTAAACAGTCCACCCTAAATGCTGATATTATATGGGGCTATCATGTAGTCACGCCATGGCTCAGTATGTGCATAATATAATGTAAGCCACTCTCACAAATAGAAGAAAGGTCTGCACCGTCAGAAGCAGCTTGCTTAACCACATTATGTTATTCAACTGTGTGCTTATTTTTAAATTCTATTAAATCACTCTGAAGGCAATGACCTAATAGAAGGAGAAGCATCTCTTCACGGAGTACATGAAAGCTTATTTTACGATGAGGATCAAAAGGTGGCAGCATCTCTTCCAGCACTGAAGTCCTCACCTAAAGATGGTGATCAGATGTCCTAGCTGCGAACTTTCTCAATAATTTCACCCCTTCCCAAAGCCGTCCCTCCAGCCACCCATCACACAGCGAGACCTGGCCTGTACCCCTATTCAGACACGTACTCACCAACAACTTTTTTGTTACTTCTAACATTTTCACATTTTTCTGGAGATAGAAGCATAGGCTTCCTAAAAAAAAAAAAACAACTTTGGAGCACCAGTGACTTTCCTGCATTCTTTGGAATAGTCATCAACAGGTAATAAGATAGAGTTCAAAACAGGCAATGCCACAAATAGTATTGGGTTCCTGGTGTAGTCAGTAGGCTTCTATCTGTACTAAATGTCACAGGCACAGAGATTATTACTGAGGACAAATGGCAGGATACTAACTAGTTCAGATAAACACCAAGGATGTCTGAGCAAATTCTCACACAAGCATGCCAGTCAAGAAACAAACATCTAACAACCACCACCACCACCATCAACAGCTGCCTTAGCTGCCAGATAGGCTCCATCTTGATAGGACTGCTTCAGAAGTCTGGGATACAGAGAAATTCCCAGAGCAGCTCATGTACTGGTTGTTGAAATACTCACATGCCACCACACTGGTTGGTATATAACCACTGTCCTGATACCTAAGTTCTCCTTCTACTAGCCTGGCCACCTGGGCTCCTCTGTGGAATCCAACCTACCACTTTCCCCACAGGACAACTGCTAAGGAATGAAAGCCTGGCACAAATGGCTTGTCCAGGACCCTGCTCCAGCAATGTGGCTGACATTCTGACTTACCAGTGCTCATGCCAGGCCAGCTATTCAAGACTGTGACTGCCACCAATGCTCAGAGCCCAGTGACACTAGTAGGAGGATCCTGTGCTGAGCCCGTTTTAATAATCTCTTTCCCTCATTCTCTTTCATACCTATCTCTCCACTTCAAGCACACATATGCACACCTAGCAATAGGTTCTCTGCATAAGGATCCTCTGAGGAATGTCTTCAGATCACAGACTATATGTCTCTATATAGAAAAAGCTCTGGTGGGTCAGGCATCATTATGACTTTCATACCTTTCTTGCAGGATGCAAAGGGTGACATTAGTGGTGACTTTTTTCAATCTTCAAATACTAGTGTCCACTGAAAGTCACTAACATCTCTTTTATTGGGCTGGTGAGGCTCTCACTCCTACACCCAATCAGAGACGGGCCTCCATGTAAGAGAGGATAAAGAGAATAAGCCTTCACACCTGCAGATGAAACCCTAAACCTACCATTGGGGTCCCTGTAGCTAGGGGAAGCTGAAAGTTTCACAATAAACTACAAAGATTTATTTTTCCTTCTGTTTGAGAACAATAAACTCCTTCTGGTGAATGTGAGATCCTAGGCGAGTAATTACTACTCAGGCACACGTTTCAGAGAACTGCCTGAAAGCATCCATTGATAATCTCCGGTGAGGCCTAAATTTTCCCTCTACTCCCAGTCCCAAAAGAAACTGGGTCAAAATGAAAACAGACAATGGGCCTCAAAGAGAACAGACTGAGCGTCTCTTCTCTCACGTGTTTATAAGGGAATTCAAACATTACTTAAGCAAGACATAGCAATGCTTATTTGTAACATTGAGTATGGTAGGAAAAGCAGAAGAAGGAAAAGTGCCTGTGGCAGAAGTAAGGGTAGGGTAGGAAGCTGACACAAGTGGCTGGGTAGAGAGAACTTATATGAATCCCAACATTTTCTTTTTTCTTTTTTTTTTTAAGATTTATTTATTTATTCATGAGAGACAGCGGGGGGCGGGGGCAGAGACACAGGTAGAGGGACAAGCAGGCTCTCTACAGGGAGCCCGATGCGGTACTAGATCCCAGGACTCCAGGATCACACCCTAAGCTAAAGGCAGACACTCAACCGCTGAGCCACCCAGGCATCCCAACATTTGCTAACCTAGTCTCATGGAGTACTTTATATCTAAGCCTAAACATATCAAAATCCACCTCTTCAAAGATATAACTAGAAATACATCCACCTCCTAATAGCTGTAGATCAGAGGAATTGATAGAAGAAACAAAATAGGCCTAGCAAGCATTTTTTTTCAATGTCACTCAAAGAACGAATAGAGTCATATTGACTCAAGACATTAAATAAATATTACTTGAGAAATAACTTTTTTTTTAAGATTTCATTTATTCATGAGAGACACAGAGAGACACAGGCAGAAGAAGAAGCAGGCGCCACACAGGGAGCCCAATGTGGGACTCGATCCTGGGACTCCAGGATCAGGTCCTGAACTGAAGGCAGGAGCCAAACCGCTGAGCCACCCAGGGATCCCCGAGAAATAACTTTTTAAAAAAGAATACAGCAATCATTCTCACCAAAGATTTAAGAACTTTTTAGACATCATCAGTAATTTTTCTGGGCTTCACATTTGGAGAAACGTCAGATGGATGACATACCAGACCCAATAAAACATATGGGACTACTGCTGTGGCTAATATTTTAAAGTCTGATCAAAGGGGTTTATTTTCCCCCATGTGTATTTACTTTATGTAACAGACTTGAAGAAGGTATTAATTTTTACAGATACTAGATATAGATACATAGATATAGATATAGATATATATGAATTGAAATGACAAGCTAGGGGCACTAGTTAGCCCTAAAACTTGGCCTTCTGGATGCCAGCCTGGTATTCTCACGCTGACTCTGTGCCACTTCTAGCTATTGTCACGTCTTCAACATAATCTTTGGGGACTTGTCCAAACTTTCTCCACCTGTGTGTGTGTGTGTGTGTGTGTGTGTGTGTTGTTTTTTTTTTTTTTAAAGTAGGCTCCATGCCTAGCATGGAGCCCAAAGCAGCACTTGAACTCATGACCCTGGCATCAGGACCTGAGTTGAGATCAAGTGTCAGACAACCAACTGAGCTACCAGGCACCCCATCTCCACCTGTTTTAATTCCAAGGTTGGTGCTCTTGATAAGGACTACCACTCCCTGTCCACTCATCCCTAGAGACTTCTCTTTTCACTAAGATCCCAGGAGTGGTCAACAAGTTCACAGGTAAGAATGTTCTACAGAACATACAGAAACAGAGATGAGAGTACATCAGCGGGAGGTCCATGTATGAAACACATCCTGTTCACTTGCAAATACTTGAGAGCTTTAAAGAATGGATTCATTGGAGAGATGTGCACACCTACATATTTGTACACCTGTATTTATATTCAGTTCTATTTTGATAAGTCCCTGAAAGCCCCATTTCAGAGGGTGTGGGCCTAAATAAACACCAAATAAAACTTTTCCTCCCTGAAGTAAAGGGCTAGACAGTATACAATTAGTTTTCAGGATATTTTTCAAGCGCATAAAAATGTCTCTCAGTCTGGACTGATGTCAAACATCACATATGGGTTTAATTTTTTTTTTATCTATGGTAAAATGCTCATAATATTTTAACCATTTTAAAGTGTTCAATTCATTGGTATTAAGTACATTCACAGTGTGTGCAATCATTACCACTATCTAGTTCTGGAATATTTTCATTCCCCCGAAAGGAAACCCCACAGCCATGAGCAGGCACTCCCATCCTCCCCTCTCCTCAGCCCCTAGTCAAGCACTAATTTACTATCTGCCACTGTGGACTGACCTCTTCTGGACATACCACATAAGCTGAATCAGACAATGTGTGGCCTTTTGTGTATGGCTTCTTTCAAGTGTTTCCAAGGTTCATCCACGTGGTGCCATCTAATAATCCTTTTTAGGATTAACTGAATACTATTCCAGTTTGGTTTATTACCACATTTGCTTTATCCATTTATCCACTGATAGACATTTGAGTGGTTTTATCCTAAGATTTTATTTATGTATTGGAGACAGTGTGTATGCACATGTGCACATGAGTAGCAGGGAGGGGGAGAAAGAGAAGCAGACTCCCCGCTGAGCAGGGAGCCCATCAATCCCAAGACCCCAGGATCATGACCTGAGCTGAAGGCAGATGCTTCACTTAATGAGCCACCCAGGCACCCTGATATTTAGATTCTTTCTACCTTTTGGTTACTGTTGAGTAGTGTTAATGAACACTCATAAAGCTTTTGTTTTCAATTCTTTAGGGTATATACCTAGGAGTGGAACTGCTGGGGCATTGGATAATTCTATGTTTAACTTATTGAGAAACCACCAGACTGTATTTCTCAAGGGCTGCTCCATCTTACATTTGCATTTATTTTGTTACTATTATTAAATAACATGAGTGGCCAGTGCAGGAACAAGCCATCGTGGCTGGCTCCTCCATCCACTCCAGGCTCTGCTCACTGGATATCCCCTTGGACAGAGCCCTATGGTCACCCAAACTGAAACAGCTCCTCTTCTCCATCCCCAGGCATTTCCGGGCTCCCATCCTGTTTCACCCTCCCTAATAGCACTTTCAGATTCTCTGCAATGAGAAATCTATTCATGTGCTTGTTAATTCCTACCTCCCTTTGTTAGATATAAATTCCATGAGAGCAGAATGCTTCTTGTCTTGTTCACCATTCTAACCCCAGTGCCCAATGCAGTGCCCGGGCCCAGAGCAGACATCTCTCTTGAGTGGATAAATGTCTGAATAGTGCTCAGAGCTAAAAAGAATTTCTACAACAGGGCCAGATTCTGTGTCTATTAATTTTCTTTCTTCACAAGGAAGACAAAAGTCTGGATAGCAACAGGCTCGAAAGCCCAAAAAAGAGAAAGGAATATGGCCCCAAAGGCCACCCCCATTAACAACACCGGTGACCAACTGCAGACTGCTTAGATTTTAATTGTGCGTTTAAGGCTCTGCCTTTCCTTCATAGACCAGTCAACACTGCAATTGGTTGTTCTTGTTCCTGAGGTAAAGCAAAAGGAGCTCACTAAAGGTCCTTAAGGTAAGTTTGCTTCAGGCTTTCATTTTGTTTTGTTCTGTTGTTTATCAGATAGAAGCTTCCAAGCACTTACTCTTAAGGTCAAAGCAAAAAGTCAAGTTATCTCCAGGATCCTTCAACTTGTACATGTTCACTCCTACCCAGCTTGGGTCCTCTCCACAAGGGCCAGATTCTGGCCTCTTGAATGAGAGATAAAAAGGAACAAAGACAAAATGTTTGATTTGAGCACAAAGCCATCTAAAGATCTGAGTCTTGCCTTTAGGAGATGGAAACACCAGGGCTCAGAGAGGTTACACTGCTTAGTCACAGTCACAGAGCTCCCTGGTGGCAGAGCAAGGAACCCGTCTATGGGCACCAGCAGAACACCAGTTCCACTGCATCTTCTGTGGTCACTGCCCGATTTCAGAACAGACCAGTGGTGGCAGGGGGCTCAGCAGATGTTCCCACAATTCCACAGCCTTGCCACATTTCCAGGCTCTCAAAGGCACAGGGTAAACCTGTTTTCCCATCCTCTGAGGAACCACCTGAATTTAAGGGCTGACAATAAGCACCTTGGTTAAAGTCACATGCGGAAGTGTTCCAGAGTGAAGTCAACAGTAGAGACCACGGGTTCTGCAGGTGCAGAGATGGCTATCTATGGAAGGAGGAGGCAAATACAGGCCTCATCAAGAGCTCAGCTGAATCAGATCACATGGCATGTTGGTGACAGAGCTGCCTCTGTGGTAGTTCAAAGTCTGAAGACTGAATCTTCTCTGGTCCTAGACCTTGGCTCATTTAGTCATTTCCTCTACAGACCTGTGCTGCTTCTCAGAGTAAATACATAAATAGCACATCACAGAGAGCCAAACAAGGACATTTTGAAACCAGGGTAGGTTTTTTTAAAATCGTGTTTTGTATGTGGATGTGTGTGTGTGTTTTCTTGACCAAAACATCTGAAAAACCAGCAGTTTTGACACCTAGCTCCTAGGCACACCTGACCACTATGGGCTTTCAGGGTTTAGAAGATTCTATTTTGTATTTTTTTTTTTTTACTTATTTATTTGAAAGAGAGAGAGAGAGAGAAGGAGCAGGGGGAGAGGCAGAGGGAGAAGAAGACTCCCTGCTGAGCAGCGAGCCCATCTCGGGGCTGAATCCCAGGACCCCAGGATCATGACCTGAGCCAAAGAAAGATGCTTAACCAACTGAGCCACCCAGGCACCCCAATATCCCATTTTTTTCAAGTGAAGATGCATAATGGCTCAAATGGTGGGCTCCCAAGGCTGTTTCCATAAGAGCTACTGATTAATCTTTCTGGGATTTATAAAGAATCACCCTAACATTGGTATCTATGGTTTTTTTTTTTAAGATTTTATTTACCTATTTAGAGATAGAGAGAGAGCATGTGCATGCACTAGCAGGGGGAGGGGCAGAGAGAGAGAGAGAGAGAGAGAGAGAGATTCAAAAGCAAACTCTGAGCCAAGCACAGAGCCCGACGTGGGGCCTGATCCCAGGACCCCAGGACCATGACATGAGCCAAAATCAATAATAAGACACTCAACCAGTTCAGCCACCCAGGCACCCCAAATATCTAGGGCTTTTAAAAAATGATGATGCTACCTTAATTTTTTAAATTCTATTTTCCTTTCTTCCTGGTCTGGTGGGGAAGGGGGGAAAAAGAAGGTGATATCAGATAGGCTTCATCTTTCTCCCTTCCATTCCTTCTGGGTCCTAGACCAAGAATGAACAGTACAACTGGGGCTTCCTGCTTCTTAGCATATGGAGTTGTCATCCTTGACATCAACAGGCTTGGCAGGGGCCTCTGTGTTCTCTTTGCTGAGTTGTTCTGAGAAATGTAGCCACAAATGTCAAGTCTGACTAAGCAGAATTTGGCCTCACATTACTCTAAATTTCAGGTAAAACGAAACCCAGGCACCTCTGTGCACCCCTGTTCCTGATCTGAGAGTTGAATCTGTCCTGGGCACCTCCCACACACCAAATTTGGGGGCAGTCTGGGGTGGATTCAAGATGATTGAGACAGAGTAACTGGCTCTCAGGGCTTACAATCTTGAGATACACCAACGCTTAAAATATGTAATTACAAGACAGGGAAGGCTCAATGTTAAACCTTAGAGGAAGGCTTGCAGAACCTTCCCACAAAGCTCAACATGGAATTGTAAGCAGACATGTTGCTCTATGGGATGTTCAGAGGCCTGCTGAAGATGTGAGAAGTGGTAGTGCTAGCATTGCCACAGACGGGCCCTAGTGATTGGATTTGAGGCAGAATGCAGAGAACCTTTCATTTTCTCTGGAGCAACAACAGTAAGCCGGCTTGTGTTCCAGCACTGAGTGATTTTAAACAGCAGAACAGCAGCCAGCCTGCAGCTTTCTTGGGGGGAGTAAGTAGACCCACAGATGGTCTGGCTTTTGTAACAGAGGACTCCTCTTCCTTCTCAAGGACTTCTTTTGCAGGTAAAATTGGGTGAAAATGAACACAGAGGGCACTGCCAAGAAAGAGAAGTCTACATTCTGGAGAGAGTGAACAGGCAAAGGAAACCCTCCTCCCCTGACATCTAGGAGAATGGGGAAGGGGTGAGAGGATGACCGAGGACCAGGTGCCACTAATGCTACATCCTGCCGAAGCAGCTATGTTCACTTCTGTCACGATCTTCATCCAGCCCCTACGCTGGCCCTGATTATATGGACCCCAGACTGGCTCAGGAGGGAAACCTGGAGCACCGGATAGGCAGCCAGTGAGGCTCACAGTGGCAGTTCTCATAGCACGGGGCCCTGCAAAGGGCAAAGAATCTCTACTGTATCTCCAAGATCTCCTCCAGCTCAGAGAACCTGTATTCCAGGTCTAACCTTGAAGGCCTGGGAAGCAGACTGTCCTCCCGGGGATTTTTTTCCTATTTCACTGTCATAGCATAAACTCCCCAGGGATGCAGCTTCAAATATATGACTCCTTTTTAAGTTACTAGCTCTAAGGGTGGCTGAGATGGGTACCATCTGCTCACAAGATTTCCTTTAAATGGTTAAAGATCTCCTCCTTCTCACTGAGAACTGAGGATTTAAGAAGAGACAAACTGAATAAAATTCAACCTAAGATTCAAATGCCAGTGTCTCAGGAGACTTTCTATAGATCCAGGTTTCTGGGAGCAAAATAAAGGCTGGAGAGAGAGGGAGTGTGAGGGGAAGGAAGAAAACAGGAAAGGGAGGAGGGAAGGAAGATACAGGGCTATGAGGTCAAGTGGGCACTCACACACACAAAGACAAATTAGATCTATACAGGAAAGAAAAGTCTTAAGGGATAGGGAAAAGGAAGTTGGTGAAAGCAGCTACTACTTGCCTAAATAGTGTCTTGAGCAGAAGAAAGACATTCTTCTTCCTTGAGACACTTTTTTCACCATGTGCCAGGAAAAACAAAACAAAACAAAACACCATAATCATCTTCTAAATCTAAGATGATTCAGAAAGGGAATGGCGTTCCCTTGAATTGTGCAGCATACAACCTGCGCAGCTTCACATTCTGACCATATATCCTTAATAATTAAGCTCCTAAACTTCATCTCCTTTACCAACATGATTCTAGAAGATCTAGATAAGTAGCTTGATGAAAGATCAGCAGTATCCTAAGGAACCAGAAGCTGAGATCATCCTAATTGCAGGGCTGGCTTCAAGGGCATGCAAGCTGTGTAGTCACACAGGGCTCTGCCCTAAAAAGGGCTCCACACTTAGTTTCACCTTCTGCTGTTACCATCTTAAAATTCTTAATTTTTAAACAAGGGGCTCCATATTTTTATTTTGCAATGGGCCCTGCAAACTATAGAACTGGCCCTCAGAATTTTCTCTGGTTGGGCCCCTCCCCAAGAAAAGCATCTAATAAAGATATAATGCTTTTATTCTAAAGAGCTGAAGAGGAAAGTACAACAATGGGTGACAAAGACCAATTTTAAACTGGATAATCCCAGATAAATAGAGAGAAGCACTTTTTCCATTTCCTGGAAAAGGCTTAAGTTGAGCAGGCATTTGGGGTCTGTTTCAGACTCATTATTTGTCCTTCACTGAAAGGCACAACATAAAGTCACATCTTGTGTGAACCGGTTCACTCCTCTTCAAATGAAAGAAAATTGAAAAAGAAATAAAAAAAGAAAGAAAGGTCAAACTGACTTCCTAGGGAAGAGAAGAATGCAGCTTGGAAAAAAAAATAGTTTACTCAACTTTTTCAATGGTACCAAAGGTCCAAAAGGACCTTTTGACACTTCTTGGCAAAGATGTGACAGTACTTCTAATGCTATAACAAAAAGGTGGGGGGTGGGGGGGGAGTCTTCATGTCTTCATCAAGAAAACTTCAGAAAAGAGGTCCTGATGATGGGTTTACAAAAAATGCATGCCCCTGGCTATGAAACTTCATCTCTGTTACATGTTAAAAAAAAAAAAGCTGTAAAGAACATATAATAGTCTCAAAATATCTATTGATCTTTATCTCTATCCTGGGCTTTGGAACTCAGACATTTTCTTGTGGTGCATCTGCCTTTTGAATGAGTGACGTCTCCAAAGCTGAGGAATAAAAGACATTGATGTGTGCTTTGCACAGAATCACAGACATGCCTACTCCTAGGGCAAAGGAAGTGAGTCTGGGATTTTGCTGTGAGCCTAGCTTCTTGGACCACTGATTTGTCCAGCCCAGAAATTGCTTTGCTTTCTTTTCCTTTCTTTTCCTTTGTTTCTGTGTTTTTCATAATTAACAACTAGGAATCACACATTACTACTTTCTTTTCCTTTGTTTCTGTGTTTTTCGTAATTAACAACTAGGAATCACACATTACTACTGGGGACAGTTAAGTAGACTCTGCTCTCATGTAAGATGTCCCACCTCTCCAAATAGTGTCTTTCTTTCCCTACTGATCTTGGACTTTCTAGACTCTTTGGACTCAATCTGAAAAAAAAAAAAAAAAAAACCACCAAAAAACAAAACCAGAAAAAATTCCCATCTCTGCTGAAATTCCACACCTTCTCCCGCATGTCATCCATTGATCCTTGAATATGCTTAGCATAATCACTTAACTCCTGCCTTACAAACTCCAAATTCGGACCCACTCTGTGTCTACTTTTGTAATCAACTATTTCTTCTCCTGCACAAGAATTACATTCACTTGTTTCTTCATAGATCTCACAACTTATTTTGTGGTGAACATTTTGTATCAAAGAACAACAGAGACTGAATTAATAATATTTAAGCACAGAAAAGGACTTACTCCTTTGGTAAGGTCACTGTTGGGGAGGGGGCACAGAGTCAGTTATCCACAGCTGATCTGGGTCTACATTTACTGCAGCTTTAGTTAGATTCAAATTCACCCCTGGCTTTAATAGAGGTGGGATTAGGCCTTTCTTTTAGCAGGACTGGAGATCTGAGCACTGATGAGATTCCTTTGCTTTATGGCTAAACCTCCAGTTTTCCAAACTGGGGTATGTCTTTCTCAGCTTGAAATCCCGCCAGGCATATTTTTTTGGGTCATTAAGAAATTCTCTTCTTTCACAGTGACAGCTCCTGGCTTTTTGTACCCCTGTGTATCTTCCTGCCCTGCTCTGGATGCCCTCCACCTTTGGATGGTGCCTCGGGAATGCCATGACAGAACTGCTCTTGGCTCTCCTGCCCTGTTCCCAGTGAGCCTTCACCAGGCCATTACCTAGCTCTGGGGAAACGCACACATGCCTTAAATGGAACCTCTAAGAGCTTCTCTGCCCTCCTCTTAGCCTTCTGCCTACAATCCCTGTACACTTGGTGAAAAGGCCCATGGCAAAGACCCAAAGGGTAGAGCTAGCTTGCCTTGTGACTGGGGAATCCTTGGCTTCCTAAACCCCAGCCAATACGCGCCACCCAAAGTTAGCTAAAAGTTGGGCTAGTTTCTTTTCACTCTGGCTGTGACAGATTCCTCCTCTTCCTACCACTCTGCCAGGGATGAAAGCAGCCCTGAGTTTCTTCTTTCTGAGGAAGGACTTGTCACTTTCTGAAATTTAATTTATGTAGATTTCTTTGTGTCCTTGGCTCTCTCACTGGTTTAAAAACATCTGTGATTCTGTTGCTTGTTCTCATTACTAGAGTAGGTGTGAAGGCCTCTTGTAATTTTCTACATATGAACCAGAACCTTCCTCTTAAGGTCATGTTGAATTCTAGATGCATCCTTCCCCCAGGCCCTTAGGCTCCTGGCCAAGCTGGCCAGCTCCTTTGAGCTCATTTGCCAGCCTCCCCCACAACTGCCAATAGCATGCACCAGACACTTTGCTGAAGATGTCCCGTCAGGCTGCCAGCTTGGAAACTCCAGCCTACCTGAACCTCTCAGCTAATGGAACTTCCACATCTCACTGTATTTCATTCTCAGCTCTCCAAGACTAAGTGCTTATACCCGGTCTCTCATTTCTGTCTTCACTTCAACTTACCAATTTAACGAACATTGTCTTTTTAGCTACAAACCTGGTTCCTGATTCTCTTCCCATCCAATCTCTTCCTTATTACCTTAGTCCCTCTCAGTGAGATCTAATGCTTGGCCCTTCCACCTGGGAGTGCTCCCCCAACCCAGCTCACTATTGGCAGCATTTCTCCTCTGTAAGTCAACCAGCCTCTGCCCTGGAATCAAAAGTCTCAACCTGCTGACAGATACGGATCTTATACCCTACCTCACCTCTGCCTATGGGTTCTCTCAATACAGACCCCACCTAACAGTCCCTACTTTTTGGCCTACCCCTGGTATGCTTCAGATAGTTTCTACTTCCATCTTCTAGATCAGTTAGACTTGCACACCACCTTCTGTCTGTCTGCTTTATGATGGCTGCTGCTCAGCTGTTAATATCACATTGCGATATAAGAAGAGTATGGAAAATAAGGATGACTTTCCATTCCAGACTTGGCAATTCACCTAAGTAGCCACAGAATGGTTTCATTGGACCCTTTAATGTCTTATGTTTAATTGTAGTAAAGATTGAACTACACAGCATATATTTCAGTATCGTTTAGTTTAAAAATGAGATGCCAGCAGTTCTTTTGGAAGCCTCACATTTGCATGACAGTCTGTAAAATAACTGAATTATCAAAAAGAAAGCCAGCATTATGATATCCTTGAATGGTTTTCTAGAGGAAGAAAGCAACATGTTATTCTTTCGATAAGCTTGTGCAATTCTATGAAGAATTATGCTAGAAAGCCACAAATGAGAGCTAATTATGCTAGAAATCTGCCACTACACGTTTCACTTTGGTTTATCAAAGATCGGGGTATCCCAAGACAGACACCTCGGCCTGGGACAGCTGAACTGCTTGAATGCAGGTGTAAAGATAAGGGGCATGAGCAGTGGGGAAGGCTGTTGAGCCCTCCCAGTCCTCACTTCCCTGGCTGTCCCACGACCCCTCCCTGTCATGATTTCATGGCCACAATGTGCACGCTGAGTTCCATCCTTGCCTTCCCACACGAAGTAGCCAGGCTAACACTGTCTGCCCAGGACTGTGTGTTCTTTGATCCAGTGGAGTGCCATAAATGCAGTCATATGAAAATGATATGTGGCCCCTATGGCTTAGCGAACACTTTCATTTAGGAGACAAAAAAAAGGCAGTTAAAGACAAAAATCTTCATGATGCTGGAGGAGGTGTTCCTTGAGGAGTCCTTGCTAGTTTCCTCATACTGGAACTCCTGGCCAAAGAAGGAGAGCAGTGAAAGGGAAAGAATGTGTTCTCAACTTGTTTTGCTTTTGTGCCAGTTTCTGCCACTCAGTGGGTCGACATTTCATCATTAAAAATTCCAAGACAGGAATGGAATGAATCCTGGATTAAGGTTAAGAAGACTTGGGGTGTAGTCTTCACTAGTTCACTTACTTGTCCTGTGACCTCGGGTGTGCCATTTATCTTTTCCAGACCTGTCCCATTCCCGCAAAACAGGGTTAACAACGCCTCTGTCTGCTCCCATCACTGCTGGGAAGATTAATTTAGCTGGCGTATGTTAAGAATGCCACGTGTACAGTAAGTCTAGTGTACAAGTGACACAAATTCTTATTGTTATGTTGCCTAAGCACTGGAAATAAACTCATTTACGTCACTTAAATCCTTAACTCACCAGATTAACATACGGATGATTAAGAAACTGAGTTCCATTTCTGGAAAACACAATGCACACACAAAAAAATTATATCTGAGCCAACACCATCTTAGGTCTGTCTAGGAATGTGACATGTATGTTTTACCATATTCCCAGGAGCAAAATGTATGAGACCGGTCATTTCTTATTCTAACTTCTCCTTCTTCTTTATTCCCTACTTACTGAAATTCTAAACTCTTAAAAAACATGCAATATAATGGATAACTCAGACAGTGTGGAAGAGACTTTTAGACGTATGTAACAAATTATAGTAGAAAGACGGGGATATACTTGACCTGTTCATGTGGAAAGCACAATATTATTGAAAACTAAATCCTACCACCACAAATGGTTTACTCCAGGAATGAATGATGATTAGACATCTGGAAACCTAGCCGTGTAATTGAGTACATTAAGAGTCAGAAATCCAACCAGACGATTGTCTTGATCGAGGTTAAAAAAGCTCTAGGTAAGATTCAACCCCAGTTCATGATTAAAAAAATAATTCTAAAAATGGCATTGCGGCAAAAGCATATTCACTGAAATGAGAAGCAAGACAAGCGTATTTGCTATTATCTCACCACTAAGATCTCAACGATGCATCAAAGATCTTGAATAAGGCAACTAAACCAGAGAACAAAGGAGGCACAAACATTACAAAAGAATGCATAGTAAAATCTAGGACAATCAACTGAAAAGAAGTATTAAGGCAAATAAGGCAATGGGTTGGTCAGATCCAAGATCATCATAGGAAAAAATTTTCTACTCACAACCAACCAATTGGAAGGTGAATGTATTCAGAATGAATGTGTGTGTGAATGTGTGTGTGTGTCCAATATCCAGTAATAAACCTATTGATAGAAGTGAAACAAATATGTAAAAGAAAGTCATAAAAATGTAATGCAATACATAAAGAAAGGCCTAAATAGCAAAATATCACAAACTGGATGGTGAGACTCAATATTAATCTGTGAAATGAATGTGATTCCTATCAAAATCACAAGATTTTTTAATGGAACTTATTAAATTGACTCTGCTAAAAAAAAAATCTGTAAGATCAACAAAATTTTGAGAAGGACTAATAAGGAGAAAAAACATCTTGTCCAGATGTCAAAACATATTTTAGAGCTATAAGACATTTCTTATAAACTCTGAAATGTAGAGACTCAATAATTGAAAAATAAGCCACAGAGACAGAAGAGAAAACCAAATAATGGAATAAAGCAAAAATCAGAATATAGTTTATGCTAAAGGTAGCATATTATCTCAGTAGGAAAAGAACAGACTTTATTTAATGATGCCAAGTCAACTGACATTTATTGAAGAAAAAATAGATTTGTACCTCGTATATGATACACAGAAATAAATTCTACAAAAAATAAAGAGACAAATTAAGGAGAAAAATTAAACAAGTATTAGAAGGACACATCGGAGAATTCTTTTAATACTAGGATGAGGAAGGCCTTCTTAAATAAGATAAAAATCCACAAATAGTGTAGTGATTGAAGGATGTGACTATCAAAAATTTAAAGCTTTTATTCAATAAAGCAGAGATAGTACTTACATAAAATTTATATATTAGTTCAAGGTTTTCCTTGACTGTCATGTTTTCTGTGCTACTAATTTATATTTCATAAAATATATCTATTGGATTTATAATATGGGCGATGCAAGATCCACATCCATTTAGCTCATCCCGTTCCGACCAGCCCTCAGTTCTAGACCCTCCACTCAGAGATGTATAAAAATTAACTAAAGGCAGAAAGGCAACTACTTAATTCCTGTTTCATTTCCATTTCATCAGAGAGGGAAATGGGTTTCAAACTGTGAAATTGAAGACTAATTTAGAAGGGGCGGGGGGAAGCAAGAGAGCATGTAGTCATATTAACTGGATCCTACTATCCCGGTGCAGAAGGGTCCTAAACCCCCAGGGAGCTGCACCTGTGGAAGTGACTGGTGGGGCACCACTATCCAGTGTCTGGGAGCCGAGAAGAGATACCTGAGGATTAAAACTGGTACTGTTCCTAATTTTTTAGAAGAGGAAAAAATTTTGATTCTGGAAATTACAAAAAGGTAATGGATTTATTTCCAACAAAATGCAGAGCTGGCTCTTCTTTCTTCTTGTAAGTCTGGATTTGTTTTTTCCCCAGAAGCTCCCCCGACTTGGAATTTGCAAACCAGCCCTTCCCAGAGACAGAGGTGTCCTCTGACTCTCAGCTGATCCCTTTCCACAGGCTGCAGTTGGACCAGCAACATGGCCCTGACAGAAAATGAAACATCAGGAGACACTGGAGTCAAGGGCAAGTGGAATGGCTTATTTTCTAAGTATTATAATGTTTGTTTTATTTCCACATGCTATTTAAAGCTCTTCACTTTTTATTTTACTGCTTTTGAATCTTTTCATACCAATACTCTACAATAGCCAAAGTGAGAAATTTTCTGTCATTTTTAAAAATTTAATATCAAATTTGTTTGTTTTATACAAATTCCCAACTCCTCTGCCTTAATGTATTAAGTAACACAAATGTCATGTTCTACCAATTAGTAAACAAGCTTACTAAAATAGAAAACTCTCTGTATTAGCCTTATACATTTCCTACAGGCCAGAAAAAAATGAAGTAGCAGAACCCAAATGTTTCTAAATCCACAAATCAGTGTGATGCTAATTAGCTAACTGACAAGCATAGAATATTACAGGTGAAGAGTTCTATTTAAGATGCTAGATTGGGGCAGTCCCAGTGGCCCAGCGGTTTAGCGCTGCCTTCGGCCCGGGGTGTGATCCTGGAGACTGGGGATTGAGTCCCACATCGGGCTCCCTGCAGGGAGCCTGCTTCTCCCTCTGCCTGTGTCTCTGCCTCTCTCTCTCTCTCTCTCTCTCTCTCTCTCTCTCTCCTCTGTGTGTCTGTCAGGAATAAATAAATAAAAATAAAAAAAATAAGATGCTAGATTGGCTACACTGCATATATAGATGGCACTCATAAAAATTAAACAGTTAAAACACACAGCATATTTATAGCCCTGAGATGGCATCATACAGTTCTTAATTCAATTAGAAAGAGCATAGACAATACACACTAATAAGACTGGACTTTTTAATATAAAGTTAAAACAAATTTGGGAAAATAGATTTGTGGTACATTTAGAAATGAGACTTCCCAGTGTATTAAGTAAGCACATAAAACTCTGCTTCCTTCCATAATCGCATTAAAGTGACCCAAAGAATATTAAAAATGGGGAAAAGTTAATTCCTATAAGGAAGTTAGAAGGAGTAGCATTCATACACCAGAAATTTCAAGGCATTTCTATTTAACAAAAGAGCACATAGTACTTGTCTATAGGGAAGGTTGACCATATATATACAACTCCCAGGCCAGCAGTGGAAGAGGCTCCAGCAGAAGCTCTTTAGCACCCATAACTGTGGGGCAGTTGGGAACCTCTCTGAGCCCCCAGCAGGGGGAGGTGGGGGGCTCAGAAGCATCCAGGCAGGGAGGCCTCCTGGCTGGGAAACACTTTGGAGTGGATGCTCCCAGTCTGCCCTCAATGCTGATGTGTGCGCCATTTGCAGAGCAAGGGCACTGTCCCAGCCCTCTCCAGGCTGTCCAACAAGAATGAACTAGAAATTCATCAGCCCAAAGTTGAAGCTTCTTGCCACCAACACTATGGCTCTAGCTCTCTCCCTGCTAGTCCAGGCTGCTAGATTTCTGACCAGGTAATATAAAACAATACTAAAACCATGCCTCCCTTCATTTTCCTGATCCTCAGAGAGCTCATCTGTGCCAGTTACCAGTTTCCTGGCTGTCAACTCCAATCTACCTTTCTTTACTTTGCTTTGTGATACCAGAGCTGGACCCTGTAAATTTCTCCTTTGCCAGCTGGTATAATATTAGGCCTTGCCAACAGGAAAAGCTAGAGGGACTGGCATAGTGAAAAAAGGGCTGTCATCCTAGTTCTCGTGTGCTTTTCTAGCTCTTAGTGAATTGCCACAGCCACGTGTGGGAGGCCCACTGGTACATCCTTTCCAGTGAACTTCTCCAGGACTCCAGCTTCTGGCAGGGGCTTCATATGGACACCTCTGGTCAGCCAGCACCCCAGTGAGCTCATCTACCACAGCCAGCAGCAAGCCTGGCCTTCCTAGTAAGGTCTAATTCTCAACCTCCTGGGACGATAGGGGATCCCTCTTCCAAATTCTAGCTCCCTCCTCACCCAGCCCCTCAGCCCTGGAGGAGAGGACCACTCCCTGCCTTTGCTATTCATGTGTTCTTTAGAAACCTCTTTTACCTTTTTTGGTACTTATCACCTTTAACTGTTTAGTAATACTTTACATTAAATTATCTCTCTTCAAATTCCTGGGGAGGTTTGCCTCCTGGCCAAACCCTGCCTGATGCACTGTCTCAGCACTTTATTTTGCATGAACGTGACAGCTCCTGTATAGGACTGAACAATGAGGGAAAGAGCACAGAACACAGGAAAAGATGGTTTAAAAAAAAATGCTGTAAAACGATATTGTCAAAAGAAGGAAATAGCTGTGAAAGCTCAGAGTCAAAGCATGCCTACAAAATAGTTTTACTTGGAGAACCAGAAGGATATTTTTGAGAATTTCCAATATGTCTTTTCAAAGAGATTCAAATAGGCACTTTCCATATGAAACTGTAAAGGTGCATGAAGAGAGAACTGCCAAGAACAAGACAGAAATGGAAGGGCACCTGGGTGGCTCAGTCAGTTGAGTATCTGACCTTGGCTCAGATGATTATCTCAAAGTCCTAGGATTGAGCCCTACATCAGGCTCCCCACTCAGTGCAGAATCTGCTTGTCACTCTCTCTCTCTGCCCCACCCCCTATTTATTCTCCCCCACCGCACAACCTCAAATAAATAAAATCTTAAAAAAAAAAAAAAGAATAGTACAGAGATGGAAAACAGACTTGCCAAACTTAAAGTCACAATTAAGACAGAATAGCAGGTTGGATTCCAGGTGAAAACACAAATTAATAATGTCTCATTTTGAGGGGAAAAAGCCAACAATATAAGCATCAAAGCAAGAAATAAAAAGTACTAGCAAAGATAGATTGATCCCAGACTTCTCCTCCACAATATTGATAATTGGAAATAAAATGAAGCAACAACCACTGAGCTTTGAAAGAAAAAGATTATGATGTTATCACAGTATCCTGTAAAGTTATCACTATTGAGTAAAGATAACAGGAAAAATCCTCAGAGTGTCTGAAGTCAGAAAGCATTATGCCACATATTCTTCATGAAAAGAGTGTTCAAAATACCACCAGCTGGTAAAGAAAGGACTTGAAACAAAGAACTCAAGGATGGAGAAGTCTTAGCACAAAACGGCTGGTAGTAAGCATGAGCTCAGAAACTAAATGTTCCATAATTAAAATTAAATGCCATTTTTAAGATTGCACAGCAATAAAACAAATTCTTAAAATTGCTTTTGAATTAAAAACGTAAAATGTAACAAAACGGTCATTTCCAAATTATGATAATGATCAAATTCAAAATTTCCAGTTGCAAGGAAGTTGTTCAAAAGATGCTACATTTCTTACCTTATACAAGTGGAGAAAATCAACAGAGTATTTCATTCATGATTTTGACAACTGGGGAAGAATTTGTACACTATCTAATTATAAAATTAATCTTAACCTAAAAATAGGATTTGTAACTTCTGGATCACAAAAGAAAAAAAAAGGCAAAGAAACATATATATGCACACACACACACATATATATGTATATATGTATATATAAAATAAAAAAGACTAATATGATATCAAAAAAATGTTCAAGTATTTGAATGGTGAATTTATAATCTTTCCTCCTTTATATTTTTCTGTACTTTCCAATTTGTTTACAATGACCAAGTCTAATCTGCATAAGCAGAAACAAAATAATAAATACTGGAGGAAATCCTGGCCTCCAAGCACAAGAATTTCAAAAGAGACATTCCCATCTGTTGTTACATTCCCAATGTCCCATCAAGACATTCCATGTGCTTACAGCTGCTGCCAGGAGACCATGGAAGGAGGCAGAACAGTCACATGGAGAAGTCTTGAAAGACAGTGCCATCAAAAGGAGTGTTTTCTTTCTTGACTAGAGGTTTTTGGGGTTTTTTGCTGTGTGTATGTGTGAGAAATAAGTCTGTTCCATTTCTCTCCTCCATGTAGCTTTGACCAATAAATCAGATCTGACCATTGATTAAAGAACATGGAAATAGGGATTTTAGAAATCATCTATAATCCAACCCCCTTGTCTCACTCATAGAGAACTAAGGCCCAGAAAAATAAATGGCTTGTTCAGGTCCAACCAATGAGTTAGTTCCAATAAATGTATGGGATTAGCAGAAATACTATAAAACTCATAGTTTTATAAAGCCTTGAGGGCCTCGGATAAGGCTCAATAAAAATGCCTTGTTGGATATGTAGGAACTTGCTGAGCAGAGTAGATTTCTAAGATACCGGCCAGCTCTAAAACTTTATGGTTGAGGAATTAATTGGCGCCCTCGCCTTCCAGATTTTGAGACTTGCAGGTTGTTCCTTTGGGTCCCCTTGCAGCCTCCAGACCTAAAGCCACTGGAGAGGCTCCCTAGCTTGTAGCTAAGCTTTTGGATCAGCTCCTCAGCCATTCTAAACCCCAGGATCATAAACCTTCCAGTTGTTATCCCTAGGGGAGAGCAGGATTAGAGATAAGATATTTACATATAGAAATCATTAATAGATTTAGATGTGAGTGGTCCTACAAGCTCACTGAAGGCCCAGCCCCTGAGTGTCTAACCATCCACAATGGCTTTCACAGATACTTACTGTCTGGAAAACCTAAAGTTTCTTTTTAACTTATCTGTCAAATACAAAGCTATTTTTTCCCCCAGCACATCAAGAGGTTTTTGGTTTTGGTTTTATTTATTTATTTATTTAGCCACTGTACGCCTACTTCAGAGGTGCCCTTAAATGAAAGTGAGTGTGGAGGGGTGCTTTTTGGTCTACAGTGCATACTTACAGGGAAATTAAGCCATTAAATTTACTCAAGAGCCTTTTATAGCTGTTTTGCTATTTTGCCAAATCTCTTTTATGAAAGATTTGGGGATTGTTCTAAAATACCACAGTAGATTTTAAAAGACAAACCCACCCCCAAGGACACTACTTTTCCCAGCGTGCAGTGGAACTCTGAACACCCACCTGGGAGGGGAAGCCCATGGGTGACATGCTCCAACCATGGGTGACATCACTGTTGAATCCAGGAAGGGACCCAGGGAACATGGTACCAGGGCACACAGGCAGCCATTTCAGCCACTGGCCAGCTGGCCCAGTCTGCATTTATCTGTAATCAAGATACTCAAGTGATTCTATCTGACTCAAAATGTTGTATCTGTTTGTGTGTGTTTGTGTGTGTGTGTGTGTGTGTGTGTGTGTGTGTGTGTACCAGAGTATTCTGTATGTACATACAATTTACATATTGGATCTTAATTCTGTCCTTACCGTCTCTGCTGAGTTGAGATTTCATAGTTGAGACAGCTTTAGAGAAAAGTGCTTCAGATTCTTCAGTTAGCTAACCCCCTCATTATAAGAAGGTTCTATACAGATCCATTCTGTGGTGAATTCTTCTCTCTTGAGTATAACAATTTAATGGATAATGACTCAGGATAAGTTCAGATTTGCTCCAGGGAAGAATAATGAACAAACTGAAAAATAAGGACTATTCTTGGGAAATTCTGTTTGTTAAATAAGATCGCTCAGATACCAACCACTATGTCCCCAGATACAACACTCTCTCTAAACTCTTTGGGACCAAAAAAGCCCCCAAAGGAGGTGGTGGTAACTTTGTAAGCACGTGTGTGTATGTGCGCGCACACATGTGCACGAGTACACAAATGCTCACCCACTCAGGTGAAAGAGTATGGGTGGAGTTTTTATTCTGTCCCAAATATTCAATTCTTTTTACTCCAAAGCAAGTAATAAGCACTCAAATATTTAAACAATGAAGTAATCAACTAATTAATCTGGTGCCAGTGAGTCTCCAATTATGTACTAGGAAGCTTTTCACAGTTCCTTTATGGGCCAGCCAGAGAAGCCCTGCTAAGATAGGGAAGAGCCTCACAACATGGCAGCTAGGCTAAACATCCCCAGCTTTATGTATCTGTACTTTAGCACTCAGAAATATGCACATGTACACTCACAAGAAACAGCTATCTTTGTCATTATATTTTCTTTTCACCACTGGGATCTTTTTTCTTCCCTTAAAACTGGCTTGTGATGCTTTGACCAATATTATGCAAAGAGATCTGTAATGCCTTTCAATTTCAAAGCACTGCTAATACACCAAAAGCTCCCACTCAGGAATTAGCAATTGTCACAAAGCATTCCTTGAATTTCAATCAGAAGACAATGCATCACAGGGAGGCAAGGGCTTCAAACGCCTATGGGTACATTTCAAAGGTACAATGTGATGGGAAATATTCCTGGCAGATATCTATGCAACCACTGGGCCAATGTGAATAAGGAAATAAAGTCATAAGTACTCGTCTTTAATCAAAATCTTGCAGTTTTTTTCTTCAAGGTGCAGAAAAAACCCGTTAAACAGTCCAGAAATGGTCTGAGGGGAAACAGAAGCAGTATCAGTTAACTGTCCTCAAACCAAACCATACTAGCTCTGCCAACACTGTGTACTGTGATTGATTCAGAATAAGGGTCTGAGGGCAGGCTGGGGGGCTCAGCGGTTTAGCACCGTTTTCAGCCCAAGGCCTGATCCTGGAGACCTGGGATCGAGTCCCACATCGGGCTCCCTGCATGGAGCCTGCTTCTCCCTCTGCCTCTCTCTCTCTCTCTCTCTCTCTCTCTCTCTCTCTGGTGTCTCTCATGAATAAATAAATAAAATCTTAAAAAAAAAAAAAGATTAAGGGTTTGAAATGAGCTATTTTTCATCTATCCATGACTCTGAAGTCTCTACCAAAGTTTGCTTCCTATCTTGGACCTCACATTTTGACTTTTAAAAGGAGTACATGGGTATCTGTAAAGTGTTAAGGAACACAGTACTGTGCCACAAGCTTAAGAGACAGCTGCCAATACGGTTACCTTTTAGAAGCTCTTACTACATATCTGCTCCCAGGACAGCTAGAGCCAGTAAAATTCACTCTTCCCTTTGCCATACACCTTGCAATCCAGAATTTCTAATTTGGCATTTTTATTCCTTGGCAAAATTACTAAGTTGGCTTTATCATTTTTAAAGTTCTTTCTTAAACATATCTTTTTAAGAGTCATCCTGGGAGTTTCATAAAATCCACATGAACTCTTCCATCCCAGAGAAAGAGGTAATACAAGATCAAGAAACACACCTGAAGAGCAAAAGCAATAGGTCGCATTTACCTGCCTTGGTAACATCCCTTTGGCCGGGGAATGAAGCCAACAGGTCTTGCAACATAAAGGATGGAGCTCAATATCTACCCACTTGCTAGGTCATCCCATCCTCTCAGATGCTAGAGAAGGCCAGGCAAGGCTGGGCAGGGATGCTTTCTCTCATCATGTAAATAGTCCCCTCATCCTTTACTTCCCATTCTGAGCCTCTCTCCATGCTTCTTTACTCCATGGACAGGCTTTCAAGCTACTCATCTTCTCTATTAGAATTCACCTTGATCATAATATTCAGGCTTGACTGTTTTCTGAACACGGGCTCACATGCAACTCAGATCCCTCAAAGATGGACCCTGTGTGCTAGTCACAACCACTGCAACATCTGGTCTGTTATGAAAAGAGCCAAGCTATGAAGTCTTTAGTTGGTAAGTACATGAGGACCAAATGCAATGTTCCCACATGGAGAGTAGGTACAGTTGCATGGCGGGCCCATTCTTCCATGATAGTGGAGTGTCTTTAATCCATCAGTAACATTTGGGCAATAATGGATTAACTTTCAGGAAGCAGGAAGAGTTTTCCATAAAACCTAGAAGGACATTTTAATTAGCCATTACTGAGCTATCAAGATTTAGTTCCAATGTATGAAATAAACTCACTGTAAATAATACATAACTTTTTTTCTCTTTACAATATACTGAGAAGTCTAGCCAAGTATGAACTTTTTTTTTATGCCATCCTGCTTATTAGAGATTTCACACATTACAGAGATCTTGCTTTCTAGACAGGACTGTCCCCTCTTGTTATATTATTGTGCTGGTATGGTGATTGTTTAGGTTTTTTCTTCTATAAAAGTGGAGTGAGCTCAAAAAGAGAATCCTGTGACGTACACAAGCAGCCTAATGAAGCCACATTCATCATTTCATAGTTCACCTATAGTCCCAAATAGAACTGAAAGCTCAAATTAGTAGTAAAATATCTCTTAAGTAAAAGTATATGCTTTAGTCATAGAGCATGATGTATGTAGTTATGATCCTTCTTTGCTTGTGTTTATTGCTTTGTTTTTTTTTTTTCAAATATTGGCCCCTTAAGTACCTCTCTCCCTCTTTTAAATGGCTGCCAATCTCAAATTGGAAACCAGCTTTATAACCTTGCAACCACTACATTTGTGCTGTACACCTGTTCCTCTAATACCTACCACCTGACTTCTATAGTACAGAGGAGACAGAGATACATTTATCTGCAATGATTTACAAGAATGATCACTACAGTTGGGCCTGCATGAGAGCATGGATGGGTAACATTCATCTAAAATACAGGATGCTTAAAGCACTGGTTCTCAAATCTCAGTGTATTCCCAAATCATCTGGGAATTTGTTACACCTCCTGAATGTCAGGTCTCACCTCACAAGTTTCCGATTCAACAATCTTGGAGGGGGCCCAGAATTTTCAGTAAGCACCCCGGTCATTCTAAAGCATTCATGGGCGACCATACTTTGGGGTTCACTAATAAAAGGAGCCTGCATCCCCACTCCCAGGCTTAAAGAGCTAATAGACTCTCATGGCATGACAAGAAGGACAAATACTATACACAGCCACAAAGGGGAAACTCAGGATGGTTCCCACTGGGTAATACAGCACTCTTCCCCAACCATGACCAACACATACCAGCTACAGGAAAAGACAACATGGTGTTCGGCTGAGAGTGTAAATCACAGCATCAGGCTGCCTAGATTCAAGTCCTTGCTCCACCAAGGACTTAACTTCTACTTTAGTTTCTTATACTCTGATATGGGAATAATAATAAGCATCGGCCTTACAGAATAAATGGGGAGTTTCAATAAACGAAAACGTGCAAAGCATACAGAGCAGCACCTGATGTACAGGAGGTGCTTAGTGGTTGGTAGTGTGTGTGTCAGAAATACCTGCTTAAAATAGTCACTGAAAAAGTAACTCATAGAATCCCATTATACAAATCTAGAGCCGAGGTACAGGTTACCAGTTTTATTTACATAAATCTTTCTGGCATTTCTGTCTCCACCTCCCTTCTAGTTGGCTGGTTCCTCCTTCCTCCTCAACCCCAGGGCGTTAGAGTCTTCTTGCTAATTCACCTATCAAGCTATACCCAGGCTGGGGATGGTCAATGTTGCAAACCAGGAAGACTCTAAAGGAGTGGGTCCCCAAACCATGCTTTGATTTCAGGTTGAAACAGTGTCCCACCAAAGCCATGACTTGGTATCCTCATCATTTGGACTTTGTCTCAGAAATTCTAGGAATTTTGTTATCTTTTCCTAACACTGATTTTCTTAGCCTTTTGTGGTTCATATACTTCTGAACACACTGATGTATTCCTCCTGATAGTGCTTTCTAGAACGCTGATGTTGTCAACCCCCACAATCTTGAGAGATTTAGCCACATCCCTGTTCTCCATCTCTCTTCAGCTGTCAATCTTTAAACTCTCTCCTTCTTTTGTCAGATTTGGAGGTTCTACCCAACTGGATTATATTCTCTTGTGGCTCCATATTTTACAAAGTGATCCCTTATTACAACATAGATTTGTTTGTGGGTTTTTTTCCTGATTCCATTACTTTGTAAATGCCATCACCATGAAGAGCTGTTTGAGGCTCTAGCCCTGTACCAAGACCTCTTCTTAGATGGCATTTCTTTAAATCATCAACATTGGACCCAGTTATATTTCAGGCACCTGGTCTCAGCCTGTGTCATCTACAAAGCAACCATGACACCTCAGTAGATGGGATTATGCCTCCATTTGGACATGACACATTTTCAGCAAACTACAGCATCTACAGTTAAAGCCAGTCTAAGAGGATCATCTACTGCAATCTTTTGGATTTTCCAGATACAGAAACTTAAGTTCTTGTTTAAGAGACTTGCTCAAACTCACATAGTTGGAGGGCAGCTTATAGTTTCCTGGTTGCTCCAGCAATCTTTCCACCAATGCAATTTCTCAGTAAAGATATAAAAGATACATTTATGAAAAAATGTAGTTGACACACAATGAGGATGACAGATGACACATTAGATCTGATTCATTCTCAGCACTGAATTTTTTGCCTTATTACAAAAGGAAATATACTTTAATTATAAAATATGTTTAAAATACAAACAAACAGAAAGAAAAAATCAAGCTGTCCACTGCATCTCCATCTGAAATTAACCAATCATAAGTTGGATATTAGTACCCTCCCAATGTTTTTTTTTTTTTAACGCGGATGTCTGTTTAGCAATGTAATGATGCTGTGTGTGCCATTTTGTGACCTGCCTCTTTTACCTAAAAACATAATGTGACTTTCTTTCATATTCTTAAACTTTCTTCATCATCATTTATACTTTCTGCTGAGTACTCCACAGTACAACCAATCTCTTCTTGAACATTTGTTTCTCCTAATTTTTAAAAAAATTATCAGCAAGTTTGAAATTAATGCCCCTTTAGCTAAATTTCTACGCAGACCATGAAAAATTCATAAGGATAAATTCCTAGAGTTGGAACTGCTAAGACAAAAACTATGCAGTCTCAAGACTTTCAGTAGATGCCAACAAATTGAGAACTATATTTAAAAGAGACACTGACAAACTGGAAGGTGTCCAGAGGATGACAACCAAAGTGTCTATTCAACATGTCCTCGAGGCAGGCTAAAGGGACTGAGTGTGCCTGGCACACTTAGGGAGGAAGATAAATTCCCTCCAAAAGGAAAAGGATTTTTGTTTTCCTGTCTGCTGCTTTGTTTCTCGTTTAAAGTACATTCAACAATATCAGGGCACACCTAGGGGGAAAAGAGTCCCTGTGCTGGATATTAAGCTACTGCATCTCAGCTTCCGTGCTGCACTCTATGACACTAGAGCTGGGATCTGCAGCCACAATCCACTACCAGGCTGTTCCTGTTAGCCTCTGCCCACAGAGAGCATGAGAGGAAAGCCAAAAGAGGCAGAAAGGTTGACTCCTTCCATGTTCTTTTTTTTTTTTTAAGATTTTATTTATTTATTTGAGAGGGAGAGGAAGAGAGAGAGAGCAGCAGACTCCCCACTGAGCAGAAAGCCCGAACTGGGAGTCAGTCCCAGGACCCTGGGATCATGACTTGAGCTGAAGGCAGACACTTAACCCACTGAGCCACCCAAGTGCCCCTTCCATGTTTTTCTGTTCCTTTCAGCATCGCCCAGGAACAGCGCTCTATCTTGGTATCAGCAAGTGATTTCACTTTGTTCTTTTTCCAATGCCCTCAGATGCAGCCTCATTGGCACAGTCCCTCCCTCAGAGATCTGGTTCCTAGTTCCCTGGGATCTTTTTCTGAGCTCCTAAGTTTTGATGACTCTGACCTCTTCCCTTTGTTCCCATCTCAAGGGGTGATGGCTACTTCCTCTCCTTCTTCACCTTTTCATTTTTCTAATACCTAGCTAACAATTCTATATAATGGATTCCCTCTGTTAAAATGACTGGTGTGATTTGGTGTCTTTAGTGGACCCTGACTGATATGGTTCCCTATGACTGCAGCTGGTAAATTGAGAAGGAGTAACCTCATGTCCAGGAATTCCTGACCTGAGAGAAAGTTAAGACAGATCAGTAGTCTTAAGGGTATTTTTGTCAGTGCAATCCTTTTCAAAAATATAATCTTTTACCAAACTCAATGTATAATCTATAAAAGCAGAGATGCTTTGGCTGATGTGAGAGTATGGAGCATCCCACCCCTTAGTTTCATGGCCCCACTCAACCAGCAGTTTCTATAGAGCCCTATTCCCTCCTGCCCTTCCCCAACTTTCTGTAGAACTCCTGGATTCAACAGATCCCAGTCTGGCAACCACTAATCCACACAACCTATGTTCCTTTCCAAATTTTATGATTCTGTAACTATGCAGCTCTTCTTGCACGGTCCAGGGATCTCTGGACATTTACATGACCCCAATAATAGTTCAAGAGAAACAGAAGAGGTCTGCCACCAGGTGCTTCATACACACCTGGCTGTCTCATCTACAGCCCCGTCTTTCAACCACAACCAAGAGATCCTTTCCAACCAGGCTGGGGTAATACAGTGCAGAAACCATTATTGAGTAACTGCCATTCCTGTTGTTAAGAATAGGTCAGCGTTTTTCATTATGAGCCTCTTTCAGAGGTTTCTAACATGATTTTAAAAATCTGCTCTAGCTTAAAGTTTGGCATGAAAGTTCTTGGCTCCAGGCTGTACTTTCTTTCAGTGAAGCTACTAAAAGTGTATTTAGCTACTTTAGAGCTCAGAGAGATCACTGTAAGTTCTGAATAAGAGAAATCTGAAGTTTGAAATGTCCCCCTTCCCCCTCAAAATCTATTAAGCTTCCATTTCTTAATAAAAAAAAAAATTCCAGGCTATTTGTTAAAACTGTAGCCTTTCAATTGTTAAAGTGATACTCAAACTGTTCAAATATAAAAGAATCTAATGCAAATAAGATATTCATAGTAAGATGGTTTTCTCACATCCATTTCCACTATAGTTTGGTTTCAGCTTGTCTTTACCTACTTTGATCCCCTGAAAATAGGGTCAAATTGCTTTTGAAACAAATTCCAAACTTTAAATTTTGCATCAGTGATATTTATAACTTGCAGATACTTTTCCTTTGTATCTTCTCAACTACAGTCAACAAAGGTGGTAAGTGATAAGTATCAGAATTATTCCCTCTTCACAGAAGAAAAGATCGAAGCTCAGAGAGCTTGACCAGCTTAAAGTCCTTGTCAAAGCCAGGGTAAGAAGTGGACTGCCTCGATGCCTGCACTGTGCTTGCATTCCTCAACTCCTGCAACAAGAGCAAACCATAATGAAGACAGAGAAAAAGGGAAGCTACCCAAGCCAGAAATACCTGCAAACCTAGAGCAACTTGTTTCATGGGTGGGGTTTCCCTCTCCAGGGAAGTTCCTTCAACCAGCAGAGGCCCAGCAGCCTCAAAGTCCTCACTCTGTTCCTCTGCATTGGAGACTGAGTTCAGGTCACTATCAGGAAAATACCTTTATCCCCACACTTGTCTTCAGGCTGGGAAGGGCTTGGGCTCTGGAGTGATCCAAAGAAAAGTGGGCTGAAATACGAGCTTTACCATTCATAACCAGGGTCAGCCTCCCATTCCACTTCTAAGAGATAAAACAAAAAAACAGAAAAAAAAGGGACGCCTGGTGGCTCGACAGTTGAGCATCTGCCTTTGGCTTAGGTCGTGATCCTGGGGTTCTGAGATCAAGTCCCAAATTGGGCTCCTGGTAGGGAGCCTGCTTCTCCCTCTGCCAATGTCTCTGTCCCTCTCTCTGTGTCTCTCCTGAATAAATAAATAAATCTTAAAAAAAAAAAAAGGAAAAAAAAGAAACCAAACCACTACCTCAAAAGGTTTCTGTGGTCAGTAAAAACACCCAACACAATGGGGCGTCTGGGTGGCTCAGCTGGTTAAGTGTCCAACTCTTGGTTTTGGCCCAGGTCATGATCTCAGGGTCATGAGATTGAGCCCCACATTGGGCTCTGTGCTGCATGTGGAGTCTGCTTAAAATTCTGCCTCTGCTCCCCTTCCCTTGCTCATTTGCTCTCTAAATTAATTAATTAATTAGTTAATTAATTAAAAACACCCAACACACAAGAGAAATTCAATATGATAGGCAAATATAAACACTGCCTCAAAAAGAAAAAACATCTAAAAAGGAAAGAAAAGAGAAGAAAAAAAGAAAAAAGGTAGTTATTCAAAAGAGGGGACACTATGAATATTCTCCTCCCTAAAAGATGAAAAATACGCACAGTCACATAAGACTACAAACAACAACCTGTGTGGAAAATACCATTGTAAAATTGTGCAGGAATCTGCTGGCTTGTAAGACCCAATGACTCTGGGTATGCTGGGTATACACAACCTGGCTTTATGATTCAGCCAGTGACTGTGTGCTATGATTCCTGAACCATCCTATTCTTTCTTCCAACTCCAAGATGCTTCATCTATTAGTTTACCCATTTATTTTTCCAACATCCTTGCATTCTTGAGCATTTATAAATAAAGGCAAGATCGTGAACAGTGCTGTGTTGAGCTATACTGGAGCTGAAACAAAAGGGAAAACAAGTAATAATGACCTGGTCCTATTTTAAATTTTTATATTTTATCCATAATGGATTTTTGGGGTATTAATATTGATCACTTCAAATATCACACTAAAATATTATGTATCTGGATTAATGAGCTTTTGGCATCCCCTCAGAATTCTGACTCTAATCTTGACTCTAAATGAGACACCTCTCATAGCTGAAACCTGAAATCCCATGGAGTCACCACAGGATGCAATTAAGAGGCATTAAAGATCTATTATGGATGTCCAGGCTGAGAAAGATCAAGTGAGGAACATGCAGCACAAGGCTGGCCAGCAGTGACATCCCAAAACAGACTTTCTGTTGGATCTTTTTTACACTTCACCATCCACTCTTCACACCTCTTTCCCCATAACAGTGTGAGATAGTTCTGTTTGCCATTCACAGCCCCTGTACACATGCAGTCCCACAAATCCACCAGATTTCTACAGGTAGGGTGTCCACCATGCGGTACATGTTACGCAGCCTTGCCCAGCTGGCTCTTGGTCATGAGGGTAGAGTCTGCTCCAAGACCGAGTGGCCACCACAGTTTCCTGAGCTGTGCCTGGGTTACATGAGGGCTTCATATTCAATGCAGTCCAAAACACTCAAATAAGAGAACAGCACTGAGGATCACCATGCTGCATGGGAACACAATTGCCAGACACAAGTGGTACATGATCTGCTTGATTTCTTCTCAAATATTCTAAAGCATCTAGTTCCTCTCTCCCAGGCTTCTCCGGGCAGGGCTTTGCCCCTTCTGTCCTTACCACAGTCAACTCTCTCTACTTTGCAGCACATTGCTGCTGTAAGCAAGTAAGCCCCTGGTGGCAGAGGCTGTCAGCTGTTAAATAAATCAGACTACATTCCCCAGTCTCCCTTGCACCTACATTTGGCCATGCGCCTCCTCCTTTCTAGCCAATGAGGTATGAACGGTAGGGATGTTCCCGTTTTCAGACTTCCATGTGTAATCTCCTTTTTTTTCTGCTCCCCATCCGGCTAAATGGAGAGAACACTTCCAGAATAATGGAGCCAAAGCAGATAGAGCCTGGGTCCCCGCAGGAACATATGGAAAGCCCCCAACCAGATGGAAATAAACTAGAAATGAAAAACTAAGCTCATTGAGATCTGGGGGTCTGTTATAGCAACCAGCCTCTCTGGACTAATATACTTCCCCAACTAGACTATCAACTCTTCACTGGCTGGCTCTCTATCTGATGCATCTCTGTATTCTCAACAGTGAGAGCACACAGTGGGTGTGCACTACAATCCTGTGATATTTAGGCATCTCTATTTCCCTCTTGAAGCTATTATAAAAAAGTACCTCCACCACCATTGCCAGTAGAATGACTTATTATGAATTGCTCTCTATCTCTTTATACTGAAAATGAAGGAAATATATTCCTAGAAACCCCTGTTAATTATGATCACTAAATAGAATGATTCATGCTTCTTAAATGCCACTTCATAATCAGCTAATAATCTAAATATAAATAAACATACAAAGGCAAAGGATGGAGTTGGAATGGGAGCCCCAGACACATACTTGAGTTTTCCTCTGGAAAGATTTCTAATGCACTACAGTGTCTTAGGATATGTTTCTGCTCTGTGCATATCACAGTTGACATCTTGTCAAAACCAAGCAAAATAATTGCATCCCGCAAGTAAAAGTATCATGCAGGCAGCAATTTAAATGTGGCACTGCTTATCAGCACCAATTTACTAACATCTTACTGTATATAACCATGCATGGTAGAAGAAAAAGTTATACATCCGTACCAAGATTTAGGCATAAAAACAAAATCCGTTACACTTCCAATTCAAAAGAAGAAAGAACAAAGGAAAAGGGAATAAAATAAGAAGCTTTGTTTCTTCCTCTTAGAAATAATTTTTTTTTTTTTTTTTTTTTTTAGAAATAAACTTTTAAAGAAATCTAAGTCCTAGTCTGCACACCTCCATTGAGATGAGGGGGACAGGACATAATCCAGTCTGCTCAGGTCTTGAGGGAGAAGAAAAACAACCTATCTTATGAGGTTATTAAGCTAACACCTCAGCAAGCCACAGGCATGCTACTCATTTATTACACAAAACCGAAATCTTCTGACAGTCCATAATTATGTGCTGAGAACTCTAATGAATAACTCTGCATCAGAAGGATTCACAAAACTTTGATCAGTGTCCCGAGAGACAGCAGGTCACGATGAACCTTGAAATCTGATTAACATCACCCATTCCCATCAGCATTCTAAAAACACTGTTTTTAAGCTTTCCATTCTTCACCTGGATATTTTGAAAACATAATTTTGTCAAACATCCTACAGCAATTATAAAAAGTAGCATAAAAAGTCACTTTTGAAACAGACTTAAGATAAAGTTTGTATAATTTCCCATGTACAATTCTCCATACCTTTTTGATTCTAGGGCCATGATCATAAAAAAGTTATACTGCAGGACTCAATGCTCTGCAAGTGACCAAGATTTTAGGAGACCTGGGTTTGAAGTGGTAATGTTTATTTTTTTATGATTTTATTTTTATTTATTTATGAGAGAGAGAGAGAGACAGAGACAGAGACAGAGAGAGAGAGGCAGAGACACAGGCAGAGGGAGAAGCAGGCTCCATGCAGGGAGCCTCATGTGGAACTCGATCCCAGGACTCCACGATCACACCCTGGGCCGAAGACAGGAGCTAAACCACTGAGCCACCCAGGGATCCCCTTATTTTTTTTTAAATAGGCATGGAGCTCCATGTGGAGCCCAATGCAGGGCCTGAATTCATGATCCTGAGGATCAAGACCTGAGCTGAGATCAAGAGTCGTATGCTCAAACCAACTGAGCTACCCAGGCACCCTTGAAGTGGTGATGGTGTTTAAATGGGCCATCCACACAACCCTTTTCTCTATTCCCTTGGGTTTTAAGACATGAAGCAGGGAACAGAAATCTGATTTAGCTGAAGCTAAATGATCTGGAGAAGGAATAGAACACATGTTGATGGTTTTATCAACAATTTGGTTCAAATGACGGTCGTGTGTGTGTGTGTGTGTGTGTGTGCACAAAATGAAAACACAACTGCCCTGGTCCCTCCTAGTAGGGTTAGAGAAGGAATGGCAAAAACAAAACAACAAAACAAACACCACATGCCACCACCCCTAATTATTGCACACAAGGCAGACCTCACTAGTGAATACCCAACTCTTTCCAACGGAGCCCCACAGTCTACCATCTTTACCACAGCCCTCTCGGCACCAGCTACCAAACACGTGGAATTGAAACGCTAAATGAAATCTAGTTTCCAGCTCTGATTCTGTCCTATTACTAATGAATATTTGAAATGGATAAGACATCAGAGTTCCTCAACTCCCCATTTACAGGTAAAGAAAATGAGCAATGGAGATGTTGATTGGCTTTTCAAAAGCCAAAGAGCCAATCCACAGGGATGTTTTAATTGAAATCTTCAGATTTTTGAAAAACTCTTTCTTGGTATGGTATGACTTATACCATTGAAGACATGTACAACAAGGTTCAAGAGTAAAAGGATTTGAGCTAAATTTTCAATGTGTTCTACAAACTGAGCCAAGCAAGCAAAAATCCACTGCAGGAAGTGTAGGGAGAGCTGTAAATTCACTCTCAGCCTTGAAATTTGGGCAAGATGATTAGTAAAGCTTACTACAGACCCTGTCTCCTGTATCATTTGCCTACATCAACAACTTCTGGTATCACATGCTACTCCACACCAGAATAAGAGAAAATACGTGTAGAAATTACCTCCAGAGAAAGAAACTACCTCTGCTGCACCATTCTGGGTTCACACCATTTACACCATGGTCACATCTGATCTCCCACCTTTCTCCATGAGGTCAAGGTGGAGCCCCTCGGGGCTGGGTGGCTATTCAAAGTCTGAGGTCAGGTCTTTCAACACAAGACAAACTTTTCCAGTCCCAGTTTAATAATGACTATTCTGTGTTTTTGGCTTAGTAGCATTAAAAACCCCGCAAGGAGTCTTCTGGGAGAGAGAAAATGACTATGAAGCCGCCCACACCTCTGATCCATCCTTCTCTCTCTCTCTCTCTCTCTCTCTCTCTCTCTCTCTGTCTGACATATGTGTATACACATACACATACACACACACACACACACACACACACACGCACACCTTCTCTCCCTCTATTCTAAGACTTTCCTCAAACAGAGAAGAGCCCCTGGAATGCACTCCGTCTCGGGGTTCTCTGACCGTGAAGAACCCTCGGGAGAAACGTACGTGCACAAAGAGGGAAAAGAGTGGCAAACTGCTAGCGCTATAAAAGCCAGAAGCCTCCAGCAGGTTCTCAGTGGTGGAGGAGAAACAGCCACGGGGAAGGACTTCACACGAGGAGGCGAGGAGGAGCAGCTGGGGCGGAGGTGGAAGTGGGTGACAAAGACATGGAGCCAGAAACAGAGCTGTGAGGAAGAAGGGGGAAAAAAGGCTGAGCAGCCGAAAGCTGGTGGTTAAAATAACTCGTGGTAACAGAGTGTTCTTTGTTACCACACACTGCTCTTTGTTATCACACATTACAGAAAGTTATAAACAACAGAAGCATGCTGTACACTAAAGCTGCTTTTCAAGCTCCGGGCTCTGGTGACCTAACAGACTCCCCGGCTTCCCCCTTGTGTAGATGGATGCCATTTCCAGAATAGCACGTCGGGACTTTGGCCGTTACTCTGTACATCTCAACCGACACACAGGAATCTTCTATGCTATCCAACAGCGCACTCTCTGCAAAGATGCCTTTTGCATCCCCATTGGCGCGGGTCAGGAAGATGCAGGCAGGGTTGGTTGCATCTGCAAGGAAAAGTGACTGTCGAGTTTTGCAAGCAAAGGGATGCGAAACTTACCTGAGGGAATTAAAAAGCCCAGAGAAAATGAGCTCATTTGGGTTTATACATAAAATTAGATACTCCACAGGACCAAGAAAACAGCTTGCCTGTGAAGGCAGTGGACAGACACAGCCCAGGTTGGGCTGGGAACGGACACCCTGTGGTGGCTCTGGAGAACCTTCTCCCTCCCCCTGCCTCCATCACCATCTTCCCTGACTGCCATCCTTCCATCCTACTCCCACATTTGGCTTCTCATCTACCAACCATGGGGCGCAGAGTGCCCTGAGGAGCATTCTGGTGGGAAAAGGAGAGAGGGAATGCCCAGCCCTACTTCTTCCCATGATGCCACACTATAGCCAATGGATCCGGTCTGATCACCTCTTCTCCCTCCAACCTCTCCTTCCTCATCACGTCAGTCCTATCTGCCCTCAGGAGTCAACACGGACTTTCTCACTGCCAGAGCTCTCTTTCTCTCAGCCTCCACTCCACTTGACTTCTCAGTTGCTGTGGTCAGACACTTAGGAGTACTTCCTCCTCACTCAGAGTCCCCCCACTATGCTATTCCAAACTACATCATCAATCACTTTTTCTCTATCACTGAGGGCTTTTGATATGCCTGCCATTTAAGAGCTGATGTTTTCTCAGGGTTGCCTTTTCTTCTCATTTCTTACTCTGCATCCTGAGAATGCTGTTTCTCACTAGACTGCTGGCTCCTTCAGGACAAAGGCTGTGTCAAACTCATCTATGAGTGCCCCTTGGCAGGTGCACAAGTCCATGCTGGGAGCATGCTTGCTCCATGCCTGTCATCATCAGAGCCTGCCATTTGTCCTTCTGTGAGATCGCTCAGGTCTGCTTTCTCACCATTCCCACTGCACTACAGCCTTCTCATTTCATCCTGGCCAGGTTATAGCCGGAGTATTAACCCAACCGATCCCCACACTTCTATCTCCTTCCCTGTCCGTTCCGTCCTTCAGAGGACCACCAAAATTATCTTTTTGAAAGACAGATAAGCATCATATCCCTACTATGATTGTACTCCTTCAACTGCTTCCCTTTGCCCTTGCATGGGATGATACCCAAAGTCTGCAGGATGAGAAATTCGGTGCCCCTAATAGTTTGGTCTTAACCTCCACACATCTCTACCACAACGTATCCTACATCCTAACCCTACTGATATACTCAACCTGTATCTTCAGCTTTCTCTTTGAGTATATGGTTCCACTGGCCAGGAATTTACTTGCCTATCTCTCAGTCCAGGGAGATCTGCAGCCCCAAGTGCCAGCTGGAGGATCATGATCTCTGTGAAGCTGCCCCAGCACCACTCTCAGGCGGTAAGTCATTTATCCCCTCCCTAAGTTACCAGAACACTTGCCCCTTATCTCCATCATATCGCTGAACATGTTATAGTCCAACTTCTATCTTTATGTGTACCAGACAGTGCACTCTAGGAGACCAGAATCCTAGTCTTGGTACTTAACACAGCATCTGTCACATTTGTGGACTGTTTTTGACACTGGATTGAAGTCAATGAAATTTCAAAAGAATCTGTCAGCAACAAATCTTTAACAGTTAACCACACACAGGAAATTATGAAAAGTGGGTGTCTCCAGAGAGGAAAAGTGATGGATTGTGTTAAAAGATAGACACCCTTTCCACTGCATATCCTTTTCATGCGTTTTAGATTTTTTTACTGCCCATGTGCACTATTTTTCCCCACAGTCTAGGGAGGCACTACAGTCCGTGCCTGGCACTGCACACAGTGGGGATTTTGGGCACCATGGAAAAGCTTCACTAACCAAAGAAATTCTTGAACTTGGTGAAACTTCTGTGTAGATTATCCTAGTATTCCCTCAACTCCCACAGAGCTGTGCTGTTCTTCAGTTGTAGCATTATGTCCAGCCTGATAACAGAATGATTTATGGACATATCCTCCCCGCTGGGTCGTTGAGTCCTGAGAAGGCAGGGACTCTCCACTCCTCACCTTCACGGACTCTGCAAGCTTCCAGTGTAGTGCTCTGCACACCCTTGGCCGTCAACTTGTAACTGTTTAATTGAATTGGACAGACTATGAAGACATGGCAAATTTTCAGATTGAAAAAAAAAGCAATAGTTATACTAGTTTGCAGCTAATAATCCATGTTAAGTGGAGGGAAAGAAGAGAAAACCTAAAATACTGCTAAGTGATAACAACAATAAATATTTGGTTTACTATTGTCAGACTGAATACAGAGCTAGAATAGCTATAAAAACATCACATATTTTGATGTGTTGTCATTCCTTATTTAGGTTATGGATTCATATATTTTATTCCTTCTGCACTTATCCTGGCAAAAAGAGCATTGTCCTTTCATGTGAGAGCCTTGAGTATACACACAGCTACCACTCTACGGAACCGCTGTTTGGTAGAAAATAAGAAAAAGTTTTGAGATGAAAGAGGAAAAGGAAAAATGGATTCTGAGATGATAGCCTTATAAATAAAATAGGACAATAATCAGCAATTTCCAGATAGATCTAAAACTTCACTCTCCCGGTGAAAATACTCCAACTAAATCCTTTAGAGCATGCGAAGCAGTTGGCAAGCCCCCCACCGTGAAGAAGAACAGCCTACACAGGATGTGGACTCTGTCCTCACAAAGCCGAATAGACAGTCATACTGACAATCACATTAGAAGTTAGAAAACAATGCTCGCCTTGGCAGCACACACGCTAAAACGGAACAATAGAGAGAAGATTAGCATGGCCCTCACGAAAGGATGGCACATGAAAGTTAGAAAACAAAAGGAAATTTAAGAAAAAAAAAAAACCTACTACAACACAGGATTCATACATATGAGATGAATATTCACTGAGCACCAAATACAGAAATACACAGTATCCATATGTGCCTAGGTGACACAAGAGATATGGATCTGCAGGTCCTAATCCTGTCACACAGTCCAAGCCTATTTCCTCCAGGAAGTCTTTCCCTTTCTTCCTCCTTCTTCCTCCTTTCTCTCTCTCTCTCTCTGCTCCCCGCCCCCCCCCACACACACATGCACGAATACACACACACACACACACACACACACACACATACACATACACTTGTTCTCTCTGGCCCCTGAACACACCAGAGATTTATTTGGCCCTGCTTGTCCCGTTTTACCACTGTCCACTTTATGTTATGGTTAGTTACAGCCCTGTAATCAACCAATGAACTTCAGATCACCTGCACAGAGACCCTGCAGCGCATTCACTCACTAGGAAACTCTACTAGTTAATGCCACATGGAGCACAGCTCACTGGCTAGACAAAGTCTGGTCACAGCATGGTAGGTCTGGATATGTCCCCTCTCCCCACATGCCCTATAAGAATTCTACTTCTCAAAGGGAGTAAGGATAAAGGGTATGGCAAAGAGAAGATAATAAAAGAGAAGTCAGTGGCATATAGATAAATTCTTCTTCTCAGGTCACTTGCAATAATTAATTTATTGACCTGCCTCCTTTTAGAAACAAGTATTAGGTTTTATTGTCCTTTGTAGGCCCTTAGCCCAATTATTTGCATAAAACATATGCTTAATAAATAGTTGGTGATTCAGTTGGTTCATTAAAGGGGAGAGAAAGGTAAGAAAAAGAAATATTCTCAACTAGTACTCACTGAAATGAGAAATAATAAGGCCAACAAAAGAGAAGGTCAATTCTTCCTTACTTTGCCCATCTTAAGTGTGTCCTGAAGTGATTCAACAAGGTGCCTTCACCAAATTTGAAAGGATACTAAAAGTTCACAAGATACACAGCAAAGATAAAAATCAACAAAACAAAGACAACCTACTGAATGGAAGAAGATATTTGCAAATTATTTATCTGAGATGGGATTAATATCCAAAATATATAAAGAACTTACACAACACCAAAAACTAATTTGATTAAAAAACAGAGGACCATAATGAACATTTTTCCAAAAAAAAAAAACATATATAGATGGCCAACAATCACAGAGAAATGCAAATCAAAACCACAGTGAGATATCACCTCACACCTGTCAGAATGGCTAAAATCAATAACACAAGAAACAGCAGGTGTTGGTGAAGATGTGGAAAAAAAGGAACCTTCATGCACTGTTAGTGGGAATGCAAACTGGAGTAGCCACTGTGGAAAACAGGATAGAGGATCCTCAAAAAATTAAAAGTAGAATTACCACATTCCACTACTGGGTATTTACCCAAAAAATACAAAAACATTAATTCAAAAAGATACATGCGGGGTATCTGGGTGTCTCAGATGGTTAAGCATCTGCCTTCAGCTCAGGTCATGATCTCCAGGGTCCTAGAATTGAGCCCCACATTGGGCTCCTGGCTCAGCAAGGAGTCTGCTACTCCTCTCTCTGCTGCTTCCCCTACTTGTTCTCTCTGGATAAGTCTCAAATGAATAAATAAAATCTTTTTTTAAAAAAGATACCTGAACCCCTATGTTTACTACAGCATTATTTACAATAGCCAAAATATGGAAGCAGCCCAAGCGTCCAATGAGACATGAATAAAGTAGAGGTGGTAAATATATACAACAGGATATCACTCAGCCATAAAAAAGAATGAAATCCTGCCATTTGCAATGACATGGATGGAGCTATACCATATCATGCTCAGGGAAATAAGTTAGTCAGTGAAAGACAAATACCATATGATTTCACTCTTATGTGGAATTTAAGTAACAAAACAAACGAACAAAGGAAAATAGAGACAAACAAAAAACAGACTATTAAATACAGAGAACCACCTGGTGGTTACCAGAGGGGAGGAGAGTAGGGGTCTGAGTGAAAGCATTTCAGATTGAATTCACCTCAGTAAATATTGAGTATCAACTATATACAGGGTGTGTTTCCAATGCAGAGAGGAAAGATAAATAAGACTTGTTCTTTTCCTCAAGGATCTTATAATCTTATATCACGTTCCTTGAAAAACTACAGTGCCTTTGACTATGATGCAAAAAAACACAATGAAATTTCACAATATTTATAAAGTCCTATGTTTTTAAAACCACGGCCAAAAGAGATACATTAGTATTCCTTTTGAGAAAGCCCAAGTACTTCACAGCCAAATCCCACACAGCAGCCTGCCAGTCCAAAGGGCCTCACCCTGAAAGGCCTGTCTTCATTCCTCAGAAAGAAAATAAAATAGACAAGCCTTCAGAAGAAGTTACCAATGACTTAATTTTGATAAAACCATCTATATCCATATGTCCACATTAAAAGAAAAAAAAAGCTGGTGGAAAGGCTTATCCCTCACAACTAACTTTAAACAAAATGTAAATGTTTGCTTTACTTTTATTTTTATGGACTGCTCCCAAAGATTTTGATCTGGGCTTGTTTTTCATGTCTCTTAATAACCCAAATATTCATGTCTGCCACCGGTGCAATGCAACAGTTCTATGGGGATGCATCACTCCATTAAAGAAAGGGGACAGATATCACCTATGAAATAGCTCACTTTAATACATTCAGCTCAAAATTAAAAATGAAAATGCCTGAAGAGTCTAATCTTGAATAGCGCATATTTTTCCCTTCATGAAAGGTTTAAGAGAAAACAAATATATGTATACATGTGTGTCAGTGCCTGTTTGTATCTTTTTTTTTTTAAGATTTTATTCACTTATTCATGAGAGATGCAGAGAGAGAGGCAGAGACACAGGCAGAGGGAGAAGCAGGCTCCATGCAGGGAGGCTGACGTGGGACTCGATCCCGGGTCTCCAGGATCAGGCCCTGGACTAAAGGCGGTGGCAAACTGCTGAGCCACCAGGGCTGCCCAGTGCCTGTTTGTATTTTAAAGATAATACAAAACTATGTATTCCCATCACAGCTTTAAGAATTCAAGCAACACATGACTACAGGGAACAGGAAAACAGAGGACTATTTCAAAATTATTGGGGAATTATTGAAGAGGAACATTGCCAAAACCTAAAAATGTTAAAAACACAAAATTAAACTGTCAGGTACCTTCACTAATAAGGGAGTGAAGAGGGAAAAATCCATACTCTTTTGTGATCAAAAGATGCACATTTCTTCTTAGACAAAGTGGCACCTCCCCTTAGGTGTCATGTTTGTGGCCTACGGGGTATTATATTCAAGAATGTTGCTCTTTGGTCTCCTGTGTCCTGTGTCAGTGGGAGGTGTCCTGTCTGGGCTCCCAGGGACTTCAGGATACAAATTTCTCACTGCCACCCCATTTAGGTCAGTGTGCCTCTTCCAGAAACAGGCAGGAGGCAGAGCTGTGGCACAGATGATCTACATGGCTGCCTCCTCCCTCCTATGGAGGCCGAGGGCTCTCACCTTTTTCTAGAAAACACTACACTTCTCCTTATTCCTGGTTTCTTGCCTACAACCCACAGCAAATCCAAAACTGTGGTCTTGGCTTAATCAATATTTGATTTAAGACAACCCCTACACTCATTCATATTGAGGAACATTATACTGACTCACATTCAATGAAAACAAAACAAAACAAGCCTTTATTACAGTTTCTGTGGTATGTCCCAGGAGAATTTGTATTTTAACCTTCTTTGGGACTTAAAAAAAAAATTGGGTAGAATCAAGTGAGAACACCCAAGAGTGGAAGGAAAGAAAAAAGCTTCCAAGTCCACTGAAGCTATATTGCTGTCCTGCCTGACACACTCTGGCCACCTGGTCCAGGACATAGAAATCAGGAGAGAGGCATGCGAATGGTTTTAAGGCCAAGGATGCTGGAATCAGGCAAGTTTTGGCTCAAACATTGGCTCAGTCCTGTGACAGCTGCCTCAGCCAGTGTCCCTCAGCTTCCTCATCTGTAGGATCGTAGGATCTCATCTCCTATAAGACACAGGGAGTAGTGGGCATGGCTCAGCAAGGATTCTTGCTGTGACTGCTGTTGCTGGGGCAGCTGCTACACTACTCCTGCCGGTCTGGTAGAGCCACTGGATTATACTTTCTGTGAAGGGAAACTTCATGCAGAGCACAGTGGTTGTAACCGCAGGCTCTGGAGACTGACTTCAAATCCCAACTTGGCCATTTTCTGATGTAGGTAAGTTCCTTGAACAATTTATTTAACCTCTCTGTGCCTTAGCTTCCATTCATAAAAAGAGGATAATAATATCTATGGAGTTATTGTGAGTGAAAGTAATATATGTGAAATGTTTGCAAGAGTTGCACATAGTAAGCATTTTTCCACTTAACCTTAGTGTGTCTGTAGTTTTTTAAAAAGTATGATTAATGGTAATAGGCACACAGATAACTTACGATAAGGCAGACATTTTGTTAAGCTACACATACCCATGCCCACCTGTGTACGTATGCATGTATATTTAATTATCTTCATTTACAGATGACAAAACTGAGGCACAGAGTAGGTAAGCAACAGGTTGAGCAGCAGAGTCATGATTTAAAACCAGGCAGTGCGGCTGCAGAACCCGTGCACTTCATCACTATGCTGTGCTGCCTAAAAAAGTGTTAAAACAATGAATGAATGTTCCTGCTGAAGAAATACAGACAAGAGTCAATGACCTTGACCCTACTGTTTTCAATGAGCAGGGACAGTTCTTGCAAAGTGCACACAAAGGGAGGACAAAGGCATGTGGAGGGCAGAGGAGGGCCGACTCAGTGTTGCCTCTGCAGGCCTGGCAGGGGTTTTCCAGCCAAAGGCGGAACACCAGAGTGGCCTAACGATATAAAAAAGAACACATGGTTTTGGTCTTCAATCCAAAGCCACTTAGTTTACAGCAAGTTTTAAACTGACAAGGAACAAATGTTTATTATGGGCTTGGCCTTCTATGGTACCATGAGGGATTGTAAATAATCAGGATATTGGTCTTGAGGATATTGCATGTTGGTCTTGAGGAAGCTTCCAGGAGGCCAAGGTATCTTCAACTTCCTTCCTAACTCAGCAGTGAGGCTGAATTGTCCATCTACAGCTCTTCCAGACTACAGTGGGTATAGTGGACTTGGTAGTGCTAAACATCCTGCAGATGAACTCTAGGCCATTTGAAGTCAAAGAGACATTCATTGGTCACAACAGGACAAACTGACGAGAGGTCATCAATTCAGCAATATCCCTAAGGCTTTACCTCATAAATTCCCACTCCAAAAACCTAGGAACTTTAGGTTGACTGTGCATTGAATCAGTATTTTGCTATAGACTAATTCTTGGGAGTGATTCATGGTTTTTCTCATCCTATTTGAATTAAATTTCCAGTCAATGTCTCAACTTCTGGTCCTTCTAAGTCACCTTTTCAGTGGATTCTTCCCGATAAAGGACTTTAAACAATCTAAAATCTCAGCCAAAAACACCAAGTGATGGACAGAAAGAGATAAGAAAGAAACACAGTAGGGAAGACAGGCTGAAGAATGAAGGAGAAAATCCCAATGGCTCACTGAGTTCTTAAAAAGATGAACATTTTTCATCTACCAGGTTAGCAAATCCTGTGTTCATGCAGCATGGGAGCAACTGGCACTCTTATACATGGCTAACGAGAGTGTATGTTGGTCCCATCACCTATGGAGTGATGGAAATCTGCCAACAAGTATCCAAATTCAAATGCACATACCCTTTACACAAGCCATTCCCTGGACACAAACCTGGTAAGTGGGTGCCATTGCATGCTATACCAAAAGGACATGCAAACGGTGAGTACTTCTAAATTTTTGGAGAGATATTAATGAAAAGGTTTTATGATAACCCCAGGACATAACAATTACACACAGTATAACCTTATCTTAATTAACAAGTTAAAACAAATACATTGTCCAAGGAGATAGAGATCCTATTTGCTGCTGTCCCTTTGGTGACTAGATTGGGAGGTTTGTTTAGGTGGCTGCTGTGTTTTACAGAATTCAAGAGGAAGGCTTACTGGATCACAGGTCAAGCCATACCATAAGAGGACACGGTCTGAGTTTGAGAAAGGGGGGGACACAGGGACTCTAATCTCTCTTTTGCCTAATAATATATGCTCTTAGATAAGACACTTCTCTGATTTCCTTCATCCTTGAATGACAAACACGAACTAGCTGTAAATTTGCTTCACTTTAATGATCCATTTATACTGCAGCTAAACGGAGCTGAACCTCTGTCTGCCCACACAGAAGAAAAACAGAACTAACACGTAAGAAACGGGTTCCTTCCTATTAATTGGTTGGCATCATAGTTGTCCATGACAGATGATCCTTGAACAACGCTGGAGGCTAGAGGCACCAACCTCACATGGTTGCAAACCCATGTATAATTTTTGACTCCCCCAAAACTTTACCAAGAGCCTATTACTGATATGAAGCCTTACCAACAACATAGTCAATTGATACATATTTTGCATGTTAAATATGTTATACAGTGTATTCTCACAATCAAGTGAGCTAGAGAAAAGAAAATGGTATTAAGAAAATCATAAGAGAAATTATATTTACAGTACTTGACTCTAAAAAATCTGCACATCAGTGGTGCTACAGAGTTCAAACCCATGCTGTTCAAGGGTCAACTGGACTTCTCTTAACCCTGCCAACAACTTCATAAGTTACTATTATCTTACTTTTTACAGTTTAGGAAACTGAAGCTCAGAAGAGTTAAGTCATTTTCCGGATTCCAGAGCCAGCAAGAGACAGGGCAAGGAATCAAAATCTGCTGGGTTTTACCCCAAATTGAGGTTCTTTGCTCTTTGCTGTATTTTCTCTACATCTGGTAACCCAAACTTAAAGAAAAAAAAGTCAACATCACTGATTTTATCAAACCAAGAAATGCAGCATCTGAATGCAAACCAGGAAGAGAAATATATTTCAAGGGAAAATAAGGAAAAAGAGTAAAGATAAGTTTGTTCACCAAAGGATTAAATAGATAATTAAAATTAAAAATTTCTCTGAATCACCATAAGTGACTTAACATCTATGTTTCTACCTAGTGCTAAAATAACCAGATGACTTGTTATTAATTGATTCTATTTAGACTAAGGTAAATATGGGTGTTTGGTTCTTTTTTGCCTACCGGTTTTGTTACAAAGACATAGACTGAATCACTCCTATACCTAGTCTAGGAATAGTTCCAACTCAAAGGTCATTTGTATTGTTAACTCATACCAAAAACAAAAGTCACACATTCATCCTATGAATAACTCCAGAACTCTAGGTCCTCAATGGCCCTTTCTTTAATTAAGCCACCATTTATAATTTTTTAAAAGCAGAGTTAAGGGGTATGGGGGGGAGAGCCCTTAACGTACTTAAATCCATCTAGTGGCTGAAGGACTAAATCAAAAATTAAAGATGAACATAAAACCTGAAACCAGAACATTCGTGGAAGAAAACTTAGACCATAAGCTCCCTGACAGAGGAGTTGGAGATGAGATTTTTTTCAATATGACATCAAAAGTAAAAGCAACAAAACCAAAAATAAACAAGTGGGAATGCATCAAACTAAAAACAAAAACAAAGAAACTTCTGCACAAACTGAAAAAGCAACCTACTGAATGGGAGAAGATATTTGCAAATGATATATCCAATAAGGAGTTAATATCCAAAATATATAAAGAATGCATACAACTCAACAGCAGAAAATTTCCACAAAAATCTAATTAAAAATGGACAGAAGATCGGAATAGATGTTTTTCCAAAGAAGACACACAAATGGCCAAGAGGCACATGAAAAGATGCTCAACATCACTCATCAGCTGGGAAATGCAATCAAAACCACAATGAGACATCACCTCACACTTGTTAGAATGGTTAGAATAAAAAAGATAAGAAATACCAAGGCCTGTGGAGAAAAGGGAATCCTATGCGCTGTTGGCAGGAGTGTAAACTGGTGCAGCCGACATGGAAAATAGTATGGAAGTTCATTAGAAAATTAAAAATAGAATTACCATATAATCTAGTAATTCTGTTTCTGAGTATTTACCCAAAGAAAATGAAAACCCTAACTCAGAGAAATAAATGCACCCCCATGTCCACTGCAGCATTATTTATAACAACTAAGATATAGAAACAACCTAAGTGTCCATCAATGGATGAATGGATAAGGAAATCGTTTCTCTCTCTCTCTTTCTCTCTCTCATACACACACACACAGGAATATTACTCAGCTATAAAAAGGGATGAAATCTTCCCATTTGCAGCAACATGGATGGACCTTGAGGACATCATGCTAAGTGAATTAAGTCAGACAGAGAAAGACAAATATTATCTGTCTCATAAAAAAAAAAAAAAAAAAACAGAAACAACAATAACACCAAAACAAGCTCATGGATACAGAGAACAGATTGGTGGTTGCCAGAGGCTAGAGGTGGGTGTGGAAGAAACAGGTGAAAGGGCTCAAAAAGTTAAATTAAAAAAAAAGGAAACTATTGCCTAGATATTATCAATTGACCAAAGTTAAGGGGAAAAATGCCTTGCTGTGGGCTGTGGAAAAATTCAAGCATTACTCAGGTGGAAGCAATCCACTGTTCATAGAGCCTATATTAAGTGTTGGGGGCTTTACATGTATTATCTTTTAGTTCTCACAAGGCCACTTTCATTTTACAGACAAATATAATGAGTCATGGCGTAGAGCATAACTGAGATTTATACCCAAGTGTATCTAGCTACAAAGGGCACTCAACCCTGTAGGAATGACCCAGTGGTTAAAACTGTTGCCACTAGAATAAGGTGGAAGTGTAGATAGTAAGACACAAAGTCCAATCTAGCATAAATATGTTTCATTTTGTTTTACATTGAATTACCCAAGTATTAATTCTGACCTCCCTATATCTTCCCTCCCTCTCACGCTTCCACTGGCTTAAGAACAGTATTTTAAAAGTCTTCAAAGAGGGGTACCTGTTTGGCTCAGTTGGTGAAGTGTCTGACTTCAGCTCAGGTCATGATCCCGGGGTCCTGGGATTGAGCCTTACATTGGGCTCCCTGCTCAGCGGGGAGCCTGCTCCACCCTCCTGCTTGTGCTCTCTCATGTTCTCTCTCTCTCAAATAAATAAATAAAATCTTTTTAAAAATAAAATAAAATCTTCAAAGAAAAAATGATTTTAAAAATCTTCAAAGAACAGGGAGAGGAGGGAGATAGGAAGGGAAGGAGGCAGCTATCATAGGGGGACCTTAACTGCGTATTACTAAATGTCCTGTATGATCCCACTTCTATGACACTCTGGAAAAGGCAAAACTATGGAGTCAATAGGATCAGTAGGTGCCAGGGGTTTGGAGGGCAGAAAGATGAATAGAGCACAGGCTGTTCAGAGCAGTGGAACTATTTTGTATGGTAGGAGAAGGGTGGATACATGTCATTGTACATGTGTCCAAGTCCACAGCATGTACAACAACAAGAGTGAACCATAATGTAAATTCTGGACTTAGAAAGATTACAATGTGTCCATACAGTTATAAGTGGCAGATTGTGTGTGTGGAGGCAGGGTGTACAAAAGGACTCTTTGTCCTTTCCATTTAATTTTTCTGTGGACCTAAAATTGCTCTAAAAAAATAAAATCTACTATTTTTTAAAGGTAATTATGTACTGTAGAGAAAACAAAATTTGTTCAGAAAAGGAAGGGCACTCACAGTTCGCTCTAGGGCTCAGCCAGAGTCACATCCAGGTTTTGTGAGGCCTGAAGCATAAACATTTGGGGTATGAGGAAGGTGAGAGGGGACTCTTTAAGGAAAGAAAAACACTAAATCAGAAATCTGATTAAATCTCAGAGAATTTCTAGCACCTTTGTAAAAAATAAAAAGAAAGAAATGAATAAAATTACAGTGTAGTAACCTTAATCTGAGGCTGATGGGAGTGGGGACTACTCCCCACCCTGAGTTGAGGAGCTATCAGAACCACGATCTGGCCCTCTGAACAAGGCTGGAGGGGGACAAAAGAGGCAGAGATGCAGTGGGGGTAAGACAGCTGAGAAACTGACCAAAGAAAGGAAAAGTTAAGCTTGAAAGAAGTCATTCATCACTCTATGGAGAGGTTCTGTTTGCAGAAATCTTTCTTCCCAGAGGGACCTAACGGTCTGGAGAACAGCCCATCTCCAATCTGCTGGGGCAGCAGCACCTGCTCTTATAACTTCCTGCCATCCAGAGCCACTTGGGACCAAGTTTCTCTCTACTATAAACTAGGAGACAAAAGGGGAGTTTCCTGGGGGGCTCAGTCAGTTAAGCACCCAACTCTTGATCTCAGCTCAGGTCTCAATCTCAGGGTTGTGAGTTCAAGCCCTGCCTTGGGCTCCACACTGGGCATCAAGGCTACTTAAAAAAAAAAAAAAATAGACAGACAGACAGAAAAGATCCTTCCAGGGTTAAAAGTAAGAAGGTATGAGTGAGCCTTGGCTTGAGTGAAGACCTACAACACTAAAAGGACATCAACCTTGTGAGAAGAAAGAGGCAGAAACATGGGCCCATATGAAATTCTGGGCTTTGGGACTCAGCTGAGAGCAGAAGGGTGGACCCACCTGATGTTTTCATTACTTCTCTTAGAGTTTATCTGGGTGCCCTTCACTGAGAAGGAGGGAGGTGGCTTCTCCTATAACCACCTCCACTTCCTCCCTCTTCTGGGACCTATGACTGAGTACTTCAGAAATCAGTGGATAATCTGAAGCAAGAGATCAGAGACTCTACCAGCATCACACACTGAAGGTTTAACCAGGATAAAATATTTTAGAAGAGAAATAACCATAGACATGTGATGTCCTGTTGTACTATGTGAACCACTTTGCTCAGTTTCAATGATATTTTCATTCTATCCTGACTCCGATCAACATGGATAGTTTATTGGGATCATGTCCCAAGAACCCAATGGTGCTGAATTTGCATCATACCCCAAAGTACCAAGAAGGCCCACCACTCATGCGCAGCATGCACATACACACACATACACACAAATAAAATTCTGAAAAATTAAGTTTCAATGTACTTGTGGGTCACTTCTGGGCTCTATTCTATTCCACTGATCTATTTGGATGTTTGCTATATTATTCTTACAGCTTTATGTGTACGAGAAAAAGTTCATAACTTTTTTTTTTTAGTTCATAAGTTTTTAAAAACAGGATCTCAGTACCATATTGAGAAGCCCACAGATCCTTCTACACAGCAGGGCACTGGATGATTAAAGAAGGAAGAGCTGGTGCGGTTGAGAAATAGGAAAATAAAAACAAATTTCTATCTATGAGAATTTGATTTCTCACTGAAGTTAAGGAACAGATCCATTTTCAAGACTTTGTAACACTTTCTTACTCAAATGCTAATTCCCTCTTGCAATTCTGAATAATGACTGCCTTTTAAAAATCCTGCAGCAACACACAGAGCCATGCCATTCACTGACCTTGGAATATTCCTAATGAGATGTCCCTCTGTGATACAAGAATTACTAATGGGGGATGGGAATAATGAATGGGGGGGAGCGGAAGATGAATGATATACCAGGAACACCGTTAACATTTTTCATGAGCAAGATCGATATGGTGTGTAACAGAAACATAATAAATCGCTTCATCAACTAACCCTCACCCCTGAAGAAAGCAACTCAGAGGTTTGGCGACAGAAGCCAGTAAACAAATTACCCTGAGAGATTAATTGGATGTGAACCCAGGTCTCTGTAGCCCTTCCTGCTTCCAACTGTATACAGTACAACTGTGCCTTAAAACTATCAGGATGGTTAGACTTAATCCAATTTCTAACTTATTGAAATATTCTTTCCTGTCCCTTGCTGTTACATCATACTTCTTTGCCTTTTTACTTTCTAGTAAGAGGCCATGAAAAAGCTAAGACGTACAATTGCAGGGATCTTAATTCAAGCACACAGAGAGACTCACGATTCCATTTCCTTAGAAGCTTACTCATTCGTCTTTCCAAGTTAGCTCTCACATATTGCCGAGAGACATGACACAAATGTGCTCACTGAGCTCAAAGGGAGGGATGCCTGTGTCCAGGGCAGAGTGTGATAATCCTGAAGCTCCCATGAGATGGGCTCAGATACACCGTACAAGTGTGTTTGGAGCCCTGATGCATGACAGACCAGGATGTGTCCCCAGGAGACATCTGCTCTACCCTGCTCTGGCTTGCAGGCTGAGAGAGACATGTATAGCTGAGGCTGGACTGATGAACATTCCAGAAACCTCAGGAATGAAAGATGAACTTGGCACCTTCTCACCTAGGCTGTGCCCTCATTGTCTCTTCAATGAGGTATAAAACCCTGCTTACTGGTTCATGGTCTTGCCCCCACAGCAAAAGTGAACATTTTAAAACACAGATGTGGCCAGTTCCTTCTCCTCTTAACATGTTCCAAAGGCTCCCCAGCACCTCGAGATCAAGTCCAAAATCCCACAGCATGGCTCACTGTTGTCCTGACGCCAAGAAGGAAAAGCCCCAGCTGTAGCGCACTTGTTGGAGGCGGGCACGGGGTGGAGGGAGGTCTGTATCAGTTCTTAGGGCTGTTGTAAAAAGTACCACACACTGGGTGGCTTGAAGTAACAAAAACTCAATGTCTTACAGCTCTTGGGGCCTAAAAGTCCAAAATCAGAATGGGGGGGGGGGGCGGAGAGGGAGGGTCAGGTGTGCACTTTCTCCAGGCTCCTGGGGACTTGCTGGCATTCCTTGGCTCTGCTTCTGACTGCACACAGGCTTCTCTGTGTCTGTTTCTTCACCTCCTCTTCCTTTCGTGCATGTCTGCCTTGGGTCTAACTCTCCCCTTTTTACAAGGGCACCAGTTGTACTGAGTTAGGGCCCAACCTAATGACCTCTTTTTAACCTGATGACCTCTAGAAAGGTCCTATTCCCAAACAAGGTCATGCTCTGAGTACTGAGGATAATGCTACAAGCATATCTTTTTTTCTTTTTTGGGGGGGGGGGGGTGGGGGGAGACAGGATTCAAGCCATAACAAAGTCCTACTCTGAGAAGAGGCCTGACCCTCTATGCCCCTTCCCAAACTAATTTCTATGGGTTTCTGTTTTGCAGGACACATTAAGTTACATATTATAAAGTATAATCAGAAATATGTGACTTTATGTTTTAAAATGTTTGCATTTCATCTCACCTCCCCCCATAAAGAATTTTAATTGCTTAAAATGTGATTTCACCCTCTAATTCCTAATACTATCCTGGGTGAAAATGGTAAGATTTACAGCATAATAGAAGACTGTGTTGTGTAATTAATTAACTTGGGCATTTCTCTCCCATAATTTCCCTGGGACTCAGTTTCCTCACCAGTAGAAACAATGAGATCTACCCATTCTGCCTTCCATATTGAATTTTGTAACAATAAAATGGCACGTACTGTAGAAGAATGTTTTGAAAAGGTATGAAATGGTATAAAAAGGAAAGATCATGGCCTTCTTACTCTTAGTCGCCTTTCTGTTAGACATTAGTAACAGACATCAGACTTCTTGCAAGAGAAAGCAGAACAAGTGAGGTAGTATAAGCAAATGAAGTTTACACTGGCAAGACAGTTTCCTCCGATCTTAACTGGCTTCACTTCCTGCCAGGGCTGACCTGTTAGACCACACTCTCCTAGTCACAAACTTACCCTCTTACCTGCATTTTGGTCCCTCAAAAGTTGATCACTCACAAAATGAGGACAAATAACTTCTGGAAAATGTGAGACAGTGTATTTGTGTGTGTGTGTGTGTATGTGTGTGTATACTCTAAAGGAAGTCTACAAGAAAATAGGGTAAAAGACACCTAATTAGGAAAAACAAGTAATTTTTTAAAAGCTCACTGCCAATACCTCTTGATAACATGAATCCAAGATACATAATTTTTTATTAAGTGAAAAATGTGCTTTTTCCAGAATAGCCACATTTGAAAGGCAAAATTACATCATCTTAAGTAAGATGAGATGATTCTGTGTCTAATTAGCTGATTTTAACCAAAGGAATAAAATCAATGGTGTCTCTTTCTTCTAATTTAGCAGGATTTGAGTGGCCATTTTCACAAGTAGAATCATAGAGTTACATAATGTTTAAATGGTATAATATTTTTGGGGGTGGGGGAATGCAGGGCACTGATTCTTGTCAAACTTGAAGGCATAGAGAGCTATTTTACTCACCCACTGTATCATTGCACAGCTTTAACTCACAGAAACAGAAACTGCCCAATGGATGGAATTCTGCATGGCCCACATGCCTGGTGCTCCTCCAGAGACCTCTAGTTGTACAAGACCACAGGGCAGGCAAAATGAGTGGTGGCCCTGGTGTTGTGCAATATGGCAGTCCTAATGAGCTGGAACTAGGATTTGGGGCCATCCTAATGAGACGGAACTGGGATTCAGGGCCCTAGAAAATAGCTGGGGATGGAATGGAGTAGACATAACTCACAGTTACCTCATGGAAGGCTGTGGTGGAATAGAAAAAAGCTCTGGCCTAGGTGTCCAACAGACTTGGGTCCTGGTTCGCAATCTAGTACTAACTGGCTGTAGAACCTTAAAGATCATGTGATCTGTTCCCTCATTTTAAAATGGAAATGAAAACCACAATCACCTTTTCTACCTCCGAGGATCACTGTGAGAATCCAGTAAGATTATGCATGGGACAATGCTTGTAAACCTGACTTAGCAAATGGATGACACAATCTTCTCAGATAGAGTTCAGCTTCCCTATAGTCTGTCTCAAACAATGAAAACTCTTTTTCTCTTGGGATCCAAAAGTAAATATTCAAATATAGCTAGCTGTTCCTACTTAATTTTATCCTGTCATGAACATAGTGGGCTTTTTCTTATTCTGCATAAACCACATAAGGCTGTTTTCATTTGTCATTGTCTCATTATCATTGCCACGAGTCCTTCTGTATAAAATATCTCCAAACCAAGTCTTGACTCAAAAAGTCTCCTGGGTGGAACAGGCTGGCTAAACAATTGGTGTCTCGTGTTTATATTTTTCTAGGGTAATACTGTAACTACCGATAATTATACCTACTGTCTTACTGATGAAGAGCCAGAAAGCTGTTTGTTTTGAAAACTGCTTCTAATTAGCTGATTTCAATAAAAAGCTTAATCATATAAGCACTGCTGGCTTGACACAGATCTACAAATCTCAAGCTCCTTTTGGCTTTTCTTATCAAAGTTGGGTCGTTTTTGGATGAGAACTTCCTTTTCTGTTGATGGGTAATTCTATTTCATGCCATCCTGGGTACTGAAAGTGTGCCCTTTCTATGACTTATTCTAAATAGAGAGTGAAATGAGTTTCAATTCTAATGTCAAGAAGCAGAGTATCCAAGGGCAGACACAGTGAACTGCAAATTTGGACCTCTAAATTTATATGTTTTCAGCAAACTATGGTTTTATTAAGAGTACTGAACGGGTGAGAAGTTAAACATTGACAGGGATTATTCTCATCTAAGGCTAAATTTCTGGCTTAGAAGGTCACATTCTATCTACTTTAGATGCTTCCCCATTAGAAGAGGATAAATTCTAGATACAAACATTCTTTTAGGGCCGGGAACCAATCCTCCATTTGTATCACAATTTCCACAAGCAAAGGAAATCCTAGTATCAACTAGGTTCTTGGAAACATTTTTGGCTCTTCCTACTGTAATTTTGTACACATAGAGGATTGCTTCTTCATCAATTAGCCATCAGAAGTTTCCCAGGTCATGTCCAGGTTCCTTGATAAGGGCAGGGCAGAGGAAGAGGCTCTTAGAAGCTCTCACTTGGCAATGCCAACGGACATGGGGTTTTTTGTTTTGTTCGGAGTTTTTTTTTTAAGCCAAATGTTTGTGTTTTAGGCCCTGGCTGCAATCTCAAAATAACTGCCCTGTCTCTGCATAAATAAAGCTGGTAAATTCAGGTTTCCCTAAACTCAACCAGGGACAATTTTGCCCTCCCAGGCGATACAGAGCAAATGCCTGGAGACATTTTTTGTCACCATTAGGAGTGGAGGGGGTGCTACTGGCATCTAGTGGGTAGAGGCCAGGTATGCAGCTAAACATATTATAATGCCCAAGACAGCCCCTCAACCCCGAAGGATTACCTGTACCCAAATGACAATAGTGTGAGGTTGTGAAGCTCTGCCCTAACTAGTAGGACAGTACACCTCCCTGCTAGAGGATGTAAGATAGCCCCTCTAACAGATATAAACTCCATAAAATACAGACTTAACTATTAAAGCACTGAACATGCTTTCTTTCATAGTCACTGGATGGAAACACACACATACACACACAGCTTTTAGGCACAAGCTCCATTTGCTCTTTACAGTTACCCTCAATAGCTTTGCATAGAAAGAAAAAACAAAGGAAATGAGTAAGTTCCAGAAACATGGAGGGGAGATGGGAGGTAACAAGAGAACAAATTAAATGTAAAGAGAAAAAAAAGGTCCTATCCCTTCTCTGGATGTAGACGTGACATAACACTTCAGTAAAACAAAAGAGGCATCCCACTGGAGCCAGTGAAGTTTTATTGCCATCGACATGAACGTCATAAAATTTTCCAAAACCTAAAATGTAAGGTTTTGTTCCCCAGCTATCATAATTCACAGTAAATAAGCCCAACACATGGTACACAAAAGGTATTTCATTAGGCTGCTTCTATAATAATAAGAAATATAAATGTGTGATCTTAAAATTGAAATTATTTTCAGACTCACTGGGCTTCAACAGTCGAGAACACAGTCCCTGAGCCTTTCACACAACTTACACATTTAGGATGTGAGCTTGAGAACCCTGAGAGCCTTCAGCCAGTAGTGATTTCATACTCCTCCTTATCGACACAGAGACATTCATAAAGCAGGCTCTCGAAGTAGAAGTGAGCCAAGCAACTGAGGAGATGCATCCCAGAGCACAAGATACCACCAGAATCACTGAGAAATTAATTTATTAAAAGATAGAACCTTGGGTTCTCACTCAACACACACTGATCAAGAGTCATTCAGACTGCTCCTGGACTCCTTGTCACCTCAATGTCACCCCAGTGGCAGAACTGACTTAATACCATATCTCAGAGTGTCTGAGTTCTATATGAACTAAAATATACATATCCTGTCACAAACATCCCCTTGATTCAACAGGATAAAACCATGATGGCAGAAGCCTACTTACTGTTGGGAATGTAACCTTGTTTCCCGTCTGCCTGTCTTCTGGTCTGGAGACATAGATGCAGGTGTGCCAATGGCAGGCCCTCTTGAAACAAACACTTCAACCCTGTCTTTTTCTCTTCAATGGCCCCTCAAAATTCTTATAGGTACATGGGAGGCAGTCAGGGCAACATAACAAAGCAGGGTAATAGAGCTACAAGGTATTTGGTAGAGAAGAGTTCACCTTCCCTTTTATCCACCCCCCATGGAACCCAGAAATACAAACAGCAATTTTTTTCATGACTCTACTTCTCATATCACTTTAAATCTGGTCAGCCCATCTCATAACCGTAAATGCTACTGGTACACAGGTGACTCCAAAATTGTACCCGTCTCTCGTCTCCAGACTCTCCATTTGGGACTCATTACAGGTCTCTTAAAATTAACAACTCTGAAACCAAACTCTCTGCTTCCTCCCCAGACCTCCCCAACTCACCTCAACCCCCATTAAAGGAAATTCACATCCTTCTAGATATGCCAGCCAAACCATGGGGTCACCCCTGACCCTTCTGTCTCCCCCACTCCATTTCCAATCTATTGGGAAATCCTGTCAGGTCCAGCTGTTTTTAGATAGCCAGAATGCCAATCTCCACCACTGGACATAAGCAGGAAGACCAGAGAGAGGGCTACTACAGTGACCCTACTCACGCAAGTCTGGTCCCTCTGCTTCTAGTTCTCGTTCCACTTCACGTGCTCCCCACACAGCACCCAACAACTATATTAAAACATAAATCAGATTGTGTCCCTCTTCTACTCAAAACCATCCTCTCATCAACCTTACAAGACCCTAACAATTCAGTCCCCATTTTTTTCCCTCACCTCCTGTCTCCAACTTGTTCACTCTACTCCAGTTACCCTGGACTCCTTGATGTTTCTAGAATGTGTCAGGCTAACATTTCTGCCTCAGGACCTTTGCACTTGCTGTTCTCTCTGCCTGAAATCTTCTCCCCCCCAGATACCCGTATTACTTACTATCTCCCCCTCTAGAGTATAAGCCCTAAGAGAATGGGGAGTGTCCCCAGGGCCTATACAAGTGACTGGCATGAAACAGTTGCTCATATGTAGTTGAATGACTGAAAGAAAGTCATCAGAGACCTTTCTTTCTGTTTGATACCTGAAGATCACTTTTAGAGACTGCACAGAATATGCACATAGAAGCAGATGAATAAAAAAAAAATAAAAATAAAAAAATAAAATAAAAAAATAAAAAAAATTTTAAAAAAAGCAGATGAATGACCCTGCATTAAAATGTAAATATAAACTAAATACTTAAATACTTAAAGATCTTTAAGTGAAACAATTATAAAAACATTATTTTTTCCACATGAACATAATTTTCCTTTATTCATCCAATGTCATAGAATTGAGATCCGGTTGTTGAATTTCATATAATACCTACCTGAGTAAAAAATAAGGGGCAAAACAAAATCAGGTGTTTTAGAGATGGTCAGTGTAAGGTTTTTTAGAAATGCATAAACTCCATATTTAAAGAATTTTCTACTGCCCCCCCCCCCCAGACACCTTCAATTAAGCCTGTTCTAATCTTGGCTAAGTGAGAATCCAACTTCAAAATTCCATTCCCAGGCACAGCTGTTTGACAAGTGCAGCAGGAGTCTGTCAAGACAATTGGCAGCATCCTTCCTGCAGAACACAATGGCCTTTTTTTTTTTTTTTTTTTTGTCATCCCCTAATACTTGCTGATGGTAATTAGCAAGCCAATCTTTGGAGGAAAAGCGCAATCAGGCAACTAAAAATGCCTTTTATGAAACTCCTCCCTGAAAATAAATCACTGACACTGCAAATGGTCAATATGGACTCTTAATTTTAAACTAAATGCCCATTGATTTACTAAGATCTATCTTCCTGACCCTGTGGTCTAGTGAAATTCATTTTTTCCTGAAATTCTGAGTTCAAGAAAAGCGACAGTGACACAGCTGTTGATTTTGATTTACTACCTCAATAGAGTAAGCAATTAGAGTGATTTCTCCGTGATTCTCTCAGATTATACAGCCTCCTCCCAGACTGGTGCCATCATAAAGGCGCCATTCCCTGGACATGGTATTAACACCAGGGTTACAATTGAAAGCTAGCCTTGCTGGAGCCCACGGTGGAGTGGCTCAAGCTGACCCAGACAGCACAAGCTGCCAGAATCTTCAAGAGTGGTGGCTAAAGGTGCAGGGATGGTGGACACCTAGAGATCATGACAAAAAAACTCCATCCTCACCCCAAGAACCTGAATACTCCCCAGCTCAGTCTGTGATGCAGTTTGGGGCTTTCAGAGAAAACCAGTGCCCATCTCCCGGTCACAGCTTTGTAACAACTCGTATCCCAGCATACCTCCCACCAGCACCTTCCACAAGTTTCGACAAGTGCTGCTCAATCACTTGAGATGTGCCAAAAGGTCAGGGCCCTGAAACTTGGCCAGCCTGATTATCTAAAGCCACTGGAAAGCACTCCATGTGTTTCAGAGAACAGGTAGACTTTCCACTACACAAAAGCAGCTTTGTTTCTGTGTAGGGGACGGCTCCTAATTAGAATCAATGATTTTTTTTTTTATTGTCGCTCCTGATAAGCTTGTTTGCCTAGCTTCATTTTCCTAAAACACTTGAAACGTTTCTAGGAAGGGTGAAGGTCGGCAGAACCCTGAGACAGGCCTTGAACCTGGGCTGTGGTATTGCATGATGTTTACAATTGGTTATCCTTGGGGGTAATTCTGCAAGCTTAAACACACCAAAGGATGTATTATAAAGAGCCAGGCAATTTCATTTTGTTTGAATATATTTATGGAAATGGACCAAAAGTATCCAGAGAGGCACATTGTCATTTTTTCCTTGAGTGGGTGCCAGTTCATGACCAAAAGCAAGCATTCAGAGAATAAAAGAGCATTTATGACCACACTGTGTGTATCAAATAAGCTGCTTTATGAACAGATGGGGAATATTGTGTTTCAGGGTCTTAGTAAAATAGCCCTTCACACCAAATTTCTGTTCACAATGGTGGATCGCTTGGTGATTCATTTATGACCTTGCCCTTGATAATGAGCAGATCCCCCTCAAGGGTGAGTGCCTGTGGGACATGAAGACATCACACATCCTCATGACTTAGGAAGATGATGAGCAGTAGGGAATTATGCACCAAAAACATATAATTTGGCCAAGGTGGAAAAAACTGAGTAATTCACTCGAGATAACAAGAGTTTTCCCAGCAGTGGTGACTGTATGGCGATGGAATCCTTGGAGAGTAAATAAAAAAATGGTTGGGCTGAGAAAGATTTACTAAGTTGAAAAGCAAATTACAGGAGCCAGCGTTGATAAGAAAGAAATGGTCTTTAACAAAACCACTTTGATGACACAAGGTTGCCAACTCATGGAAAGCTCAAAGATCAGAACTGAAATACATCTTCTTTTCAAGCGGATATGGAGAGCTAAGATAAGTCAGGGGTGAGCAGGAGGGGCAATTCTGGTCCCCTGTAGCAGATGAATAATATGTGTTCAATTTCTTCTTATGCTACATAGAAAGACCACACTTCCCAGCCTCCCTTGCATTTAGCTGTGGTCATGTGACTGAGTTCCGGCCAACAGGATGCAGGCAAAAGTTAAATGTGTCACTCTCAGACCCGGGCTCCTAAAACTTTCTGCACAATCCTCAACATCCTGTCTCTCACCCTGGACTCAGACTGCATAGCCATTAGATTGAAGGATCCTGAGTTGCTGTATGATCACAAGCTGTATTAGAACATAAGTAAGAAAGAAACCTTTATGATACCAAGCCACTGAGATCTGAGACTGTCTGTTACAGAAGTTAGGTTATCTAATATATTATAATCACGCTTCCTTGTTAGCATTTGCCTTTTCAAATGTCATGCTATTGCCTAAGAGCTATCTCTCATCTCATTCCCAAGCAGAATGATTTCAGAGCCCTAAAAGATTAATGAAAAAAATTAATTTGTTTTCAGATCAGAGGAACACAGATTATCCATGGCACCAAAAATGGTTGACACCATTTTCTGAGATGTTAGAGAAAACAAACACCCTTCTGTTTCCTATAAGTTAACTCAAAAAATATTTCATTTATTCTTAGCTTTTTATTATGGGAAATTTCAAATCATCATATAAGTAGTAACAGCAGAACAATGAACCTCCAGTATCCATCACCTAACTCCAAGTATACAGACATAGATATATCCAAACACACACACACACACACACACACAGATAATAGATAAGTATGTAGGTATACCTATTTGAAGTCTACTATCTGTTCACCTAATCATTGAGCTCAGGGCTGTAGGCAGGCCTCAAAGGGGAATCAGGTTTTCTGAGTTTGTAGTAGAAGGAACAGATCATGAATCTCAAACTCCATAAATCACATTGCTCTGAGGCTACAGCATGGATCAAAGTAATCTAGTAGCTTGGAGTTGGTAACATAGTTATCTATCCTCTCTTCCCTCTCCCATTTCCCTGACGGAGCTTTCCTTTAAGGGAATGGTTTACTGCTTCCTTCCTAGTAAAAATCTAGCTACCCCTGGGATGGCCAGCTCACTGAGTCTTTTCTTAGCCATTCACCATTTATACATATGAATTTTATTTTTGCTGAAGTTCTTTCCCCAAAGCAAGACTTGAAAAGGTGGAGAGAAAAATAAGCAGAAAAGCAAGGGGCATTGAGGCAATGTGGAAATTCTGAGGGAAGAAGAGAAAACAGTAGAGTCACCACAAATTCAATGGAGGACAAATTTCCTTCCAAGTTTGTTTCAAGTAGGAATCCCCATTTTTCCTTCATTAAAACTGGTCTCCCATCCCCAAGTCCATTCTTGGTTAACAAAGCACCATTTGATCTTTTCACTCTAGAAACTATGACTGAGAACAGGAGAAAGGAAGAAGACACAAGAAAGAATTTAGAAGTAGCTGCATTTCGCATCAGAGGATGGGGATGCCCCAACTTAAAAATTAAAGTGCTTCCAAATAAACACTCTAAAACATAGAAAAGAAATTATTCTGGAGAGAGAAGCCTGAGACACTGCCTCCTAAGTTTTGAGAGCAAGACCAATTAGATGTCCCATCTTGAACCCTCCAGGCACCTGACTCCACTGTGCTATCTGGTCACACAAGCAAATGGCCCGACCTTGGGAGGCTCAGTCCCCAGGTGAGGCGAGTGCTACTAGAGCAGGAAGCTCAAGTAACAAAAGATGAGCCTCTCTTTCTACTGCCTTCCCCACCCAAGAGAGGCCTGCAGCCCTACAGTGTTCCAGCCACCACCACTGAGAATGGACGCCATTTTGATGACAACTGATTTAATTTGTACTCCTCTGACCATCTCAAACTTCAGTTCTGTTCTGCATTAACTCAGTCTGAGCAGAATACAATTCCAAAGTCAATCTTAGCAGTGAGGGGAATGTCTTGAAAGGGCTGACAGGCTCAGCATAATGAATACTCGTCCAGAGCTCTGTTTAACAGCACTCTACTCTCTTTGCAGATTATAAAAAGGAAATATTTAAATAATGGAAGGCTACTCATACTCAGGATAATGTATGCAGCCTCTTTCCACATCTTAATCATTCTACATAACTGATCAAATAGTATTGGTCTCTAGTCTCTTCTAGATTGAGAATTTTCTTTAACGTTCACCACAGAAAATGCTTTCATGCTTGTCTCCACTTACAACATGTTTTCCTGGCTGATCACTTGGCCTGAGAAAACTTTGTGTTTCATGTGGTAGCGGCCAAGAGATACGTTCTGATGAAGTATTAAACTATAAACTTGAAGAGACAATGAGATGGTTTGGGGGAAGGCGTAGTTTCATTTCACAAGCACGAAAGCATAGTACTTGCTCCCTCAGTGACACTGCCTCCTAAAATTCTGTTTTTAAATTAACTGGACTTGTATTAGCTAAGTGTGTGATCCTTTCTAAGTTTCAAAAACATCATCCCTATTTGACAGTAAAGGTCCTTTGTTATTGGCCCAAAGTAGATTTCCAGTCTCCCTTGCCTCTCCTACTAACTAGTGTTAGACCAACAAATTACTTGGGAATTATTTCTTTCCTCGGGCTCTTCCACACAACTGTGTCAGCACACATTGTGGTCCTCCATTTGAATGGCCTTCTTCCTTTACTCTTCAAGAATTGCTATCTTCTTTCAAGATGCAGTCACCTCCTACAAGAAGCCTGCCTAGACTCTACACATAGTTGGAAGCTTCTTCCCTTGTTTTCACATGAAAATAATCTGCAGAGATTTCTTTTGAAGCCCTTGTTTCACGATTGTGTAAATAACTATTTACATATCACCTCTAGAAGACTGTAAGGTCCTCAAGGAAATGTCTCATTTATTTCTGTAATCCTCAGCTTCCAGGACATGGCATGGCAAATGGCTTGTACTAAGTGACCAAATAAATGAATGAACATGCATTCATTGATTGGACACATCAGTGCATACACTATTTGGGGAAGACAAACTATATATCTTGGTCTTCCCATGAGTAGCCTGGTAAACACCGATATTCCAGCAACACAGAACCCCTTTCAAAAGTCTCAAAAGTGTACCTATTTAAATAATAAATTAATTATACCATCACTCCAAGTTTGGAGCATGGTATAATGACTCACACACATTGCCTTTGCCTGCCCAGAGCCAGGTCATCTATTTCTCAAAAATGTTGCCAATTAACTGTTTTCTTTTTTAATTCTTCAAAATTCTTCCTCAAAAGGATTAGTCATTCTCCCTATTCAAGTCCAGTATCTCTGGCCCAAGATAATAAAATGAAACACTGTGCTGTAAAGTAAGAACACACAGGTCTCATTCCGTTTTCTCACCAAATTTCTATCCACACCAACCTCCTATATGAGTGATGACACCTATTAAACCAACTGATGTCCCTGCTGGATGAGGCTGCCCATCGTCTGAGCAGATGGGAAACCCAGCTACCCACCCAGGTCCTTTACTTGCCAGCCACACATCCGCTGCCTAAGGTTGTAACATTCATTGTCTTATTGATTGTCTAGAAGCCCCGACTCGGTAATTAGAGCAAAAACTAATAAATCTGCACAGAAAGAAAAATAAGCATCTCTTTTCCACATCATTCTACCCAGAACTTGAAGAAAACACTTCTGAAAGATCAAAGAGAATCAGACTACCTCTTTTTTTGGAAAAATAAATGTGTTTGGTCTTTCACTCCACATACTCAGATTCTGTCTGGACTCAAAGATGTCAACACAACCAAAGGTAATCAAGAAATATTCCAAAGGTCACAAAAGACGTTTCTAATAAATTGCCAAACTAATTCTATCCTGGTGTGGTCTGAATAAACGAAGAAAAACACACCTTAAAATCTGTATGTGAGCAAACGTCAAAAGGTTTGAAACACATTCCCCTTATCAGATCATTCATACAGAGATTTACATCATTCTTCCTAATTTTAAAAACTTATTTCAGGGCATGAAATTAGAGAAAGACCACAAAACAAATATGAACTAAAAGGAACATTAACCATCATGTAGTTAATGAATGAGGATAAAGCCTCCAAATACTTAACCTCTTAGGATTCCTCTCATTATCCATTGCTTTTCATTAATCCTAGAATCGCAGGGCAAAGAAACAGAAACCACGATTTGCTTTGAAACGTTTCCCCAAATCTGCTACAAATTTATTTTCAGGACAAAGTTCGCAAAAGGCCAGCTCTCCAGGTAAAATGGATTAAATGCCTTCTAAAGGGAAGTAAAATTAAACCACTACCAAATGGAAGGCTTCTAAACTGTGTTTTGGGATGTGAAATTTGATTTGACAGACGCCTTATAGACTGTGGTCGATGCCCCATCTGATAGAATTTCTGCAGATTTGCGTTTACCTATACTAAGAGGTTTATAATTTATGGTGACATATATATGTCTACAGTATGTTGAACATGTATATACACAGATAAATATGCCAGTATCTCTTTCTTACGTAAAATCATGGGGAAAAAAATCTTGCGATTTTTTTTTAAATCATTGAGCTTGCATTAACTATTTGACAGACTGATGCCTCATGGGATTGGACTTGGAAGCTACACTCTCTCTGATCTTTACCAGATGTTTCACTGGTGGTGTTTCAGCCTCAAGAGACAAAGAGGATATTAATGTTAATTTTATTTATTTAATCACATCAGGCAGATTTGATAAAAGGGAAAATTCAATATTTTGGTAATTTACCAACTCTTCAGAAATATCCCTGGTAGCAAAAAATGTTTTGAAGATCATTTTATATTAAAAGCAGAAAGGCTGCAGTGTATTCGAAAGACAGAACACTCTACATTACCTTTAAAAATGGGAACAATGTGACAGATTTGTCAGTTCCACTTTTAACTCGGGGAGGCAAGGATGTGGCAATGACATATATTGCTCAGCACAGCCTCATCCCAACCTTTAACTGACAATTAATAGATTGTAGAGAAAGAGTACTCAGAATATGAAATGGACACTCAATTGAAAGCCTCTGCCACTACCAGAGTCACTCTATTTAATCTTCTTATTTCTTGTCTCTGAATTTTATTCCAAGGGAACACGAAATTACCCTAATCATTGTCAGGACATTGGAGATAATGAAGATGTACTCACTACAAAACACTGCCTCCCCACACCTTAACTGAAATGACAGAGTAGCCTTTCACTTACTTAGAGTTCAATGTCAGAACATGGAAGCTTTTAGAGCGCTGGTTCTCACCCCTAGCTTCACATTAGAATTGCCCAAGAAGCTGCACCCCAAACCATTTACATCACAGACTCAGGGTGGGACTCACGTATGGGTCCTTTACAAAGCTTTTCAGGCAATTCCAAGGTCAGCCAAGGTTGAGAACCACTGCCTTGCAGGTGCTAAGTAAGGAACAGCCAAATAACTTACTAGTCAAAGAAAAATCACTTAATTTCTCTAGGCTTTGTTTTCTCTCTCTCTTGCTCTCTCTCTCTTTCTCACATACATACACACACACACACACACACACACACACAAAGACGATTTGTATGAGAGGGAGGTGGAGTGCTATACTCATTGATTTTCCTTTTTTATTTTAGGTAAGAATCTATACTTACAGTTATAAAACATTTCAAAGAGGCAGCACAGCACAGAAAATATTTTAAGATATCTGTGACACCTCTATTACTACCACCAAGATGAAAATAAATTAATATTTTGCCACATTGGTTTCGGTTTTCTCACTCTTGGAAAAAAGGTAAGGCAAAATACCCATTGCATTTCTTTCCTCTCTAGAAGTATCCACTATTCAAAGAGTATTGATTATCATGCCCACAAGAGTTTACTGTTTAACCAAGTAATTATGTATCTGTAACAACTATATAATCCTGCTTAGTGTGTGTCTGTGTCTAGATGTATATAAATTGTATTACACTGTGTGTATATATATTCTTTTTTACATTTAATTTTTTCATTCAACACTGTTTTTTGAGATGCAGCCACATTGGTATCTATTTATCCATCTATAAATATATTTATACCTAGTCATTAATTTTAAACTCCTTTATTTCATTAAAAATAAGCCAAAGTTTACAGATTTAGCTCATCTGTGGAAAGTTAGATTATTTACTTTTTTTTTGGAAAAAGAGGTACAATAAACATTTTTTTGCAGTGACCCTGCTACTATATACAAGAGTTTCCTTAGTGTAAACAAAGAGACATGGTTTTGTTGGATATGCTCATTTTCATCTTTATTAGATATTCCCAAATTTTTTTCCAAAGTGGTTATACCAATTTACTCTCAACAGCAATGTTAAACCATTCCTCATTCTCTATATCCTCACCAATCCTTGACATTATGAGAATTTATTAATTGTAGCCAATTTGAAGGTTGTGAAGTGTTAACTAATAGTTACACTTAGATAATATTTTCCTAAAGTCTTTTCTGGTCATATAACTGCGGTCACCACATCAACGCCAAGTCTTATCAAAATAATAAAATAAAGGTTGTGACTTAAAAAACCCCTGCCATAGTTTACAATGAATTTACTTTTCCTCAAGAAATGTCTTACATGTCTAATGCTGGCTCATGAACCCATAAATCAGGCCATAAAAGAGGAATGGGGACATGGCCCCAGCTCTGTATTTATTTTCTTGTATTCCATAATCCAATGTTACTTAAAAAGCAAACTGCCCAATCTTCTAGCCAAAGCAAATACTCTGGATTTTGCCAGGCAAAATGCCTGTGGAGAAATGAGTCAATTCATACAAAATTCAAAGCTGTCTTTGGTCAGTGACATTTTCGTGAAAATCTGTGGGTGGGTAAAAGTCTTGCAAAATTCCTTTTTGCTATTGGATAAAATTCATCCAGGAAAAATAAGCAAAATTTAAGTGGCGACCCACATTCCCCCTAATCCCCTTATTAACACTCCCTAACCTCCCTACACAACTGCTTTCTATTGTGCACGGAGGCGAGCCATCCATGTTTCTGATGCTGGCAACAAACCCCCTCTCCCTCTGCTCACTCTGCTCCCATCAGATAGGCTTTCTCATGAGAAGTACTGGCAGACACAGTGTGCTTGATCTCATTCAGAACACACCTTCCTGGGAATGCTACCCGGGTGTTACACACTCTTCAATTTAATGGCAAAAAAGACCTACGGCAAAAACATTCTCCGTGTGCGCTCTATTGGAACCATCACTATGGACACTGTTAGGGATGGCTAGTGCATATCAATAATTTGGGATTATACTTTATGCTGTCCTTTTAGCATCGTGAAACAGGGGTTGGAGAAAGAAACAAAATCCGAGGCTCCGTTATTTGTTCTTACTGAGTATCTGAACTCTTTTAATCTCAGAAAAACATATAATAGAATTCAGCCATGGTTATGCCTAGGAATGCTCAAAAGTTCTGGTTAATTCTGAGAGTCATCACTTTTGGGGTTGATCTAAGCTCAGGAAGGTCTAAATAGAATGATTCGGCATCTAGAAATTGCTCTAGTTAGTAGACAGCAGTGAGTGGACGTGGGCATTTTTAATATTATATATATATATATATATATATATATATATATATATCCCAGTTTCTGATTAACTGAGGTCTGTCTGTCTGCCTGCTGAGGCCTTTACTTCTCAAGGCCCTTGCCCCTGGCTGGGAATATCTCTGTCAGCGGGGCCAGGCCTGGAAAGAGCAGCTGGTTTGGCTCTCCACAGAATAAGAATGAGATGTACAGAAGGGTGGAGTTGTTTGGGTGGAAAAGAGAAAAGAAACCATTCTCTTCTTCCAGTAAGTTAACCAAATAATAAATTAGCAATCCTCCCCCAGTTCTGACACCTAAAATCCTGAGTGATCCGAATCCCAGCATCCTGAGTGAGGCTGAGAAGTTATAGGCACAGATTCTGAAGATGTGCTCTCCTGGCATGAGATGGCATATGGCAACGGGGAGGATGGCAGTGCTAGTCTTTTACTGTAAGCAGGCTGTCACTGAGCAGTCCTTTCACATACTTCTTCCACCATAGCTTCCAGAAGCACACTGTGCTGCCTGTAGTCATGGTCACCAAACACAAGTGGGTCATTGCATCTTTCTTGGATCAATAAGCTAAGTGAGTGAAAATGGTGGCTACCTCTAACAACGGTTCACAGAAAATTAATAGCAGTGAAACATACGTAAAACAAAAGTGGACTGGGTCCTGTAATTTAAGATGCCCTAAACCTTTGCAGCATGTGACACAGCCACAAAAACCCAAAGATCACTTCATGTCTCCAAAAGATGAATGTGGTCATTTTACTTGGCAACAAGATTGAGCTTTGAATCAACTACCATCAGATTTCAAAACGGCGGGAAATGAAATATTTCAGTTTTAACAATTCTTTGTGTCTAGATTCCAAGAGTGTCAAGATTGGTTTTGCAAAAGGCAGAAAATGCGTCTTTTCAGATGTGCATCCACATCAAGTATAATGTCTTCTCTCCGTAGACTAAAACTTGAGAGGACTACTAACCTTTCACAGCAAAATTATGTGCTACCACTTAGCTATAATCCTACAAATCAAGCAGATGACATGTGGCAATGTAACAGTTTTTAGAAAGATATAACACTGTTTTAGAAGATATAACACTCCCACTATGTAGATTTCACATGAAAATGGGTATCTTCCTGCTAAAAACATACAGTCCCAAGACTAGAACTGCAGCATTAGTCAGCTCCTAAGAAACTCTGTTTCATATAAATACATTTGCACTACAACATGTGTCATTTAATGCTTTGTGGGTCTAGATCTGATATGATGTTATATCTAGCAATCTGAATTTTATAGGTTCCGTCCAGAAGTGGGAAGTAGGCAGACGAGAGAAGAGAAAAATCACCTCCCATACCCATCCTGAATAATACAATGAAAAGCCATGCAGAGGCCTGCAAATATTCACCTCTCAGCTTATTCTTTCACTGCAGTATTTCTATTTTTAATAGTCATCATGTACTTTAGCAAAAGTCAACTTTATAAAGTTATATGCCACTGAAAAGTCTGGGAACAGTGGGAAAATGGGGAAATCCTATTGCACAAAAATTAATTTTGCAATGCAAAAAATATGTTTTGGATAATTCAGGCCTTTATGTTTATTTCAGTAAAGCCAAATCCAGCAAACTATTTTCAGCCAGGATTAGTCAGAACTAAAAGGTTGGACTGTTTTCCTTCAGAGACTGAACGTGTTTCCTGCCTGTAATAGGCCGGTGTGTTCCAAACAGACTAAATGGAATTGCCTTCAATTGCCTGTCTCTTTCTGGCATTTTTAATGCAGAATCCTACTGACAGCGTAAGGTTTTGCCGCCTGAAATGTAATTATTCTCTTCAGTCATCTAATCTGGCATCCTCACAGTGTATCAGCTTCTGGTTTTCCTTAAGAAAAATCACAATGTTGGGGCATAAGGTAATGGCAAGAAATGCAATTTCGTTCCACCAGAAATTCTGAAAACTCTTTCAAAAATACCTATTGGATAGTAAAAAAGTGCTTCTAATACTTGCATTACAGCTATCAACCTGTTTGGTTTGCTTTTACATAAATCAGACAACTTGGCCAATCTATAATCAAACATAACATGGCCCAGATTCTTTATCACCAAGACATACTAGATAGAGTAAGAAGGGACTCTGGTCGGGGGACCACCATCTGAATAAGTCCCCTTTAAAAATGATTTATATATTTCACACATCCCGTGAACTGTAGCATATTCAATATCCAGGAAGTACCTATAGTTCTCAGATTTTAACATTGAAAGAAATATTCCTGTTCATCTAAACTAATATAAAATACATGCACTTCTTCTTCCAAGAGTTAAGTGAGCTGTTGGAAATTGTGCAAAGCTGCCCTGTGATCCCAAGGGTTGTGTCCTGCTTGTAAACCCTGAGGGTTTCTTTTAGGTGTGAAATGATTGCAAAATCATTTAAGAGTCATATTATTCAAAAAGACTAAATTTTGCCAAAAAACAGAGATAGTTCCAGAATCGATGTTGTGAAGAGGGGAGGCAGGGGAGAAAGAGACACCAGGCCCACTTCCTTCAATACCCAAGGCACCATCCCTTCTTGGTTCATTCTCCTTATACTTTTCCACAAAATTTTCTCTCCTTAAAATTCAGTGAGAGCCTGTGAGATCCTGCTCCCGTGGTATCCCCTGGGTGTTTTTATGCCGGCTATAAATCATTAACTAGTCACACAACACTGGAGAGTGTGCAGTGTGCAGGCGTGTGGGTGTATGCAGCAACATTTTTACTAGCCAAGTTGCTAAGTGTGAGCTCCTTTCCAAATATCAGAACCACCCCTCCTCCAACCCCAATACTCGCCCAGTTATTGGAGGGAAGGAAAAAAATCACTGAATATTTGCTTTGGAGAAAAGCTAAAGCTTGCTGGTAGTGCAGCGAGTATTCTGCCCTGCACATTTCAGCAATCGAGTTGGTGCCTGGCAGGCATGTGCCAAGCTTCTGGACAGTGTGGCAGATGGACCTCCCCTGACATTATGGATCACGTACATTCGCAGAAGAGAATCTAGAAGTGGAGCGATACCCCAGCCACTACTAATTAAAGAAATTTTTCCTGTCCTCAGACTGAAGAGAAGTCACATTTCATGGATACCTAGACACCCATGTATCCGAATTCCATAAAAGAAAATGTCCCCTGATTTGCGGCCAAGTTGGGAAAAGTCCATGCACCTACAACCAACTCCTGCGAACATGAGGAGGAGACTCACCGTGCACTTGTTGGGCTTCTCCCCAGAGTGGACCCTCATGTGGATCAGCAGTTTATATCGGGCGTTGAATGGCTTGTACCTTCGAGGACAGCCAGCCCAGAAGCAAGTGAAGTCTTCCCCTTTGCGCTGGTCTATGTGAACCTTCTCGATGTGCCGCACAAGTTCCTCCTGCTGGTCATACAGGGCACTGCAGTCTATCCAGCGACAGGAGTGTTTGCCCCCCACATCATCCATCTCCCCATCCTCCTCCAGGGCAGCCTGGGGAAGGGCCAGGGGCTGGGCCCGGGGCACTAGCTCTTGGTGGTGTAGATGTGGGTGGGAGTGGTAGGGTGGCGGGGGGCCCTGTGGGGGCGGCGGCAGAGGAGGCAGTGGGGGCGGCGCAGGGGGCAGGTCCAGGGCTGTGCCCGGGAAATCATCCAGGCGCTCGGTCTTCAGCAGGCTAGCCGACTGGCCATCAGGGTTCGGCAGGCCATGCTGCACCACCATGTTGTTGACCAGACCTGGCTGGAGGGTCCCATGCTCCAGCTGCTGCATGCGCTCATACTCTAGCACACTGTCCTCTCCGTAGGCTGGGAGCGCCAGGCCACCGCCGGCCACCCGCAGGCCCTTCTGGCTGCTCGGCACTGAGCACGGCTGGGGAATGCAGCTTCCCCGCACCCCCAGGAAATGCCCATAGACCTCGGGCTGCGGGGACATGCTGGCCGGGGAAGCCCTCGACCCATTGATGTAGGCGACCAACGACGTGGGCGAGGTGCGGATGATGGTATTGAAGTCTATCCCGATGCCATCGGACAGTGGGGACAAGGACAGCGCTCTCTTCTTAGAGCGGGCTGAGTGGGACCTGGCCGATGAGTGCCGGGGGCTAGGGTAAGGAGAGTGGCTATTTTCCATGCCAAAAAGGTAGGACGGCAACGAGTTAGAGACGCTATTGCTAGACACAGCTGTCCCAGGAGGAAGGCTGAGGAGGTCCCCTAGATCGATGCCGTTCTGGGAGCTGTGGCTGGAGGACAGCGACGGGAGAGCCCTGTAGCCATGAGACCACTCCTGTTTCACGCTCAAGGCTGACTGACTATCCGTCAGGCTCAAAGTTGTGGACGCCAAAGACTCACGAGAAATAAGGGACCTGGAACAGCAGCCAGAAGGGAAAAAAAGAAAAAAGACAAACATTTTAGCAGGATATGGATTGCTTAAGAGCTAAAAGAACATTGCATTGACAATCCCTTAAGTATTTCCCCTAATTACATTCTCGGCTAAACACACATTCTTTGGCTAAGATAAAACCCAAGGCTTTTAGTTCCAGGTAAATAACATTTTACCAAGAAGGACAATAGAGGCCAATGCTCACTGGAATAATAAAACAAAAGATCTATTGTTATAAATAATCTTAATACTATAATGATAATAAAGGGTCCTTGCTTTATTTTTAAATATCTTTTTTAATGTGGGACGAAGGGGGAGGAATTAAAGACCAGGGAATAATTATTGATGCCTGTCATGGCAAACCAAATAAGCAAGCATTTAGTAAGCACTTGCTGTGTACAGTATACTACAAATATGCATCACAGTGAATACAAGTCTAAACAGATCCTCAGCCTTTGAGCAAAATTTATTCAGTTAAGTAAAATGTAAACTTATGCTTCATTTGAAAAAAAAAAGTATATCCTCAAAGTCAAAGGGTCATCCAGGAGACCTAATAATAACTTCACAACTTCATTTCACTGATGATAAGGAATCCTAAAGATTTCTTTGATAGTAACTCAATCAGTACTTAGTCACAACATCAAATCACCCAGGAAAATTAAAAAATATATACAAAACAGAGCTATGATAGAAAAGGAAATGACAGCCTGAAATCAAGTTCTATTTAGTATAATGGTTTAATGACACCTGCTAGACTGGGGTTTTCCATGAGTTCCTCTACCGAATCAGAGCAGTTTGAGACCAAGAACATATCTTTCCCTTTCAGGAGTTCACTTTAGCAGTGATTCATCTCTTTTTCATTCCCTTTACAAACCATGTCCCATGTGTCATAAGATTTACCTGCAAATCAAAATGGTTTGTAATGTATTCTGGCCACTTTAAAATTTATCTTGCTTTACTATGACATCATTGCCTTAAAAAAAATCATTGGAAGGAAAAGCCACATCCCTTGGACGTAAATTTGTCACAATGAAGCTAGCCATCACTCACTGTCTTTCCTGACTCAGACATGGTGTGTATCAGAAAAATCCAGTTTACTCTGATGCACCTTGCATTGGCTTTCTACCAAGATTTTTCTGACAAAAAAAATTAACCCAAAACAAAATATTAAACAGAATATCTATCTTCCCAGAATGAACCCATTTACTACTTCCAGCTGTTATACAGCAACCTGTTGCAAAGGAATTGAGGGGAAAAGAGAAGCATTCTCGTCCCATCTGTTCCTGTTTGTCCTTCTCACAAAATGGAAGCCAGGAACACTTTTTTCTACAAGTGAGCTATGGGCAAGAAAACATCTTGACTCTCAAAGGTACAGTATAAGGTGATAGATAACACCGTTATCGATGTGATGCTTCCACCGAGTGAAGTAATGTTTACCAATGACAAACACAGCAGGAATTTACGTCCCATTGCCCTTGACACAGATTTTTTTTTTGCCACCCCATTCTTATATTCGGGCTGAAGTCCTTTTGCAAGCCCCAAAGTGGTTTCTGAACCATCTGTTTTTAATTCCCCATGGACACTTTCAATTATTTTCCCAGCACACCCGCAGCATGCAGCCCTCCCTGCAGAGCTCAGCTGAAGGCTCCTGGTGATTGGATGTCAAAGGCCTTTTGGTCCCTTCCCCAGGGAGATTCAGGAATTGCTTTCTGACCCAAGCCAAATCAGTAGTCGTGTCATATATGAGGCAAAGACAACTGACTTTGCTTTATACCCGGAGGTTGAAAAGGCTTAGCAAACATTCTCAAATGGTACTTTGGCTTAGCCACTGTCACTGTCATACTGGAGCACTTCAGATTTTTAAGCGGTAAATATCAGGCAGAAGGTATTCTACCCAGCTGCGTAGACTTTGCATATGAAATTATATTATTTAGTTTGAGGGTGGCCTCCAGTGCGACACGTTAATCTGTTCTATTGTCGAGAGGTTTTCTTTTTTCCCCAATTACACCTAACTATGACTTGATTTAAATCTGACTGTAACCCCACACAGACATCCCTTAACTCCTTGGATGTCTGTTTTCTAAGATGGTTACCATACATTTTCCAGAAAGCAAATTCTATACTCTCTTCATGATGGCAATAATATGAACAGAGAACTCCCCCCTTCTATCTCAAACACCAAATACGAACAAAACTTCCAACAAATGAAAGTTTACCTAGCTGCCAATCCCCCTCGTGTGCAATTCCCCAGATCTTTCCATTTTTCAAAGTTCTAATCCATGAAACTTCTCCCAAATACACCAGTTCTCAGTAGAGTCCTCTTTCCAAAGCAGGTGTAAATCGTCTGTACTGTGCCTTAAATGTTGCCCACTATTGGCATCTGTGGGTATAATGTTCCTCAATGAAATCCAAAGCCCTTCAACAGAAGGAATTGTTTTTATCTCTCTGGCACCCACCAGAGTATAAGATATATAAGTTTTCAAAAAACTGTTGATTAAGAAGGGGAATAATCAATACAATGATAAATAGCCATCACTTACAGCTTACAAAGCATTTTCCATGCACATCATCACATTTGATACAGCCTGTGAGATGAGTAAACTGGATTTTTAAAATAACCTCTATTTTACAGAGAATAAAAACTAAGGTTCTGTGAAGCCCTCCACTGACACCACACAAACAAACACTGGAAGTAGAAATGAAGCAGCCTTGGATAAGCAGTCACCTAGTGAGTCACACAGATCCTCTGTTGTTCTCCCCATACCATTCCCCAGATGTGGTCCATTATACTCTGCCTGATTCACAGACCTGGTGTAATAGGCTTGAAGTCACACAAGCTGTGGTTAGAACCCACATTTTCTGCGACAATCTGCTGAGTGACTGCGGAAAGTTCCCAAGGACTTTCTCCTACAGCCCCTGCTGCTGCACACACCAGGCCTCTGGGAAAGAGACAGACAAACAGCAGACATGACAACCTCCATTTCCCTGGGTTCATCTGCCCCCAAGGATGTTATTTCTAGTGACTGTTTAATTTGGAGTTATAGGAAAGGAAAGAGAAATAGCTCAAACAAAATACAACCAATAAAAACTCTGACACGATCAGTGAAACAGGTTAAGGTGGCTGGTGAGGCAGGAGCTCATTGACTGTCATGGCGCCATAAGGGGCATGATGACCAAGCAGAATTGCTTGGTTCAGTGCCAAGTTCAAAAGAAATGCTAACTGACAGATCACATAGAATTCCTCAAACTGATCATTAAGAGAATATATATTATCTATGTCACAGAAACGACTAGTCCTGGTCCATCTGTAAGGTCTTGTCTGTGTGCATGGGCAAATCCCCCAGAATTAGCACTGCATCTAGAGATAGTATGGCTTTGTAAAACATTAGAACTTACAGAGAACTGAACTTACAGTCCAGAGTCTATTCTCAGCTCTCCTCTGAGCTTTGTGGACATACTCCAACCCAAAAGGAGACCCTAAGAAATTCCACCACCAGAAATCACCTCCATGAATGTCTGGTTTAGGAAAGAAAAATGTAGTGTCTTTTGAGATCCAGAATGACATTATTAGTTTGATGGTTGCACTTTGTAACTGACAAGCTAAGTGACACTAGGCAAAGCATTTAGACTTTGTGTGTCTTGAGTCCATCATCTATACGACAGAGGTATTACCTGCAGATGGTTTATGAATATTCAATCATAAAATAGAATCATGGAAAGCTTAACATATATAAAACCCATGCAAGTAGTGTCCAATCCCTTCTGTTGCTGCATTGGTACATGAAGCCACTGTGTGAGGTTATCATATCAGTACTTGTCATTTTAGGGTAAATATATACAATGACTTCTGTATTACACAGAGTTTTGGCAATGCCTAAGTTAAGAATGGCTTCTGGATCTCCAAGAAGGTAAGGTGTAGTTTGCATTTATCATTAAGTGGGGCTAGTCAGAAATGGTTGGGAAGTTAATAAAGGCAAACATGAAGCATTAGGGTACATTGTACATCACTGGATTAAACAGAATCCTATGAAGAAGCAGTGCTTTTTTACCCCAAAGATTCAGATGCAATGAAACGTCGGGACACCTGCACCCCGATGTTTCTATCAGCAATGGCCACAATAGCCAAACTGTGGAAGGAGCCTCGGTGTCCATCGAAAGATGAATGGATAAAGAAGATGTGGTTTATGTATACAATGGAATATTACTCAGCAATTAGAAACGACAAATACCCACCATTTGCTTCAACGTGGATGGAACTGGAGGGTATTATGCTGAGTGAAATAAGTCAATCGGAGAAGGACAAACAGTGTATGTTCTCATTCATTTGGGGAATATGAATAATAGTGAAAGGGAATATAAAGGAAGGGAAAAGAAATGTTGGGAAATATCAGGAAGGGAGACAGAACATAAAGACTCCTAACTCGGGGAAATGAACTAGGGGTGGTGGAAGGGGAGGAGGGCGGGTGTTGGAGGGGAATGGGTGACGGGCACTGAGGTGGACACTTGACGGGATGAGCACTGGGTGTTTTTCTGTATGTTGGTAAATTGAACACCAATAAAAGTTAATTAAAAAAAATAATAATAAAAAAAATAAATAAAAATGTCCACCATTAAAAAAAATAAATAAATAAAGAAGAAGGTGAAAAAAAAAAAAAAAAAGCAGTGCTTTTTCCAAAATGAGCACTCCAGAAGACAAACAATTAAAGGAAGTCAAAAGAAGAAATATATGGGCAACCCCGGTGGCGCAGCAGTTTAGCGCTGCCTGCAGCCTGGGGTGTGATCCTGGAGACCCTGGATCAAGTCCCACGTCAGGCTTCCTGCATGGGCCCTGCTTCTCCCTCTGCCTGTGTCTCTGCCTCTCTCTCTCTCTCTCTCTCTCTCTCTCTTTCTCTCTGTGTGTGTCTCTATGAATAAATAAAATATTATCAATAATTAAGAAAATTCAAATTAAGATAAAATAACAATTTGTACATTAAACTGGCAAAAGGTATCAAAATAATAATATCTGGAATTTAGTAGAAAAACAGGAACTGTCATACTACTGGTGAGTATATCAAGGGTAGACCTTTGCTACAGTGCAAAATTTGCAAATTGCAAATACATAGCAAAAGCCTCAAAATTGCATATCTCCTTTAACTCAGCAAATTTTACTTCTAAGAATTTATTCTAATAACCAGATTTATTCTAATAACCAGACATATACAACAGAAGATTCACAGAATTGATCCAACAAAGCATTACTTATAATATTGAAACAAAGGGAACCAACTGAATGCCCAGTAACAGACTGATAAAAAATTATAGTTTTTTTTTTTTAATAAAATGGAATCTTGGGCAGAAAAAAGCCATTATATTATGCTGAAGAAGATTTTTACTACAGAAGAAAGTGTTTCTATTAACTTAAAAAATGGTGATTATAACATTATTTAGGTAATTAGATCAATGTGGTGGAAAGGAAAACCTGTGTTTATTTAGAATGTGTTTGCATCTAATGAGAAGGATGTGTATCAGAATTGCTCTGGGTAGCCCCGGTGGTGCAGCGGTTTAGTGCCACCTGCAACCCAGGGCATGATCCTGGAGACCCGGGATCGAGTCCCACATCAGGCTCTCTGCATGGAACCTGCTTCTCCCTCTGCCTGTGTCTCTGCCTCTCTCTCTCTGTCTCTATGAATAAGTAAATAAAATCTTAAAAAAAAAAAAAAAGAATTGCTCCCATGGTTGCCTGCGGGTAGGGTTCAGGATGACTATCATTCACTATTTTGTGCTTTACCATACTTTTTCCAATGAATAATAATTACATAAATAATCAAGAAAAAATAATAAATTTTACAGCTTTCTATACAATAGCCATCACTCCATGTGAACAGTGCATACCCTCTCCTCACCACTTTCCCTAGCATATCTCCAATGGACAACACACAAAGTTGATTGTCTCTCCATTTCCTCTTTACCTTTAGACAGAAAAATGCCCTCAGGTTGAAATGTTGCCTCCTTTCCTTCCATTCGTCTGATGGAACACACAAATCAATTTGAGGATCACAAATAAATGCAACCTTCCCAGATCGCTGAAAGTAATTTCCATACTTCACCAAGCCACCCCACCTCCCAACTCCTGCTTCTTTGCTCATCCTGCCAAAGAATTATTTCCATCGAAGGACTCACAGAATACATTGTCAAAAACACATGTCAATGCATCTTTAAGATGCTGTCCTTTAAGGATATAAAATTATGCAAAGGAATCAAATATGCCAGAAAACACTGAGATAATGACCCTTCTCCAGCCAGCCCATGAAAGGGGCTGCATAAGGTACAAGGCTGGAGCAGCGCGCACCCTGCCTCCCGTCACTTTCTCCATTAATTACAACTCTCTGCCTTCAAGGCATTGGCTGGACTTGCCACAGACAGGAAGCTGAAGGCTTCCCAATGACATCTACCCCCTGAGTACAGTTAATTTTACACGCAACACTCAGCAAGTCTGAGGAGTCCCTCAAGGCATAATCATCAATGGGAAATGACAGCAGCAGCTTCCCATCACAAAATTCTCAGGTGAAAAACAAGTTTCCATCTCACTAAAAAACTGGCATAAAAAAAAAGGACCCAGGAACTCTGATTTCTGAGTATCAAGTAGTGGCTAGGAGGACAGTGCAGAGATACAAGAGGGCAAAGGAGACACGAGCAAGAGGAGGGAGGACAGGAGAAGAAATGGGACCCCACACCTGTGAGACACCTCCACAGCTTCCATCCTCTGAGTAAGAGGAAACAGAGGGCCAATTCCTTTGCGAAATCACAGCTACAGCAGAGCCAAAACTTAGAGGTAAAAACTCTGGGTTGTGCTTCTCCAAGAAGACTACTTACAGAAGACGAAATAATTCATTTCAAACATGGAAACAGACCTTACACATTGCATGGTATTTTGGTTTTATGTCCTCTATAATATCAACCTGAGAGATACAAAAATTTGCCTGAAAGGGTGATTTCCTTTTCCTATTCAATTTTCTCCCATATGGAATGATATATGGCATTTATTGGACCCATTTATTCCAGCACCTAATCAGACATTGAGTTGAAATGTTACATAATTTGTGCATGAAAGTGTGTCTTCCCAGACATATCATAAAATCTTGAAATTCATGGCCTCTCTCTTTACATTTTCTACCATCTCCCTAAACTTCAATTATTGTATTATGAAGAGAGTAGGTACTTAACAAATATTCGAGTGGATGGGTGGATGGATAAACAGACAAACAGATGGGAAGGCATCCTGGGGTTACCACAATAGTATACACTGAAAACCGGGCAGGGAAGAGAGATCTATGTACAGGGCACATCTCAATTCTCTAGCCATGACAGGACCGCTTCACCAGGAACTGCCACATTTATACACTGGGCTTTAGTCACTAAAGCCCCAAAGTCAAACTGGGCATTACTTACATTCACACGGTAAAACAGCAGGTATTAAACCATTCTTCCCAATTCAGATATTATGACACATGGTTTTTATACACATTCCCCTACAAAGCTCAATTTGAAAGAGTTGCTTGACTGAGTGTGTGAATGTGTGTGTGTTGTGTGTTTGTGTGTTCAGCAGGGAAGGGAAAACACATGTGGGGTGTGATTATACCATAAGAAGGGGGAAAAAAAAGTAACATGAGACCTGGTATCTGAAGGAGGTATATTCAGGTTGGCAGCATTCATTGCCCTCTGTAAGCTAGGACTGATCTGGTTGCATGCTGTAGAGACCTGGCTTGCTGGAGGTGAATTGGGTCCCAGTCGCTGAACCATCATGGGACTGCTGGTGACCACTAGATTGTTGCAGCTGCCTTTTCCAATGGACTTGCACTGAGGCCCAAAGCCAAGAGCCCCTAAAAACAAATGAATCAGGTTAGCTTTCATGTGCCTTACATCAGAAATCAGTAAATACACACACTTGCCCACTTATATTAGGACTCCTCTTTAAAGATAGTCCTTGGATCACCTTTTTGTTCATTTTTAGTATTAGTGATACCAAAAGCTTTCTGTATTTCCAATGAAAAAGCCATTGCTACAATAAAAAAACTTCGATAATCACCATTCATAAAAAATGTGCTTACATTTTGCTCCTTCTATGCAGAAGCACCTAGCTATTAAGAATCATATTTTATTGTCTCCTTACCTAAAGAGTTAAGGTGATAAGTAGATGGGATTACTTATATCTAGAAGTTTCTTCTCGAATGGCTAATATATTGAATTAGCCAGCAAGGAAAGTTGACACTGCTGAACACTTATTTACCTCATTTACTTCCTTCCAATTCTGGCCTTCCAAAAAGTTTAAAGGGATATAGTCTGGCTGTGTCCCTCTAGTCCTGATTTCTCCTCTTCATCCCAGTACATTGTCATTGGACATATACCCAATTAAAAGAAAATCAGGACGAAAGACCCATTAACAAAATACTCATCCTAAAAGCAGCATGGTAACCAAATTCAACACTGATTTATCATCTCATTAGTAACAATCTTCAAATGTAGTAAAATGTGGTACATACCCAAAGGAGGAAGAAAAAAAGAAACCGCCCCAAACCTGTGTCATTATGGAGAAGTGAAAAACATAAGACAGAAAGTCAAACACAGCCATGACTCATTTATAAGAAATAATAATAATACTGGTTGAATCATTCTAGACATTCTTTTCACATGGATGTGCTTTTTTCAAACATTTTTTGCAAACTACCTGGTCAAGCCTCAGTGTGCACTGGTGTTCCCATTTCAAACAAAAATAAGCATAATGTCAGATTTTAACAAATTAAACTCTAAAATTTTCTCATCAAATTCCCCGTACCTCTCATTGATGTATCTGGGATCAAAATAAGTGGAAAATCATCACAGTAACTCTCCTTAGCCCCAGGGGACATAATTTCCTATTTTGTTTTTCCAGAAATTAAATCAATAACCAAAAAATGACTTTGTCATCTTTAACATTCTCTTCCAAGAGCCCACAAAGCTGAAGAATAAACAGACCTTAGAGCAATCACCATGCTCTCATCAATGAAACCACATCTCAAAAATGCTGAGAGAGTTGCAATGTTTTTAATTGGCAGGAACCTGCTGTTTAGTCCAGCACTCTGGGAAATCCCAGTGGTAATTCACTTGCCCAAGGCCACACAGGGATTTAATGACTGAGCAGAAATGGATTCCATTATAGGGTATTTTCATGGTGCCTATGTGTTTAAGTTTAGGTACTAGATGCTTAGTTTCTTCCTTGGATACTTGCCAAGATCATTAGCTCCAAAAGAAATTTCTCCCTGATTTTTTTTTCAGACACATAAACCAGAACCTTTCCCTCTCCCCCTCCCACTGCCACTTCTATCTGATGTATTTTCTTGTGCCTTGAAAGACCAATCATAGATAGTCTCTCCATTTTCAACGCTCATATAACAGTACCATCAGGTCTCCATTTTGACATCAAAAGTAGTGGGTACATTCTTATGCAATGATCATAAACTTAGTATCTTTATGAATTCCAACAAGCTACATGCCATTTGCTTTTCATAGTCTTTTTTTTTTACCTCGGAAAAAGGCAATGTGATGGTTCGTACCCTGGTCCAATATGTTAAGACACCTGAATTGCCTCCACAGGTTCCATCACCACTAGCCACTGCTATTAAAAGCAACATCAGATGTCAGATATTCCCGTTAAATTCAATATCATCTATTCATCTGTCATTTAATGCCTGGTTCTCTCTCAATAAAAAGGTTCTAACATCTACCTTTAAAACAAATACATATTAACAGCTGGAACAGCACAACCAAGAACTACCACTTGATGACAAAGCATACTGACACTTTCTTCCATCGAAGCTAAGATGCCATATATTGTAAGGGACAGTATTATTTTGTGTGCCGGTAAGAACACACGCCACCACTGTAACTAGCGCATGGTATCGAGATTTTGGAGAGGTTCTGATGTAGAAAAATGCACACCTTAAAAATCAATAAATACAAATACAGTTGCTGAAAATTTTCACTTAGCCCTTGTCTCGTTCATGCTCTCCTCTCTGCTGGGCACATCCTTACCGTAATTTGTCTACCTGGTGAGCACCTCTCGGTCTTCATGCTCTCAATTCAAAGGTCACCTCCTCTCCTGCTACCCCTTCCCCGTTGCCAGCTGGGCAGATGTGACCAAGTCTCCTTTTTGTTCTCCCACCATCTCTCATAGCACATCTGCCTCAGCACCTTTAAGGAACTGTCATGTTTACATGCCTGCCACTTCATCTTCTTTTATATTTTACTGCTTTTAAAGACAAAGATCCTGTTTGAGGTAGCTCTGCTTCCTCAGCACGTAGCCCAGGGCCTATAACACGTACACACCAAAGTCTGTCAATGAAGTTAAGAATGAATTAATGTGGATACAGAGAAAAGATCAGTGGTCCCAGGGACAGGGGCAGTGGGGAACCTATGGTTCCCAGGTATAAGATAAATAAGTCTTGGGCATTGATGTACAGCAAAGTGACTATAGTTAATAATACTATATTGCCTATTTGAAAGCGGTTATGTGAGTAAATCTTAAAAGTCCTCATCACAAGGAAAATAATGTGTGTAACTATGTGTAGCGATGGATATAAGGCTTATTGTGGTGATCATTTCACAGTGAGTATAAACAGTGAATCACTATGTTGCACACCTGAAACTAATACAGTGTTACATGTCAATGATGCCTCAATGAACACAAATTTTAATGAATGAATGAAAATAAAAGACAGTTGTACATGAATATTTAATACTCACACATTATTTCCACTGAAACCTCCTGGCTTAAAAAACCTCCTGGTTTTTTATTTAAAACAGTGCCAGTTTTCAAAAACAAACTCCAACTAAGCCAATCTCTTGACACTTCTCTATAGTACTGCTAACTGGGTCAGAACTGAGGATGAAGCCCATGGGGATCATAATTACAAAGCCATCTTCCTGGGTGAGAATTTTACACCGGTCAAGGCTGCCTTTGTAACTCTCCACCCTGGATTCACACATTCAAATGATCTCCCCACTCTGTAATACTGAGACATTCATCTCCCCCTTCCTGGTATCCCCATCGTTTTGGCTACTTTGGCTACATTCCCAAATTCACTGGCCACCAAGAACCTCATCTAATCACAGAGAAATGACAGCTTCTGAAAGGTATCATAAATGGCATCCCTGAAGCATGAGGGTGAGCAGTAAATTTATGGGAAACAAGTCATGTTTGTGGCACAGCGGTGAGAATGTTCTGGAAAATGGTATCATTTGGTTCACAAGTGGAGGCAAATGATACTTTGACCAAGACCTATGGCACTCAATACAACCATCCAACTCTAATATTGTTTTCATAGTGCCAAACATAACGAACACCACCAGACTGGCTGGAACCACACTGTGCTCTGGGCTCTGAAGACAGCCTGCCTTGGGGCTGACTTCCTGCACCCACGCTGGTCATGTGACTTGGGCAATTACTAAAGTATATGTGTGCCTCATCCCTATGCCTTCTCACCTGTAAAATGGGAACAAAAATAACACAACCTCCCCCAAGATTGTTGTGCATCTAGTATCAATTATACATATAAAGGACTCTGCACATCCTCCAGCACATAGTAGGTATTCAATCGATGTCAGATGTTATTGTCACTACCCTTACTATTACTGTTCACACCTCTCACTGATTTTTGGTCCACTCTCTTTCTTGAAGGGCAAAACAGTTCCTTATAATTCTTTGCACAAATCAAGATAGTGAATGATGCTATTTCATTCTCTACCCACTTTAAGGCTCGAGCCAACGTTTTAAAAACAGGTGTCATCACAGATAGAAGAAAAGTTTTCAACTGGCCAAGTTTGAATGTTGCTTGGCTTGTCATTCCCTGAAAACAAACCATACAGCTTTTCTGTCTACCAGATGTGCCAACCACTTGTATGCTGGTTTTTGTTTTGAAATACCACTTATTTTTAGAGGCTGCATGATGTTTTTTAAAAAAATGTGTTTACTGCTCAAATAAAGATACCAGTAGATGGCCTTCTGAGTACTACATACATTCTAGCCAAGATCACTGTGTGCTGGTGGGGAGTGCAAATATATTGCATTTTTGAGTTTATGAACTGAGAGGTCATCCTAGTAGGGGCATGTTTTTAATTAATGTCTTCGTTAGTTAAAAGGGTTCTTTTGAAGTCAAAGAGTTGATTATGTTGCAATTGCCCGTGCTGAGGCTATAGTCCTCAGAAGATTTTTGTTTACCCACTAGTTCCTCTAAAAATGACACAGATATGGAGGGGGACAGAAATGGCATATATATATATAGGAGGGAGTCAGGAAGAACTAATCAAAGTTTCTTTGGTTGTTACTATTCACTTAAGTGACACTTACCAAGTGCCAACCACAAGCCAGGGAGTCCCTGGAAACAGATGGACAAAGTCTTGGCCCCCATGGAGCCCTCATTCTGGCTACAAGAAGGAGTACAAAGATGAGTACTCTTCATTACAAAAGAAGTGACCACTGCTTCTAGTTTGGATCATATGAGATGGCTTTCTTTGTAGGCCAAACGTGATCTAATAACCTAACACAAATGCAGGGTGTTGTAGAGAGAGAAATAATAATATACATCAGGATTTGAGTCCTGGCTCCCCAACTCACTAGCTGTGTGACACTGGACAAGGTCTTTTAAGTCTATGTGCGTGATGTCCTATTACCTTGAATGGGGACAGTAGTAGTACCTAACTCACAGTTTGTTAAAGATAATTAAAAGGATACGTGTATATTAATATATACCTTACCACCATATATTGCCAATATAATATACATCACCATATACTACCAATACCACAATATGTTACCAATGTAATATATGCCTTACTTCCTTTGAAGATCAGGGTTTCCTTCCCAGCCTTTCATTTTAAAACATTTGAAAACTATAGAAAAGTTGTAAAAATAGTAAAATAAACTCTGTTTTGTCTATGAATAAACTGTATTTACCTCTTCATCCATCCAGCTTTCTACATAAGCTTACTTTTATTATTAATTTGTTGAACCATTTAAGAATAAATCATAGATTTTTGTCCTTCACTCCTAAATACGTAAAACCACAGTATAATTGTTAAATTCAAAACATTTAGCAAGGACATAATAATGGCATGTAGCATATCATTTATATTCAAATATTATCAATTATCCTAAGAACACCCTGTAGAGCAACTGTTTTACATTCCAGGATCATGCATTTCAAGGAAAGGTTTTGAGGCTCATGCTGAGGTAGGTTAGTAAATCACCACACAGTAGGGCACAGAAAAAAAAAAAGAAAAAAAACAACCAACTGCAAATAAGCACAGTAGTTATAAGCATGGGTTAGCACCCCAGCTCCACCATGGACTGGCCGTGTGGCCTTAAACAAATTACTCAACCTCTCAGTGCCTCACTGTCCTGCTCTCTAAAATGGGATCAACACTAGTACACACCTCACTGAGTTGTTTTGAGGGTTAAAAGATCTAACATATGTCATATGTTTAGGGCTTAGCACTTAATATACTGGAAGTGTTAATTATATTTTATTAAAGAATTTACCTCGGGTATTTTCTGATTTTGTTTATAGCATCTCTTTCCTCTGGAGTGACCAAGGACTATAGGTTGACACCTCTCTTTCCAAAACCTTCTCCTCAGCATACAGTAGACTTGTCCTTCTCTGGATGGGCCCCAGCCTTCAAGCCTCCCTCTTTTCTCATTGTCATTCTACCTTATTCTTAGATTCTCTCCAGCTTTCATTCATATGCTTCCCTAAAACTAGAAATAAGAAATTATTGCATACTAAACATACTCAGCTTGCTATCTAGTGTTTTGTCAAACTGGTAACGTTTCACTGCTAAGATACAGTAGTGGCAACTTAATGACTATATGTGAGTGTGTAGTGTGTTACTCTGAAATACATTAAGGCAGGGGTAAATGGCTAAGAACACCAAATAATGAGAATCAGAATGACATAATTGGCTTTTCTATTCAGGGGTAAAGCATTTCAACTTAGCAAATGTTACAAATGCTCAAAATTGCACAAAACCTATGGGAGGTAAGGAATACTGGATATAGTATCCTGCCTTCATGTTGCTTACAGTCTGTAGAGACAAGACATACTCACCTAAGAACAATCAGATAATGAGACGGGACTGTACAGGATTAAGCATGAAGCTGAATCCTAGAAACAGGAATTCAGAGAAGGGAGAAATCTCCAGGCAACTCATTGACTAATAATAATTTTAACCATAAAGGCATTTCCCAAAGTCCTTCAGGAAGTCCAAGAGTATTCAATGGTAACACATAAGGCAAGATCACGGAGAGATCCATAGTCCCAAATAGCTTTGGGAAACCCTAACACAACAAAGGTAAACATATCTTTATAGTTCAGAACCTTTACTCCCAGAGCCTTTAAAAATGCAAATGCAGGGGGCACCTGGGTGGCTTAGTTAAGTGGTTAAGCATCTGCCTTCTGCTCAGGTCATGATCTCAGGGTCCTGGGATGGAGCCCTGTAGGCTCCCTGCTCAGCAGGGAGCCTGCCTCTCCCTCTGCTACTCCCCTGGCTTGTATGTGCTCTCTCTCAAATAAATAAAATAAATCTTTAAAAAGTAAATGTATAAATGCACATAATAAAACTCCCAGAGGAAAAAAATAAAAAAATGAAACTCCCAGAGGGGGAAATAATATGGAATGTGTATGTATATATATTTTTTTTTTAATTTCCCTATAAGTTCACTCAAGACTGAAACAGTTTTTGGAAAATAATAAGCTAGAACATGAAGGAAGAACAAGCACATGAACGAGAAGGAGATGACTGAATGTAGTCATGGAAACAGAAAGGAGGAGGCATGGCGTGTACTGAAGAGAGAAGAAGAGAAGTCAGGGCTGCCTGCAGGAGGAGGCTGTCTGTCTGACCAGGAGAAAGGAGAGGCAGACTGAAATGGCTGCTCTAAACCCCTGGAGACTCTGGTTGAACAGCTGGATGATATATATTTACCAATGGCCCCAAACCTAGTTGCACATCAATGTTACCAGGGAAGCTTTTCGAAACTGCAAATTTACAGGCTCCACCTCAAACCAAAAAAGTCAGATGGTGCTGGTGCAATTGGCCCGCTGACCTTGTGCTGTAGGTAGTGAGTGGTACAGTCCTACCAGAGACCATGTCCACCCAGGAGGCATTTGGAGGACACAGGGACCAAGGCTGGAGGAGCACGTGAACCAGAAGCTGGTCACATTTTGGTAAACAACAGAATTAGGAAGGCAACGGTTATGGGAGCAAGTCAGAGTAAGATTGGAGTTTTATAATTGGTAGATAAAGATTCAGGAGATCAAGTTTTAAAAGGACAGGGGGATCACATAAAGACTATTTTCATGACTCTGGTCCAAAGTGAGTTACTTAGTCCCAGCCAATAAATAGGCCAAATCTGAATCCAGATTAACAGAGATTCCCACGAGTTGTGTAGTTCTCATACCACGTTGCCCTTTGGAGTGCAGCTGGTATCTACCAAGTTCACCCTAAAAGAATATAACTTTCACACCAACACTCTGCTAACCTTAGTCAGCATTCAGGAATGTCGGCCTCCAAGTACAGAATCACTAGCATGACTCATTTCATCTGATCCCTGCATTAAATGGAATCGTATTTATACCCCAAGAGATTAAAAAATATCATATTCCTTTCGGTACCACTCAGTGCCCCAAATTCCTGGACATGAAGCCTCAATCTATCTCCCTACCACCAGGCACTCCTGATAAGGCGTTATTAATACACAGCTCCGAACCACCTCATAAAGATGTAAAGATATATTAAACAACATTCCTGAAGTTTATATGCTAAAGTCCCATCAGTCAGCTATGGTACATCAATTATCAACTAATTAGTACAGAGTGCTTATGCTGACCCTTCTGTTCTCCCTTGTAATGATTTGCCAAGTTAACCGAAAGCCGCTTTGCTCCATAGAGACTCTGAGTTTAGCAAGAGTGTTAAATAAAGTTCACCAACAATTAGCCTAGAAAACCAAAGAGAAAATGTAAGCACATTTTACTGCTTTTCCCTGGACAAATTTTCAAAAAATCCCATGGGAAGAGATGAGATATATTTGTTAAATAAGCAAAGCATTACTCTGAAAGGTGGAAGTAGCAAGCAATACAGCGCAGTTGGGGAACGTAGAGCTCCCTGATCAGGTATTTGTTTCCCGTGGCCCCACTCCAAGCTGAACGAGAGCATGTACCCCGGGGGGACTGCAGGTACACAGATGGGTGAGATGATGCTTGCTTATGATCTAATTTAACAGGTTTATACCATGGGAGTGATCTGTGAAAATGAAGGAGTTCAAGATAAAACTGTTATACTGACTCTATAAAGACAGAATTTCCATAAATAAGAAAGGCTGGGAGCAGAGAAGGGAGGGCACACACTTTAATGAGAGGAGACTGCCTCCGTTTCCCTTGATCAGGTGACATTTATTGAGCACCTTCTGTGGGCTTGGTGCTGTACAGGGCAAGTGGAGCCCCTGGCTGGTGGGTTAGTCCTCAAAGAGCTTCTGACCAGCTGGAGAGTTGTAACCAACACATGGATGAGGAAACACACCCGATCTTAAACTCAGTAGCCATGGTGCTGAGCACACAAAGTGTCCAAACAAGACCAAGACCTGTGTATACAGGAGGGGGTAAGGGGATGAGTAGGATTTGATCTGAACCTCTTGATGCTAAAGGGGAGAAGGCAGCCCAAAGAGGGCAAAGTGGTGTGGGGCAGCATGAGCAAGGAGCAGGGATGGAAATGCTAGGGCCAGAATGGCTTCACTCACCAGCTATGTGACCTTGGGAAAGTTCCTTAAACTCTCTGTGCCTCTGCTTCCGACCTGGGAAATGGGCATGGTACTTGTACCGACCTTCATAAGGCTGTTTGGAGAACTAAGAAGTCAATGTGTGTAAAACACTTAGCGTAGTATCCAGCACACAGGAAGCACTCTATGAGTTGTAGGTATTCCCAGTATTAATGATTCCCATATTAAAGGATTATCAGGTTATACAGGACATCCAAGACCAGCCTCCCTCTACTTCCCCCACCAAAAAAGCTATAGTAGGTGTTTAGGCATAGGTGTGGAGAGAGACTAGAAGGGAGGTAGTCTAACTACTTCCAGCACATACAGAGATAGAACAAAGACTAAAGGCAGGAAGCCAAGTGAGGAAAATGTTGTGATGATCTCAGGGTGCCGTGCTGAGGCCCTGGGGCAGGCCGGGCAGAAGCAAATGCAGAGTAACCCCAAATGGCCTTACAAAGGAAACAAAATATAAGGTTGTGGAAGGGCCTTTCAGAATTCTAAATCCCAATTCCAGGGCCTGTTACTAGATTCCAAACCATTCTCCAAAAACCAAGATCATGTCTTCCCTAAGATGTTTCTCTCTGCAAGTCAACCAAAAGCAAAGATGCGATAGGAAATGCCAAAGCTGCCCACAGGTAGACTCCTCACTGTATGGACCAGTGGTGACTACAATTGTTGCTAGATCCTTGTCTCTGAATTACTCAATAGCTGGGAATATTGCTAGTTTGCCTTCCTCTCTCCACACTCCCTACACACACACACACACACACACACACACACAAACACAACATGAAGAGAGTATAGTCTAAACTACTTAATATAAACCAACGGAACTTTTTTTTTTCAGCATATAAGAGCTGGTTCAGAGGCAAAAATTCCATTTACTCCTTCCTATTAGAGATAACATCTTAGTTCTAAAAGGCAAAGCTTACACAGGCATCACCAAAAGGTGCTAGACTACCTTTGCTTGCCTTCAAACAGTAATTCCTAAGAACTGTCCAAAGAGACACATACTCTACCATAAATATTTTCTGTTACATATGCTACATGGGTTTGCGAGTCCAGATGGGATGCCCAGAAGCATCAGACCCAGAGAAAAGGCAGATGATTATGGAGATTATACTTTTTTACATTAAAAACTCAGTCACCCATCTTCTAAGAACCAGACATTACCCAGCTTCCTACACCCAGAAGTCCCCCAGAGCCACTCAGGTGCCTCAGCAGCCAGATACTTTTTGCCTGTAGGCTATAGATTCTGGACTCCATGCTCCAAAAGCCCATTAGTAGCCCAGGTATATGGCAAGAAAATTTGTTGAGCTATGCTTTGTAATTTGTGCTCCTTTGTCCCAGATGGGTTATTATAAGAGAGCTAAAAGTAGATACTCTTTGATTCCATCCTCTTTCCTAGACCTGTGCAAAATCCTAAATCCACTGAGATTATCCAGGTGCTCAAAAGCTATGGGGATAGAGAAGATTGCCTCTGAGGGGGAAGTCAGGAGAAGGGGAGAGTGCTCAGCTCAAAGTCAAGGAAGGCAGGGGGTGGGGCAGAGGGAGGCATGCATAGGGAGGGTGTCCATGGCTGCATGACAAATGCACAAAGGCCAGACTCTAGGTCTGGGGTCCCAGCTCCAGTAGTTTCCTGTATCCAAGCAATGCATGGAACAGCAGACTTCTGGCCTTGGCCAGGAGGCACCTCAGCAAGAATCTGTAGACCACGAGCCAGGAAAGCTCTTGGAATGTTTTGCTCTGGACAAAGATCCTGGGGTCTTGTCTCACCCTGGCAAGGTAGTAATGACTAGGCACCCAGGAGAAAATGACTGAGGTTAGATTTCCTGCTCATCAGCAAGATGGGGTCTTGGAGTCTCATTTGTTTTGATTTAAAGGAAATAATTTTAAAAACCATTTCTGGTACATGAACTGGTAAAGTAAATTACAAAAGTATTTACTAAAATACTTTTAGTGAGGGGGCGCCTGGGTAGCTCAGTCAGTCAGTTAAGGATCTGACTCTTGGTTGCAGCTCAGGGTCATGAGATCAAGCCCCACATCAGGCTCTGCACTCAGTGGGGAGTCTGCTTAAGATTCCCTCTTTCCCTCTGCCCCTCACCCACTGGAGCAAGCACACACACTCTCTAAAAAATAAAAATAAAAATAAAATATTTTCAGTGAGGATGACTGTTTAGACACTAAACTTAGCAAGATCATTCTAACTCTAAATTCTCAAAATATAGTCCATATAATTTGCCTCCAAATAAACTTATACCATCTAGTGTATAAAATCACTTAGCACTTAGAGATATGCATGTTTCAAAGTCACAGACTTTGAGAAATCAAATTATGTCTTAAGGCTGAGGAATCTGTGAGAAAATGAATCACTCTCATAGCAGTTAAATACTAGTCAGCCAAACCTACTCTTCTCTTGTAGGTACTCATCTTGTGAAATATCTGGAAAAAAAAAGAATAATAAAAGGGAGGTATATCTTTTCTTTGTCTTCTTCTATCAAGCACACCAAGCTATCTGTGGTGAAACCATCTCAAGGTTCCAAAGAGATTTTGCTCCTTGTTCAGAATTCTAGAACCAAGAAAATGGAAAACTTCTTCCTTCACTGTTTCAACACAGTGAGTACCTTTGTTTGGAAGGATTTTCCCACTGTCTTCTTTCAAAAATGTGTCAGTCAGAATGGTTTGGGGGAGGGTGGAAAAATATGGCGACTGGGACAGTGGTTATTGTACATCAGGTAGGCCAGTGGAGGGGTGAAGATTGAGAAATCCTACTCCATGAATACTGGCTGCTCTGTCATCCAACACCAGCAACACAACGAACTGAAGTAATACCTCCGTCCCGTCCCGAGGAGGAAAGAATAAAGTCCGAAAGAAATTTGTAAAGAAGGCATACAATGCAGCTCGACTGACTTGTTTTTTGACACGTAGCCTTGAAAAGAAGAATTTTGCCTCAGAGTCTTGGCAAATGCAAAATGATTTTTTTTGATAAGTTTTAACATGCATTTTACTACATGTGTGAAGAGAGTGAGGTTGAGAAAGGCCAGGTATCCAAAGACAGGGAGGCTGTCAGGTTTCTCTTTTCTGTGTCATTTTTGTTTAGTTGGTCAAATGAAAATTCAACACCATATAATTAGATGGTTGTTTATACATGATTAAGCATGAGCTCATTGGACTTTACATGCCAAAAAGTCAGAGATGTGGTTAAGGGCAAGAAGGAACTATTAATAAAAGGAAATAAAGCTGTAATACATTTTTCACTTATGAATAAAAATAATTCAAAGGTCTCTAGATGGAAAAAGAAAGAAAAAATCAACCATGAGTAGGGGCAAGAAACCAGGTAATTTTATAAATGGTTAGAATTCATGTGATATAAAACATAAGCCACTGGTACAAAAAAGCTCTTCCTCCTCTATGATCGTAATCCTATTTTTGTATCTCGTAAACATAACTCACAATGAGAACATAACAAAACATACCTGTATTATATTTCTTTAGAATTGTTCTGGGAAATACTTAAGCAAGAATATGTTGTGCATTCAAAAGAGTTACTTGTTCTCTTCCTGTCTTCACCAGTAATCCCCTCTGGAGAAACCAAGAGTTGTCAGCTTCCTTGTAAAAGGCAAGTATCCTTCACTACTCACAAATGCAGAATTTCTCTTCCCCAAATGAAGTGAGCCCATCAAAATCAAGGTTAAACTGGCCATAAACTTCACACAGGTAAAGGAAATCTTCCCAGATCCCCCAGAGAATCTGTGATCATAGCTTGGGGCTTTGAAAAGTGGTCAATCAACTGCTTACAGAGATCAAACACCAAGCTCTGGATGAGGTGAGTGGGCCAAGTCTTTCATATGACAGAATGACCTGATCCAGGCTCAGCCTACTTATTACACCTTAGGTAAGATTTTCAAGCCACTACTACCACTTCCCCCTATTGCCAAGACACACCAATAGGAGTTACCCCCAGAGGCCACCTAGGCAAACGCAAAACAAACCCCAGAGACCCTTTGACTGTGTGTCCTGTATTCTACAACCAAACGACTCCTTGGGTTGTCAATGACTGGTACTTTTGCACATCATCGTTATAGTACAGCCTACCGATCAGAATGAGTAAAGCCCATATGAAACCCAACGTATGGTCCTTAAGACTGAAGTGAAAATGAACCTACTAACACTCAAAAAGCCCACAATGGGATCCCTGGGTGGCGCAGCGGTTTGGCGCCTGCCTTTGGCCCAGGGCGCGATCCTGGAGACCCGGGATCGAATCCCACGTCGGGTTCCCGGTGCATGGAACCTGCTTCTCGCTCTGCCTGTGTCTCTGCCTCTCTCTCTATCTCTCTGTGACTATCATAAATAAATAAAAATTAAAAAAAAAATTTTTAAAAAAAAAAAACAAAAACAAAAAGCCCACAATGCCTAGAAAGCATAAACATTAACTTTTTCAGCCTGAGAGCAACGTCTCCAAGTAACATCAGTTCCCAATCTGTCAGAGAGACCTTCCATCTCAACCACCACCTCCCTCAACCCCCTCCTCTTCTCTCCTGCCCTCCCCCCAACCACACACACACACACACACACACTCACTCACACACACACACACACACACACACACACACGAACATCAATCAGCTCTGACTCCCAGAGTTATCATCAATCCTGTACATACATACCTGCCCACTGAAACTTGAATGCAATATACTTCATTTAAAGCCATAGGACATACCACAAAATACAGACACTCTGTAAAAGTTCATTTCCAAGAAACTAAGATGATCATAGAATAATACATCCCTAAAAAGGCACAGATATTTGAGACAAAGCACAATATTCACAACTAATTTGGCAACATTAACCCACAAGGCCTTATGTATTACCTACCTGTGTGTCTTATGTGAAATACTAAAGGTAATTTTTAATTGTTGACCTAATTTGGTGAAATAAAGTTCTCAACATACTCATTTAGTGTTAAAATCCACCCACAGCTGAGGGAAAAACACACTTTCACAAAACAAATTCTTTATGAGCCAGAAATTAATGTCTTCTTGTGTGTAACATTGAAGGAAGAGGGAAAATCTTGCTAAATTAATATATATTGATTATTTGAAATAGTTTAATATCTACTATAGTTCCAGATAAGAAATGTGATAACTTATTTCTAAACAATGTGTGGCATGTAACTCAAGACCTCTTTTCATCAATAATTAATATTAATAATTAACAAGTATAAACAACAAAAATACCTCTTGGAAATGTTTCTACCCAGCCCTTTCCTCATTCCAAAGCCGGCCTGTTGCCCCCCCTTTACCCTCTATGTGGGGTTAATAACTAAACTTCCCTCCTCTCTGACATGCAACACTACCCCGCAGCAATCTTCCCAAGAATGTGTGCACAAATGCATAAGATTGAAAAGAATAAAAGTCTTATCAAAGTCACCTGAATCTAACAAACAGATTTCTAAATTAGCATCTGCGGTTACAAACCCCTCAACGGTGAATTAGATTTTGCTCTAGTACAGAAATTCACCCCAAACACCTATGCTCCTTCTTACAAATGGAATGTCTTATGCCTTTAATCCAGGGATTAGCCTCATAATAAAAATTACACAGTCCTCTAGATAGAAACAGCAGAAGGGGAGGATAATGCAAAAACTGCTCATTTAAAAAGAGGCCAGAGCCAATGCACCAGGATTTTATTTGGCAGTCATTCTTAAGAGCAGTCAGTTTGACTTTTGAAAACGACATTGTTTTCCTTTCTCCATGATGTCTGCAGAATAGCATCTTCAGAGTCAAACACATCTCATTCCAAAGGTGCTCCACCATCTGTCTCTTAAACTTTTCTAGCCACCTGCCCCAGCACTTGATGTCCACATTTGTAAGCCCACTGAAATTCCTCTCTTCCAGACATTCATTCCTTGGCCAAACTGAACACTATGGAGGTAATACTCTAAGTTCCTAAAGTTCAACATCATGCTGTACTGTAAATTCTTACAGTAAATACAAATTCCACAGTCCCTGATCCCCTTGCTCCACATACCTCCAAACTCCACTCCATACGTTACCATTATTCCTCCTGAAAAGTGATCAAAATCCTCAGAGGATCACCTCATGCTTAAGTTATTCATGTTCCCAGGCTGTCTGGTCACTGACATTGAGAAAGGCTGCAAGGAAGCAGCCCTCTCACTGGGAGCTTCCCTACCATAGGCAGTGTCTGTTCACTTAAAGGTGTGGGGATAAAGGTGTTTCTACCTTTGTCCTGGCTGGGGGCCTCAGACGCTGTGCAGAGTACTCTGCATAGATTTCCAGGGCTGGGGCATCCCGGGTGGCTCAGCGGTTTAGCGCTGCCTTTAGCCCAGGGCGTGATCCTGGAGACCAGGGATCGAGTCCCTCATTGGGCTCCCTGCATGGAGCCTGCTTCTCCCTCTGCCTGTGTCTCTGCCTCTCTCTCGCTCTCTCTCTCTCTTTCTGTGTCTTTCATGAATGAATAAATAAAATCTTTAAAAAAAAAAAAAAAAAAGATTTCCAGGGCTGCCTGCTCTTTGACTTCACAGTGTCTTGGTGGGCAGTCAGGGACAGCAAGGACATTTAGCAAAGGCTGGTGTGCCAAGGAGAAAAGCATCTGACAAATGCAGCCAAGGAAACAATGTCTCCCTTCAAGTGGAAATGCTGGTGAAGTCAGCCAGCGCTGGCCGCACAAACAATGCTGGGCAGGTCATTAACTTGCCTGGTTCAGACAGCGGCGATGAGCTCACCCACCTTTCTGGAAGTGCTATTTCAGCCGCTGAGTTTATACAAATAAAACCCATAATTTTCTAATGGCTAAACTAGGAATGTGTTCGAAAATAGCTAAGTCTCTGAGAACCCTGCAAAAGCCACACAGGGAACTCACGAAGGTGAGTCTGCGAAGGTGAGTCTGCAGTCAGCTGTTCAAGTTTGCATACATCTTTATAATTGCTACATATGTATTACTTCCAAAATAATCAACCACAAAAGCAAATGGGAATTTTTTTTTAAGTTAGGTGGTTACTGCTGCATTGTTTTCTCCCTTTCTTTTTACCTTTTGCAAAAAGTAAGTTAGTCGTTAACCACACAAAGGAGTTAACGTTTAACTTGAACACTGAGAGTGCTTTAGCTTGCAATCCCTCCTCCCCTTCTTTCTTATTATAGTGAAAAGAGGTTCAGGAAAACTCTTACTAATTATTGCAGATCCTAGAGGGATCTGACTGTATCATTTTGCTTGCCACGCTCACAGGAGGCCCCGGGTCCTTCACACACACCCCACTCCAGGAGCCCAGAATTGCTGCCCACTCCAGCTCCCACCCATACCCCTACACTCCCTGTCATCAAAGATCAGCTCCCAGTGCCACCCACTCCTTGAAACAAACCTTCCAGATTCCTACTCCCTACCCGCAGGTTACAGTGCCTTCTCTCTCCTGTAAAACCACAGGTCTTGTTATTTTTGCATCTTTTGTGTTAGTAATCACTTCCACCTTGGGTATTACCTACACCTATCCCCCTTAACTGGCAGGTCTACAAGGATAGAGAATGTGCCTGATCCCCTAGGACGCCAGGCCTCAGCATCCTGCACAGGGCAGACGCTCACTGAGGGGACAGGTCATGTCCACACCACACACTTGCAGCATTTTAGAGGTGGGGGAAGGGCTCCAAGGAAGACAATATTTTATTATTTAAAATAGCACAGTGCTGGGAGGCTCAGACATGGGGTGGCAGAGGGGATGCCTCTTTTTTGTTGCCCCTGCCATTCCTGAGCTGTTTTCTCCTCTCACTCCCCACTAGACAGACTACACCTCACTGAGCACACAGTTCTGCCCCATGGATGCAGCAAACTGTTGGCCTTGTCACCTTTTCTGTGAAGCCCCCTATGGAAACAGGAATCTAACACACTTCTCTCTCCTCCCCCTCTCCTTAGCCATTCAGAAGAACCACGACAGTGGTGCAGGGGTTACCTAGACATCAACATGGTGGTCTTATTTCCTCACCAAGAACTTACAACCTTACTGCTGCTGCTACTATTACTACTATTAATAATAATAATACATCAATACATTAAAAATACATGACAGCAAACATTAATGGAAGGCTTAACTTGGTACCAGGGGCAGATGTCTGGCTCTATGCCTGGGTTAGCCCACTCACCTCACTAAACAATAATCCTGATTATTACCATCCTATTTCACAGAGGAAGCAATCTGAGGTTAAAAAACATAGTCACCTGAGAAAAGTGAGGAGTCAAACCCAGTTAGTCACACTCCAAAGTCACACAAGGGTGTCCAAGAGCTCATCCATTCTTAGCCATCACCCTCCATATAACTGCAGAAATACTATGAAGTGGAGAGGAGACAGGACAATTGGACACTGATCCTTCTCCCAAAACTTGAACATTCATGCATGCATTCATGCCTCTAACATCTTTGTTTCCACATATAAGCAACAGTCAGGAACAATACCATAACTGATTCTGTGTAGGTATCATAAATGCTGTTGTGTGTACACATAAGCAGAGGACACTAGTTTAACCTCCATAGCAGTGGTTAAATGTCTATCATATGACCCTTCTTACTTTCAGGAATTTTGGGTGGATAACATCAACATCCTTTGTTCACCCATTCATCCAGTGGTTAAATTGTCTGGTAGGAGCAGCTGAAACATAGATCAAGAGAATTATGGCACACACTCATGTCTGATAAAATAAGGTAAGATCTCAAAGCTGTTGGGACATTGAAGAGGATATGATAGTGATAATGACAGTGATCTTACATCCGCATACACCTTACTACAGAAAGGATTTACTAATTTGCTATTCATTTAACAGTCTTGAGTGCACACAATTCACCGGGATATACATAGGGATGTCAGAACATGATAGGTGTGTGTACATGCCTGTACATGCACAGATACACATACATGCACACAGTCACACACACAGACAAGCACAAAGACAATGACACAATGAGTCAGGTGCAACAAGATGTGAATATGAGGTGCCCTGAATGAGCAACCTCCCACGCAGTCCAACATTTTACAGGGACCCTTTCTACTAGAAATCAACCTATCCTTAGAACAATACAAATAACTTTAAATGGAGTCTTGTCTAAAATTCTGCCTCAGTAACATAAGATTTTATCTTTCAAAACTGCACTGACATAAAAGCAGAGTCTAATCAGCTATCACCTATCCCCAGGCATGTGGCTGCACTCTGCACTCTGTAGGAAAAATAGTAACATAAGGAGGAGAGAGACGTGGATGTATGGGTAAGTGTGGTCAGTGCTATGGAGACAAGAAGGGATAGGCCAGAGTCAAGTCACAAGGCCAGGAAGCCAAGTTTGGTCTGTAGCTGTGCAACTGTGTGAACTTGACCAAACCACGTAGACTAAACCTCCTTGTCAAGCCTCGTTTGGTGAGATCATAAAATAAATTATCTAGCCCCCTAGCTGGGCAAAAACCATATGCTCAGTAAGTGTTCATTTTCTTTCCTCCCTGCAGATCACAATGAAAACCTTTCATCTCTCATAATCTAAAAGGCTAACTTTAAACTAGAATAAATAATGAAATCATTTCAAAGACTTTCTTCATGAGAAAAGATGCATCCTTGCTCCCACCATGCTTTGAATTCATAAATTTACATGCCAAGAAGGAGTAATAGACATCATGTTTCCAACCTGGTCAAATTCAAGTCCAGAGAGATAAAGTGACTTTCCCCAGGACACACAGCTAGTTAACGGCAGAATCAGTACAAAAATCCCAGTAGTCAGGCGCCCGACTAATCTCCCTTTCTACTATATCCTACCACTTCCATGGGACTGTCAGTTATAAATGATGCTTAATGGTGCAAATACCTCTGAAGCAGTTAAAAATGTCTTTCGCCTTCAAAATAGAATGAAGATGGCAGATGGCAGGCTCCTCCTACACAATGAGAATTGAATTTGGGACAGGAGTGTTCATGAAGAGATGAATAGTTGGAGGAGAAAAGGAGTAAGCACAGAAGACGGGATTAGGAGTGAAGAGAGACACAGAGACCCCCTACCTTACAAGTGTGCCTAAAGATAAGTCCCATTTCGGTCCATTAATTGAGTCTGAAAACACCCCTGGACAGATTTCTCCTTCCTCTGTCTATAAGCTTAGAGGATACAAAAGACACCACTCCCAGATCAGACAAAAATCTATGAATTTTCAGGAGGAAAGAGAAATGAGATTATTTACCTTCAGTAGTTTAAAAAAAGAGGTTCAGTTGGAGTTTGCTTAAATCTTGTAAACCTTAGGTTTTAGCAGAATCATGGCTGACCCACAGTTTTCAGTGGGAACCGTGCCCATTTGTTTATCTGCCAAATGTAAATCTGCCATAGAACCAATATTCAGGCTGCTCTGGGACAGTAAGCATCTAGTTAAGGAATGCAGGTAAAAATCTAATTTCAACATATCAAACTTGACAGTGTAATTTCTTAAGATTCCCATCTCAAAGAAAGTTTACAAGCAATGAACGAGGCTATAAGGCAATGATTATGTCCTAGCATAGTAATAATTGCAGAACAATTGTCCAATTAGCAATCATGCACTGAGGGATTTCCTTTGCATTGTGGCCTTACGGTCTTTGTCTCTGTTCTGAGGAAAAATTCTGCCTTCAGGAGTCTGAAATAATGAAAGGGCTCTTCATTATGTCAATGAGTTTGGATGGAGTCCCCATGGCACAGGAACCTTGCCTGGTAATGAAACACAAGAATCATCTGTTCCTAGTTAAACCTGCTCATACCCCTCCCATAGCTGGGAGAGGCCTAGTTGAAATCCCCAAGGAGAACCACTGGAAGGTGACAGGACCAGGGACATCTGGGGTTAGGACCCTCAGTCCTCCTTGGGCCAAACTGCTCCCCTAAGGCCCCTCTAAAAAAAAAATCTGAAAAACATCATATAAAATTCTATAAAACTCTATTTGACAAGTATTTAGGGGATGACCCATTCATACAGGTCTCGTCTGCCTGGAAATTGAAGCTACAAACTCTCCCAATCCCATATCTCAACTAGTCAGACAACCAGTAACAGTTTTTTTCCCACTGCCCATCAAGCCTATTAGGTGCCACCTCAGCAGCTGTGAAAACTACACTTCTTCCAACACCACTCAACCATAGTGTGCTAGCCTCAAGAAGGCAGAGCATAGCTCATCCAAAGGAAAAACTTTCTAGCAAGCAGAAGTGACTTGGAAACACCCTGTAAGACACAGCTCTTGCCCCCAGAGGAATACACGGAAGGGTTGCCAGGACACTGTAGACGAGGCAGGGTGAAGAGGCCACAAGGCAAGGTTCCTAAACTCTTTGCCAACACTTTGTGACATCCCCAAAGGCTTTAAAACCCAGTGTGGAGTTCTCAATTTTTATGTAAACTATGAGAATTTTCAATACTCTCATCCAAAGGCTATTTCTTATGCTTCTCTTCTTTCTAGGCCCCTATACTCTCTGACATGAGGCAGGTAAATTAACTTTTCTAGGTCTCAGATTTATCGTCACTCAAAGGAAGGCAAGGGATTAAGGAACCTCTCAAGTCCCTTCTAGCTCAAACATTTTCTAAATAAACACTGAGTTTACTCTCCTTACTTTCTACCAATTAAATTCCAGAAATTCCATCTACCTATACAATGCAACAGAATCGGTGACAAGTTACAATGTAAATAGGGCAAAAGCAATAGATTTCTTATATATTCTCCATTATGAGTTTTAAAGTGTAAAGGGAAATTTTTTAGGTTAAAAATACCTAGGAATAGGATGTAATATGAAGAAAACTATTTCTTTTTTCCTGAAGACATGAATAAATACAGACATATACATGTTCCGAGGTGTAAATACTAATATAGTATATTGCCTCTTCTAAACTATTTCATAACCTTAATTCCTGGTTTCTCAGACTCTCATTACTGACACTTCGTGCCAGATAATTTGTATGTGTGCGTGCATGTGCGTGTGCGTGCATGTGCATGCACAATGCAGAGAGGCTACACTGGACATTGCAGGTTGCTGAGCAGCATCTGCCTCTACCCACTAGATACCAGTAGCACTCCCCCCAGTTGTGACATCCAAAACTAAAGTCTGTCCAGACACTTCCAAATAACCGTGGTGGACAACATCATTCAGGTCAGGAGCCATGACTGATTGTGAAGTGCTCAGGTACCCTTCCTTATTCACTACCTTGACAACAGATTCTGAAGTTCTTTTGGAAGAATAAACTCTACTAACTGTCCAAAAGGCTTTGAAGAAGAAAATACATGATAGAGCTAGGAACGTGAAAATTGTGGAACACTGAAGGAAGGCTACAAAACGGAAGACAAACAGAATAGAAGCGAAAGGTCATGACCTCAAACACAATGACAATCAGCACACAATGGTATGACAAAGGAGTGGAGGATAGGAGGGTACTCAGTAAACTGTAGTGGAGCAACTATTTACTGTTTGGGGGGTGGGGGTGGAAATCAAAGCTAAATCCTTATCACACTATTTTCTGGTTATGTATTGCTACATAACAAACCACTCCCAAATTTATGGTCTTTAAAGCAACAATTTATTATTACCTTGTATGATTTACCTAGGGTGGACTGGGCTCAGCAGCATATGCTTCTCTCATGCCCTGTGGCCAGATGTCATCTAGGGCTGAAGGGGGCTCTGTATAGACTTCTCACATGCTGACTGTCCATGGGAACACCTCAACATGGCCAGGGCATAGGACTTGGGATCCTAACAGCATGGCAGCTGCCATGGAAGAGGCTGTTCCCAGGCTGTTTAAAGACCATTCCTGCACAGGCACAGCATCACTTCTGCCATATACTACTGGCCAAACTAATCTTGGGTTCATCCAAATTCCAATGGGGCAAAGGAATTAACTCTACTTTGTAAGAAAGCAGCAGGGCAAAGTCACACCACAAAAGAACACATGGAATGGGAGAGATGTCTTCAGCCATTGGTGGAAAATACAATCAGCCACAATATACCAAAACAAATTTCAGGGAAATTCAGAGCTGAATATTAAAAATAAAACCACTAAAAGAAAATACATGAGTTTTTAAAAAAATATTAGGATCTGGAAGGCAAAGATGTAACTGCAAAAATATTTTAGCTCAAAAAGCACCGAAACAAAATGAAAAGGCAAAAAGACTAATAATTTGCCAGCATTCTATGTACAAAGGGTTAAGGGCTTAACATATGCAGAGGCCTTACAAATCAATAATAAAGATAAACATTTGTATGACAGGGGAAAGGCAAAGGACATAAACAGTTCACAAAAGAACCCAGTAGATAAGACATAAAGTAGACACTTTTAATTCTGCTACTAGATTGAGTGGAGTATAAAGTGTGATCTAACCCATTTAGGGAGCAACTTGGTAATACAACCAAGAGTATTTAAAATGTTCATTTGACCCAATCATCAACCAACATTGTAAAATTTATTTGTGAGCATACAGTTTTAACAAAAAAGAAACCAAACTTGATTAAATAGAGTATACTTCCACACACATTTAAAAAAAGTCTGCTGTACGTAAAAATTATATTTTCAAAGAATTTGAAACACATGGGGGAACATTCATAACAATGTGGAGAAAGAAAACACAGCACTTTATTTAGGTATTAATCACTGCTATTATCTATTACAAAATAGTTACGCATGTTTATCTCCTAAAATATTAGCAACGGATATCTCTGTGTCTGGGGAATACCGGAAGGTAATTTTATTGTATTCTTTGGGGTTTTTTCAGTATTTAAAAATTTTTCTACATAAACATGCTATTTTTATACTCAGAAAACAAAACAAAATAATACTACTTAAAGAAAAATATCAGTACTGGTGGATAAAAAACTGAAAAGGTCACATGTTACTAAGTTATTGCTGGAAGATTAGAAAGTCAAAACAGGAGAATGAATATGACTGTGCATGCTGTGACATCAGGGGTGATTACACCTAGAGCCACTGACCCACGGTCTACTTCATCCACAACCAAGTCACTTTCTCAGGCTCATGACCTTTCTCGGGCCATTGTGTAGATTCTGTTCAGTGTGACTGCTTTAGAAATTTTTCTCTTTCCCTTTTTAATATTCAGCCCATTTGTTTTCTTTGCTAGGCTCAAAATGTTTCTGTTTCTGTCTTCACAGGCCTTTAAAATGATGAAATATTTAGGAAAAATTTGTACTCACACCAGGAAAACACTGGCTTCTGCTCCTCTTTACCCAAAGCCCTCCTGAAGTTCAGAGGATCTTGGTCAGGTAGAGCCTCTACTGTTCCTCCCAATTGGAGGGACCATGAGAATAGCAACTCCCTAGTCCCCTGGTGCTCAGACTTTGAGTATGTTATCAGAATCCCCTGAAAAGCCTGTGAAAACACAGAATACTGGCTCCACCTCAGAGTTTCTAGATCAGTAGGTCGGGGAGGGGGAAGCCTGACGACTTGCAGCTCTAGTAACTTCCCAGGTGATGCTGCTGCTGGTCTGGGGACCCCCACTTTGAGAACCATGGATCAAGATCATACAACCAACTAAGCATCTTCCCACCGTGTGCTATTCATTTATCTCTATTATTCACATTAAAAATATATTATTTGGTATTTGTTGACACACCAAATCACTCACAACCCAAATAAATCCTAGGACCTCTCACTCCAGTTTCAGATGAGGTACTCCATTCAAAGAAACAAACTTGGGCAATGCATGTAAACATCACCTTTGCTGCCAGAGCTCTCTGCCATCCCCTTTGACTGGCAACTCTTACACTCTTCAGCAACCCAAAGCCTTCCTTCACTCTTGTACTCTCCCAGAGAACAGAACAAACTCTCCCTAGGGTTCCTGCAAGAATGAGGTTCTTCTTGGGGCACCTGGGTGGTGCAGTCAGTTAAGGGTCCAACTTCTGGCTTCAATTCAGGTCATGATCTCAGAGTCATGGATAGAGCCCTGCATCAGGCTACACACTCAGTGAGGAGTCTGCTTGAGATTCTCTCTCTCCCTCTGCCCCTCCCTTCGGTGTTCTTTCTCTGTCTCAAATAAATGTCTTTTTTTAGAAAAATAAGGCTTTTCCCTCTTCTCTCCTTTCTCCCACTGTTCCCTCCCAACACAAATTCACCTATACCCACTGCCATTCATCTTCTCCTACTATTTGCTGATTAAAACCTCAGGTAGAGTGGGGTAGGGATACCCCAGGAAAGCATAGGATTTCTTTCTTTTCAAGCAACACTACAGTTTCCTTAAAGAGCACGAAGAGAGAGAACCACTCAATCAATCACACCAGCAATTAATCATTTTTGTCCCCATTACACATATACCCTTCCATCCATTTAATATCCCTTTGCCAGGTGTCTGCTGTGTAACGGGCTTTGTGTTAGGGATTAGAGAACCTGCAAGCAAAAGTGGGCTCATTCAAGAGGGTACAGGGGCAGAGGAAGCTTCGTGGACACATAGAGTAGTTGGCCTGCATGGTAGAAGTTCAAACCTGAATGTTATGTCCCTTAAAACCCACTAGCAGAAACTGGAAATACTTTCTCCAGAGCTTAATTTCTGTGACTTTTGCCCCATTAAAATGCACATGTCCTTGTTAAGGGTAGCTCCTTAAGTTGCCAAGGGTCACGCTACATGTGAGTGAAGTTTCAAGCCCTTATCTGATAAGAACGGCCATGGATATCTTAGAGAAAGAAAGACATGAAAGGATGGGAGTCTCAAGGGTACCTGAGACAAACCACATCCCTCCCTGGTTGTGACTTCTCAGATGGGTGTCCTTGAAATGCCTTTCCCTACCCCAGTCTGCATCTCGTCAGATGGAACCATGCAATGGTTCTCCAGCTGTGCTGTCTGAGCCACCAGTATCAGCATCACCTGGGAACTTGTTAGAAATGCAGGTTCTCGGGCCACACCCCAGACCTATGGAATCAGAAACTCTGGAAGTGGGGCGCACCCACTGGCACTTTCTCAGGCCCTTTGGGAACTACCAACATATGCTCGAGTTTGAGAGGTACCACCTGACACCTATTACAGTGTCTGCCTTTCCACCATTACTATGTACTATTACCATGGGTCTTACTGGTTTGTCAGCTTCCTTTCGTGGTCTAGGATGTCAATTTCAGATAGGTGTATGAGGAAACTATAAGCTACTCATTAAGACAGACTAAGCTCTGTCACAGACTAAGCTCATTATCACAGACTAAGATCTGTGATAACAGGCAGATAGTATGTGTCTGTGGCCACAAAGGAAGAGCCAGTAGCTACAAAGGAAACTAATAAAGCCATTGATAAAGGTCAATGTCAATAGCCTTGTCGTTGTAGTCTGCTTCTCCAACTGGTACAACCTGTAATGGCCTCCAAAGCAGGAGTGGTTTTGCCTTCTTTTGCTCTCCACCGGGCATGTCTTCACATGCAGTGGAAAAGGCCCATAAGAATCCCTGTTGCACAACAAAATGTTCAACTCATGTTATTTAACATCCTTGATCTCTCTTTGGAGGGGAAAAGGGAGGGAGGAAGATGCATATTTTTAGAACCAGGGGACGATTTATCATTCAATGAAACAGCATAGAAAGAGGCTTAAATCAAGTGTGTGGAAATAATATGTTGTTATTACTAGTCTTTACTCTGCTAAATTATAACCTATAAACCCTGCAACGCTTGACTTAAACATCCCATCCGCGTTTGCAGGAAATCTAAATGGTTATTTCCTTCTTTACTGCATGCATTACAGGAGGATTTACTGTTGCTTCCACAAAGCGTATGTGATGAGCGAGCTATCCAGGATGCCAGTGTAACCAGGCACGATGGATAAGCATGCAGCCCACATCACGTATGTATTCTGGGAGCCTTTATGTGCACTTAATTAGTTCAGCTATTGCTTTCATGGTTCATTTAGAAGCTTCATGCTTCATTAAATATCAATAAATTTTATCCTCAAAAAACCTTTTCAGTTTTTTCAATTGTCTTTTCAAGTGATAATCTTGTTAATGGATGTATATATTGCAAGTATGTCTATCAGAACCAGCAAAACTCTGCATTGCCATGGTTGCAGTACCCTGAAGTAATATGCAAATCTTATTCTATAGTTTAGAACACATGCCTCATCCACACATATTTTCTTACAGTAGGGGAAAAAAATCTTTTTTAACTTTCCCAAAACGATGCATCTTTTAAGCTTCTATTTTTATTTCGTCAAGAATGCCTACTTCTGTTTCATAAGCTCCTTTTATCCATTACATCAATTCCAAGTTCTCCTTATTGGAAAGACAGGCTTTTAGCAACTTTTCAATGCATGAAAGAGAAGTTTTCAGGAAACATGTGTTCTTCACTTCCCTGTTCCATGCATCCAAAGAAGGCAGGGGTCACAACTGAGGGCTTATCCTGTCAAGTATTATAGTCGTCTCTATCAGTGAACGATCTGGGCTGTTCACTGCAAGCTAAGAGCCAGGAGGTCAGCTGGGAGAGGGTCAGGATGATGAAGGAAGAGACCCATCTATCTAAGCAGAAATAGCACCTGCTAACACACCTCCCCCACCTGCCAGGTCGCGCTCGCGTGTCTTCACTGCAGAGGTATCTCAAACCTGCTCAGTCAGGGAAGTTGTCACTGGCTTCCTCCTTTTCCTAGAGCACTTTGTTAACGCGCCCATTATAGAACATATTATCATGTAGTATAGTTATCCATCCATTCATTCAAAAAAAATGTACTTCTAAGGATACAATGGTAAACAAGACAAGTAAGATCCGCTTTTTCGTAAAGTGTACATTCTAGTGGTAAGGAGATGCACAATAAAACAAGTGAATGAATGAATGAACAAGGTAATTTAAATGAGAAGTGCCATGAAAGAAAGTAAGCAGGTAGATGGGACTGGGCATCATGAGGGCCAAGTGGTGACTTTGGACAAAGTACGTCAGGAAGGCCTGTGGAAGACACAGCTCATAAACCAAGATGCAAAGGATATAAAGAAAGCAGCCACTGGGAAGCTGGTCCAGCCTGGTGTGTTGGAGGTAAGAAACGAAAACCAGACTGGCTGGAATATACTCAGCAAAGGTGAGTGTGGTACCAGATAAATTTGGAGATGATTTACCAATCTTCTGACTTGAGACTATGAGCCCCCAGAAAATAGGGCCCATGTCTTACCTGAGCCTCACCTCTGGTCCTTTGTCTCATATCTGATGCTTGGTCAACAAGCATGTGTTGAATGAATGAACTTAATGAGCCAGTTCCCAAGGTCACATATGAAAAAAACACTGAGGATATTTTTCTCTCACTTTGTACATTCCGCTTTCTCTCAGCTACTCTTTCAACATGGAGGATTACGTTCGGTCCTTTTTATGCAAAGATAACATACCATGCACTCTTACTGCTGGAAAAGGTTTTTTTGGTTATTTTTCCATCAGAGATAATAAATTTGTGCCTAGAGGTCCATGAAGTTTCACTGATGACTCGTGTAACCAAGGGTGAAATATACAGGAATGAAGAACCAGGAGTTAAAAGGCCAGCCCAATGGGGTTTCAAAAATAGCTCAGAAGAGTTCAGACTCACATCCTAGGAGCAGTTTATTTATATGGTGTTTCACTTCAGCCAGTAACAGCCAACTAAGAGTGAACATTAATATTGTCATCACTGTCATCATCATTGTCTCTTTGAACACAAAATAATACAAATGAACTTCCATAGTGAACTTTATTATCATGATGGATGAAAAGACAGAGAAGGAGACAGCCTGTTAGAAATACTTTCATTTCTACCCAACAAAACATTTTCATTCCTTCCAAAATTGCTTTATGTTGTCTCCTCCATTTCTTCCTCATCACAGGCATGGTAGATGGGAGACAATTTCTGAATAACGAATGAATGAATGCCTCATTTCATTTCTTCACAACAACTCCCAGTGGGGATAAGGAATGGACCATGTTGGCACTGACAGGCTTCAAGACCACCACAAATCCAGAAAGCCAAGTGTGACCACATTGGATACGTGTGGGAAATGCAAACTCGCTGGATTTATGCACACCAGTAAAAATTCCAAAGGGGCCTGATGCCAGGAAAATGCCTTATTTTGTCAGAAAGTACATCTCCCACACAGCAGCAGGTCTGGCATAGCTTGAGCCACATGTTAAAAACAAAGCAAAGTGACATGTGATACGGGCCTCACTGCCTGATGACAGAATTCACGAGCTGTCTTCACTCTGAGCTTTTCTGGAACAAACTGAGTCCACATAGCCTAAGCCTGTTTGACAGCTTTGTCTTATTATCATGTTGTTTTCTGCAAAGTTCTTGCCTTTTAGATAACCAAGATTTATTTTTCTTATTACAATTTCAAGATTTATTCCATTACCGATTATTAAATGATCACCTCATTCTAAGGAACTCTGTACTTTCCAATCTATCCTATAGTCAAGTTAGTATTTCAGACATAATGACCCTTTTCCAACTTCTGGAAACATGTACGTGACTTCAAAAAATATTCAAATCCACTGGTAAACCACATAGTGGCACCCCTCTTAATATTCACTGCATGGACTGACTACACCTCAGAATCTCCATGGGTAGTCATAATATACTGGTTTTTTAAAGCCATAATTTTTTGAATGGCCTACTAAAAATCTTTTTTTTTTGGTTAAGTTTGTTGTTTTGTCACTTCTGTGACACCTGTTCTGACCTGTATTTTAAGAGTAAAAAGAGCTTTACTTACTCTGGGCAGAGGAATCTTGATGGCAGTAAGTGGCTTCCAAATAATCTTTATGGATTCACTGTATTTTCTTTTTCCCCTTAGTCTGTATCTATTTGTCTATCTCCCTCTTGTCTAGCTCTGATTATTATGGTTTAGAAACAGGTGCCTTTCTTGCTGCATTAGTTTCCCAGGGCTGCCACAACGAAAGTGCCACAAACTGGGTGGCTTTAAACAATCAAAATTTATCCTTTCACAGTTTTGGCTGGAAGTCCTAAACCTAGGTGTTGGTAGGGCCATGTTTTCTCTGAAAGCTCTGGGGGAAGATCTTTCCCCACCTCCTCCTAGCTTCTGTGGATGCCAGCAATCCCTGGCATTCCTTGGCTTGTAGACACATCACTACAATCTCTGCACTTGTAATCACTTAGTGTTCTCCCTGAGTGTCTTCTGTGTTCAATGGCATTCTAACTTCCATGTCCGTGTCCAAATTAGATCCTGCCTAATCCAATGTGGCAACAGCTTTTAACTTGATTACCTCTACAAAACCCTATTTCTAAATAAGGTCACATTCTGAGATCTAGGTAGATATGAATTTGGGGGAGGAGAGGGGACACTATACTACCCTGTACAATTGCTAAGCCAGCATCCTCTCAGTTATCACTTGTCCCATGGAGTATGAAGGACATTGCTATCTGAAGAACATTACAGACAAAACAATTAATTACTCATAGAAGAACAGTGAAAGGAAGCTGACACAATTTGATGAAGAAGCCTAACAGGAAAAATGCCAGCAGCTTGGTGGTCTCAGGAGTGAGGCATTCCCACCTCTGAAGTTAATTCCCAACAGATCCATCATGCACAAGTACCTACCTACCATCTCTTCATGAAAATATCCCTTCTGGCTGAACCAGCTCCCTAAGGACTGCATCTTCTACCTATCTCTCACAGCAGCTACACGAGGACAAACAAGTATCAGCAATGCTCAAACATCACACTCAGCACTCTGGACACAGTATCATCTCCAGAGAAGAGAAGAAACTAAAGTCCACAGAGATAAAGCAATCAGCCAAATAACACTGGAGAGTCAGGATCTGAACACAAACCTGCCTGAGTCCAAAGTTGATGCCTCCTGTTTTATATCTGAGTGGGAGCATGCACATGCACTTGCACACACTCACACACATACCCCTCAGAAACAACCATTTCATTTACCTTGTTTCTGAAAAATATCATTTTCTTAATCTATAAAATATTAGAACTGGAAGACACCTTATATATCACCAATACCATAATTTCATTTTATAGATGAACACACTGACGACCAAAAATGCTAACTGAATGACTTGTCCAAGATCACAGGAATAACTAGCGACCACACTGGGAACAGAGCCTCAGACGACTCTCAGCTCCCAGTCCAGCCTGGCCACATCTAGCCCAGTAGTCTATGCTGTAATGCCATATTTCACAGACAGGTCAGCATGGTGGTGGTTTGGAGTATGGACACCAGAATTAGACTGCATGGATTTGGATCTTGGCTTGTAACATATATGTGGACCAGTGACTTCCTATCTTAGCCTCAATATTCTGGACTGTAAAAAGGAGGTAATAAAGACATGGGTTATAACATATTCAGTATCTAATGGGACCGTTGAGAGGAGTAAACATGCTCAAAATAGTGCTGAGTGCACAGCAAATGTTTAGTACAGGTTAGTTGTTGGTAGCAGTTCTATTTGTGGCTTTATCGCTACACAATTCTTATTATTGTGTTATTAGGGCCATCATAATCATCATCCAATGATAAGCTAACAAATGAGTGCCTCATTTGTTAGTGTTTTCAGTGTTTTCATCACCATACATTTCTAGCAGCCACACTGGTTGCAGGTCTTCATTCAAGGACACAGTGATACAGTGATTTCCTGATCTCTCCTAGTAATTAACTTCAACCTTATTTCATAATCGACTGTATGAGGATCCGATCGCCCTGTTTAACTGTTAACACAAAATGTGCAAAGGATCTTGATCCTGGTTTTAATTTCCCTAGTTGTGTGAGTCCACATTTAACTGCCATCTTCAAATGATGGTGGGTCACTTAGAGTCCTGAAAAGCCAACAATGTTATTACATCCTGACTCCGGCAAATCCTTGCTCTTGTCTCTCTCTGGTCTTATCACTTTGAGTCTTGGGAAGGCAGTCCCTGGGAAAATTATACAAACAGCCCCAAATATTTGAAATCAGCGTTGTCTTCACATGCGTATGCCTCTCTGAAAGCTTAGAGCGTTTCTCTTTCAGTTTTATTCTTTCATTAGCCCAAGGCTTGCTAATTAATTGGAATTTCCTAGGGCTTTTGTTGCTGTGACAAAGGCGAACAATGCGAAAGCTCATTCCATCTTGTTAAAGAGGTCTATCCACCCTCCAAAGTGTAGCATGAAGCAGGAGGGGTGAGAGGGAGGATTAGGCGACTTTGAAAGGGTTAGACTTTGTGGGTTCCTGTCCCCCTCCCCCAGCTGCCTTCATCTTCACCAACCCTGATTTATGGGAAGTGACATCCTAACCATGGCTTTCATCCCTCTAAAGGAGAGGCTGCTTGGAGGTCATTATGTTGGATCTAAAATTAGATGGCAAAGAACATCTTATAAGCCGGAACAAACAATATTGGGAAGCAAAAGATACTGTATTCGTTAAGAGGGCTGTTTGAGAACAAAAATTCATGGATCGGGAAGGAAGGGAGTAAAACCGAAATGAACACTCCCAAGCGAGGCACAGACCAGACCTAAAGGAAATAAAAAGATGCTTAATCTCGGCAAAAATAGCACTGCTCAAACCAAAGATAGCAGAGCAGCTGGAGGCTAGGAGTGGAGAAGGGGAGTGAAAGAGATTAATTCCAAATTTTGTTCCTGGCTTCCCTTTCAAAGTGTCACACTATGGCTTGATACACTGGGTTACTGGAACTCGTGGATTCCCCATGGGCCATGTTCATCCACACTGTGAGAAGTTCTATGGACACAGTTGGTAAGAGAGGCTGGAGGGACCCTCGAACCCAGTGACAAAGCTATTTCCAACATCACCCCTGCAGAGCTCCTTCTGATATAAACACCTATTGAATATCCAAGGCAAAAAATATATATATACATATACATACATACATATGTGTATATATAAATATATATATGCATATATATGTGTGTATATATATATATATTTATCAACTTCTGCTTTTTAAAATCACATCGTTTTCCATTGGAGCATTTACTGGTTCACAGGTAAATGTTCATCAAAAACACTTTGTAACACTGGACCCACACCTTGTGACATGGAGCTACCCCTAAAATTTTGTGCAGCAGAACCGGGAAGGTCTACAAAACATCTCCCCCTCCAGGCTGATGCCTGAAATATCACTGCAGCCACACAAGGTACCCCATGGTTTTGAACAAGTTGTGTGTGAGGTGCCCGTGCAAGCATCCAAGTAGATCTAGATAGGCAGTGGTGGGGAGGGTCTGGAAGTAAGGCTACAACTAGGTTCTGGGGGTGCCAGATGAGACTGCTCATGGTTCACACGTACTGGGGATACAGGACACAATCAGGGATGGAACTCAGAGAGTCTCCAATGTTTGGGGCCATAGGCAGAAAGGAATTTGCAAAAGGGGTAGAGAAAGCATGTTTAGGCTGGGTGGGGTGAACAGGGGAGCAGAGGCTGGGAAGGGAATATGCCACAGTATTTAAAGGCACAGACTCTGCAATGAGACCACTTGGCTTCAAATCGTGGAACCACAAAGCACAGAACTTCCCTCGGCTCCTCTTTCTCCTCAGGAAAACAGGGAAGACGGAACGTCACATAGTTGTTCCGATGCAAGTACCTGACACAGTGTCTTGCTCACTGAATTATCAAAAACTGTCAGACATGATTAATGCTTATTAAGAAGCATGGAGGAATAGATACATAAGGTCAGGGGTGACTAAGTGTGTCTCAGATCCTTCCCTGGAACTGCTCTGAATGCACTGAAGGGTGGAAAGGAAAGTCTCAGCTCAGGAGACACTACGGGAGGCATGTCTGAGGCATGCCATGAGGCAGAGAGAGGCCACAGGACGAGGAAGGTGGGGATCCATAGGTAAACCTGACCAGAAAGGAGGTGCGAGCCCTTTGGCTGCCTGGAAGGTGATGTGGACAGCATATCATCAATGGGCAGCAGCAGAGTAGAAGACAGCTGCCTCTGAGAGCAGGGTTCCAGTTCTGGGATGACTACTAACCTGCTGCTCACCCTCAGGAAGGTTCTTTCTCCTTCCAGAGCCTCAGTTGTACACAAGGCCACCCTGGCTCCTCCCGGGCCTCAACACATTACCCCAAGGCTCAGCAGCTACACGGAGAACACTGACCCTGCGGAAGACATCAGGGGTCTTCGCAAGAAACAGAAGACAGGTGTGTAGACTTCCCTCCTCCTCATTTCCCTCCTCTGTTTGCCCCAGTACCAGAGCAGAGAAGGAGGAGAAAATCAATTGAATCAAGGCTGAAACCAAAGTGGTGTTTCTGCTCATTGGGAACTCCAGCAGAATTCAGGCCCCAGCTGGGAAGGTGGACATGAGAGAAACAGATACGCATTTAGCGCTGATTTAAATGCATAATGGGAAGTGAGCTCGATTACCGCCAGACCCCAGCCTACTCGGTCCACAAGCCTCGTCCTGTCAGTGAGAGAAATGACTCCCCAGGTGACTATGCAGTGACTCGCATGGGAACGAGTGGCCACTGACACCAGGCTGGACTAGGAGCTCCTGTGTGCTGACTCAGCTCAGCAACAATTCCGCAGAAGAATGCAACTCACTGGTCAAAATCCAAATCATGACATTTTCTCAGAAGAGATTTTGTGTGGGATGTAATAGGAATGACTGACTGCAGTTGCTAAATTCTTGAGAAAATTTGGATTTCCCCATTTTCATGGAAAGCTGCAAAGACACCAAGAAAAAGAAAATAAAACATACTAACCCCTACTATGTGCTGGAAATCCTGTCATATGCTCTCATGCAAGTTCTCACATAAGCCTCATCACTCTGTGGGTCTTAGAGATCCTGAGCTCCCCCAGGAAAGAGGCATGGTACTCATCCATGAATCCTCAGTGCCTGATGGAGTGCTGGTACACAACAGGGGCCCAACATACGCTTGCAGAATGAGTGTAAGATTTTCCCGGTGCACAAAATGAGGATCAATGAGATTAACAAAGCGCATCCAAGAGGGTCACATTGCTGGTAAAAGTGGCGGCACTGGGGTGCCTGGGGTGGGGGTGGAGGGGTCAGTCGACGAAGCGTCTGCCTTTGGCTCAGGTCATGATCTTGGGATCCTGGGATTGAGCCCTGAGTGGGGCTCACTGCTCAATGGGAAGCCTGCTTCTCCCTCTCCCTCTGCCACTCCCCGGACTCGTGTTGTCTGACTCTCTCTTTCTCTGTCAAACAAATAAATAAAACTTTTAAAAATTTTTCAAAAAATGCGGCAGCACTGGAATTTGGGTTCAGGATTATCTGACCCCCAAGGCAAATTCATGTGCCCCTTACTGCATGGCTGCCCTTCAAATAATTCTCTCCAACCCCAACAAAGATACTTATTTTCTAACAGACAGATTGGATGATGTATATCACATTTGTGACTACTGCATCCTCTTCTTTATTTTTTTTTAAGATTTTATTTATTTCACAGCACAAGCAGTGGGAATGGTAGGCAGAGGGAGAAGCAGGCTTCCTGCTGAGCAGGGAGCCCAATGTGGGACTCTATCCCAGAATCCTGGGATCATGACCTAAGCCAAAGGCAGACGCTTAACCAGCTGAGCTACCCAGGTGCTTCACATACTCTTCTTTAAATCCTAGGTTGTTTTCAAAGTGTTTCTTTCAAGATACCATCCTTGGTCTGCCTGCTCCCCTCCACTGACTGAGTGTGGTCAGGATCTCCAGGGCACTGCTGAGAACACACGATCTCAAGGGCCTGAAGCGAGGAGGTCCAGAACCATAGGAGGAAGTCACTGGTCTCCTGAGATCTGTTCCAATGAGGTAGAAACATCACAACCAGCCTGGTCAGAGGCATTCTTTCCTTCCCTTCTTGATAGCAAAGGTTTCAATTTATAGCAAGCAAGTCAGACCAATTGTCTTTCTCCTTCCTCTCTCTCTCTCTGTCTCCTCTCTTGTTTGCCAAAGCTTCGGACTAGTTCTCTGTTGTAAATGACTTTCTATATCCAAAAATTAAGGGTCTTTTTTTTCCCCAATTATATATATGAGAAGTCAGGTCTTTCAGAGACTTTTTATTGGAAGCTGTTTGCTGGACTCTCCTTTTCCATCCAAGGAAGCCCAAAGAAATGAATAATGAGTGATCCAAAACACACTACATTTGAACAGTTCTGTATATTATATGCAAAGAAATGTTCCCACGACAAAGTCACTAAATGAATGTCACTGTGCCTGAATAGAGGAATAAAATTAAATTGTGATAAAAGCAAGTTGTTTAAAGGATCTTTAGTTCCTGTCTACCAAATTACCCTGAACATTATGTGCTGAACAAAGGCTCTGATACTCATAATATTAAGTAACAGAAACATTTTGAGAAATAAGCCAACATTTTTACTTTAAAAAAAGATTTATGTATCATTTTCTGGTTTTATGGGTATTGTGATTGTCCTCCAAACCTTTGAATAATGTCAAACCCTTTTCCAGCTGAATATTCTGCTCTACTATGTTCTCTTTAATGCTAGAGGCCATGTTGGGATGTCTTCTGGTAAATTAAACAAGAAGCTCCATGGAAATAGAGGTAAGTCTTTGTCTCCAGCTAGGCCTAATCACTGTAACAGCACTATATTTAATACAGATTCTCTAACTGATATGTAAGCAAAAGATTTAATTAATGAAAATCATAGTAGTCAGGTAGGAAAATATTTAATTTATAAGTGATGAACTATTTAAACTAAATCTCAGCACTTGGATATTTTCTTTCCCCTGGAGTCAAAGATCATCACCACCATGTTCAATGAGGAAGATGGAAAGAGCAGACAGTCCCATCTCCACATTTCAGGCATCTCTAGCCCTTAGTTAATTCTTTGCCAAGGTTCTACTGCTGTCAACATTGTCTACAGTTCTCTGAATTTTAATCTCATAAATGAGACTTCTACCACTTGGTACACACAAGGAAAGCATGAAGAATGACATCAAGATTTCTACTTTGCATTCACTGATTTTTAAAAAAATAACAGCATTACTAGCCCCAGATTCTGGATTACTAAACAGCTTTAAAAGATCAGAGTCTACTAAGACTTTGAGATAACTCCATGATGTTGTGATGTTGTCAGAAGTGAGATCTGAAGATGTTGCTTAGTGTAGAGAGGCAGAAAGCACCCAAGAGAATAAGCTGAAAGGTCTGGGTGTTAGTGACACAGTTCCCACTTACATGTGATCCAGGATTTTCCTTTGCTCCAAATGACCCTGGCACAATTGGTGAAATCACTAAGGTCTATATATTAGATAACAGTATGTATTGATACTAATTTTCTGATTTTGATACTGTTCTGTGGTTATATAGAGAATTTTCTTGTTTTTAGGAGCTATACACTAAAGAATTTAAGAATAAAATGGCACCATGTCCACAACTTACTCTAAATAGTTCAGAAAAAAAGTAGAGGGAATAATGGAGAAAAGTTAACATCTGGAATATCAAAGTAAAAAGTACAAAGGAATTCTTTGTATTGCTCTTGAAATCTTTGTTATATCTGAAATTATATCAACATAAAATTTAAAGGGATGCCTGGGTTGCTCAGTGGTTGAGCACCTGCCCCTGGCTCAGGGCATGATCCACAGTCTCAGGATTGAGTCCCACATCAGGCTCCCTGCCTGGAGCCTGCTTCTCCCTCTGCCTATGTCTATGCCTCTGTGTGTGTGTGTGTGTGTGTCTTTCATGAATAAATAAATAAAATCTTTAAAAAAATAAAATAAAAAATAAAATTTAAAATAGGGGCATCTGGGTGGCTCAATGGGTTAAGCATCTGACTCCTGATCTCAGCTTAGGTCATGATCTCAGGGTTGTATGAGCCCTCCATTGGGCTCCATGCCTGGGCATGAGTCTGCTTAAGATTCTCTTTCCCTCTCCCTCTACCCCCACTCCATTTGCGTGCTCTTGCTCTCTCTAGCTCTCTCTCTCTCTCTCTCTCTCTCAAAAAAAATTAAATAAGTACAAATAAAATTTGGGGTACCTGGGTGGCTCAGACTGGTTTATACATCTGACTTTGGCTCAGGTTATGATCTCAGAGTCCTGAGATCGAGCCTCACATCAGTCTCTGTGTTCAGCAGGGATTCTGCTTATCCCTCTCTCTCTCTGCCCCTTCCCCTGCTCCTGCACACTCTCTCTCTCATTCTCTCTCTCAAATAAAATCTTAAAAAATAAAATAAAAATAAAACTTAAAATAAATGCTGGCTAGGGATGCCTGGGTGGCTCAGTGGTTGAGCATCTGCCTGTGGCTCAGGTCATGCATGATCCCACATAGGATTCCCTACAGGGAGCCTGCTTCTCCCTCTGCCCATGTCTCTGCCTCTCTCTGTGTGTGTCTCTCATGAATAAATAAATAAATAAATAAAATCATAAAATAATAAAATAAAATAAAATAAAATAAAATAAAATAAAATAAAATAAAATAAATGCTGGCTGTATAATTGGCAATCAGTAAATTCACAGAATGGCACTTTAACTTCTCTTGGACATAGTATCCTCATACAAAAATGTCAGAGAGCTGGGCTATCCCCCAATGACTCTGGTTCCATAATAAGTACCCTCAACAACATAGAGTAATTTTCCTGTAACATAGAGAGAACCTAGTAACAGGAGTAGACATGATTCCTGCCTTTAAGGAGGCCAAAGTGATAAAAAGGGGTAAGTGTTCAAGATGAGTTAAAGCTAAGTGGGAAAACTTTTTAGAAGACACAAGTTTTGAACAGGACCTTCAAATCAATAAAAATATGAATTGGCAATGAAGTTAGAGGAGATATTATGGGAGATATCAGAGGGATCTTATGCTCTTTTTCTGAAGAGGCATGGAGGGAGGCCTGAGGTGGTCTCTTCCTAGGAGCACCAAGAAAGTTTGTCTAGCTAGGATGAGTGAAGCAGGATTCATTAACAGGTCTGCAATGTTTGGATCCATTTTGCAAAACCACACGTGAGGATCCCACTTAGGCACATGAGCTGACTACCTGACTGACCTGACAGGAAGCCTCTAGCCCACTCTGCCATTAACAGTGAATTAAAGTCTCTGAGATAGTTATCCAAAGCACACACCCATCCTGTTCTCCAAGCATATGCCCAATACAACATCCCAAAGATCGAGCATTGGGTGGAGTCAACACATTGCTCTTAACCCAAAGTAGTTAAGTCTCAGTCAGGACTAAAACATATAGTGGAGCTCCTTTCCCCACTCTGCAAAGTCTTCAAAAAGATATCCGCGTTCTGCCCAAAATTCTTGTGTTCAGGGTGTGTGCTTTAGTAATAGCTACCTAAATTCACATAAGCAGGAGCATTCCAAAGACTTCTACTATAAATACTAAGTAAAAAACTTCCATGAATATCTCATAACTGGGGATCACACATAGAAACAATGAGATAGAAAAATGAAAATGAATTGTTAATTAGTAATTATTTAATTAAGAAGTCATGTACCTAGAACTGTGCTCATGATACTTAGCACATACAGATCACACAAAGGGAGCCATATGAGAGCAATCAAGCTTCTATCTAAGGATGAGATTTATCATCACCCACATATGTGGTGAATACACTTTTATTAGAATCACCTGTAAGTCATATTTAGAATACCAGGCATTCACTCCTGAAATGCTATAACTTTCCATCATGGAAGGGATATTTATTAAATTCAATTCTGTAGGGATGGACATAACAATATACATATAAGTACAATATTCACTGAAACAGTATGGAGATAATATTTTTTATTCACTAAAACAGAGTCTGGGGAATAGCTTAAGTTAAGCCTTCAAAAATGAAATGTGTTATACCCAAGCCATGTAATAATGATCCCATAGAAGCTGCTTAGAGAGAAACTAGGTTACAATTCAGTCTATCTCATCCTGTTCTTTACCTTAAAAGAAATGATAAACTCTCTCTTTAGGCTTCCATTTTTAGTGAGAGAGAGAGAGAAAGAAAGAAAGGGATAAAAAGAAAGGGAAAGAAAGAAGGAGGGAGGAGGGAATGGATTGAATAAACCTCATTCACTTAATTTGAAAATCAGATGCAGACTTCAAAATCTGGAATAAGGAAAGATTCTTGCTGGTTGAATCCTTTAAAAAATTCATCTTTAGCTATCTGAGAGAACTGCTTACATCATCCAGTGTGACCTTTCATAGATGGATAAGTTATCATGTGATACAGAGCTTTATGACAAAAGCAGTCTATATGGAAGGAATCTGCCTAAAATGGTTTAAACTCCTTGTCTTTTAATGTAGACTAAGCTTAAAATTTGGTCTCCAGTGTCTGGACTTCCACAGGTTTTTAGCAGGTGGAAGTGGAACCACAGCACCACACATAGAACAAATGCCCCAGTGTCAACTGGCTCACAAGGGCTGGCTCCTGAGGCATAAAATTGTAGATGTCATTAAAAAAAAAAAAAAAAGAAAGAAAGAAAAAAGAAAAAACACAACCAAAGGTTGAGAAATCAGTGTATTTGCTTGTATTTGATGTAATAATGACCAAAAGAGTTTTTGTTAATGTTGCTAATTCCAAAAATTAATAGATTTGCTGAACATTTCTTTTTTGCAATACATCTCCCTTTAGACTAGGTACCTTGTATTTAAGTGTTTGTGAAAAGTGAAGTTTAGCTCTGCCTCCAAAGGCTGGGAGCTGAGAAGAAAATCGTGTCCCTCAAGTGAATCACATTCAAACTTGGAATAAATCCACATAATTTTCTTATTTATTTGAAGAATCTTGTATTTGCATCTGTCTTTCTTACTATATCAATGAGCTTTCTTCTCTGGAGTATGGCTCACCTCCAACCTTCAATATCTACAGACTCTTCATTATTCCATCCCTAAGAGTAAGCTGGGTGCTCAACATAAGCAGTTTCTTCCAGTGAGAATTCAGAGTGGAGTCTAAGCATCCAACATTATCTCAAACCCTTAAATACAGTATTTCTAAAGCACTTTCTAAAATATCAATGATAGCACTATCTGTACCCCCAAGTTTCAGTAGAACAAGATAGAAAGGTTTTGTAATAAATGAGAAATGAAGGAGTGAGTGAGTGAATGAATAGTGAATGAGGATGTGTCATCTGAGATGAACTATGGTACAAAGGGCCTTGTGTGCGCATAGGTAGGGGTGAGGGACATCTCTAGAAAGGCAAACACTATATGAAAGCCTCTGTTCAACACGCTCAGGCGTGCAATAATTACCCCCACTCACTGTTAGAAAGACTGCAAGCTCTCTGCAAGCAGGGCTGCCTGAGTCAGGGGTCTTACTCACAAATGCCCGCCAAGGCTAGGCAGATGAGAGGAGCACAAATCCATCTGGAGGGCAGGGGCTGATTGCTGTCATGCAGGAGAGAAGGCTGGATGGTCAGCTGCTCTTCCAGCTTTCTGAGAGAAGCCGAGAGTCTGAATTTTTACATGCAATCCTCTTATTTCTGAATGTTAACTCAGTTATTTTTTCTTAATACTACGTAGGCCTAACAGAACACAGCTGCCACGGGCCACATTCTGCCACGGACTCTCCTTTCCTAACCTTCGATCTAAATCTGTCTACATATCAGCAAGAACTCACTTCCTATTTTTACCTTATCTTCAAGTCTGGCAAAGGATAGGAGGTGGAGCGGCAAACCGGTGTCACTGAAAAATCACCCAAAACAGAATGGGAAAATCAAGTATTTCTTTTAAGTGGATAAATTCCAGAAAAGGCTCAGGGAATATTAAGTCCTTAATGCCCTCAGCAATTCTGCTCAAACCTCACTTAGCACTCAGTTTTCTACTATTTTATTGCTATATTGTCACAGCCCCACTCCCTACTAACGTGCCCCTAACTCCTCTTATTTATGAATCATCCCATATAGGTCTTCTTTTCTTTTTGTAAATAGCTTCACAGTCTTTTTGAAAAGAGGTGGGGCATAAGTAAATTTCAAAAAAAAAAAAGTCTTTCAGATGTTCATGATATTCTAATCACAGGTAAGTGTATTACTATATTTAGGAGCTATACAGTTTTAACACAAGGAGTGATTCCTGAAGGGTGAGATATTCAATAAATGTTATTGAAAAATTCTATACCCAAAATTCACCACTGGAAAATACAGAAGGATCCTTATGTCAAATGATTATGTTCTTAAGCCTTTAGCAAAAGATAGAAATGTTAGTCTGAGTACCCATTTACATATAGAAAAATAACCTAAACACTCATATAAATTTAAAAAAACACTCAGATTTCCACATCTTTTTCTCAGTTATAACCCTCATACTTATTTTGATATAAGTTTGGATATTATTATCCTTATTTTGGATCTCTAGGGAAATTCTACATAAGTAGGTAAGACCATGAAAAACTTTTCATGCAAGGGCATCTCTCTAGAACAAAAACCAATTAATAATTTGTCTGTGTAAAATGAAGGTAGATACAAATACACAAAGTATAAAGGAGTAACATGTGAATTACTTCATATTACAATAAGAAGCATTTGAGTTCTTATTATCAGGAAGTGAAACACCCTCATGTACTGCATCTACTTAGAAAATACAACCTGTGAACCTCAGCCCAAATACATTGCTTGGACATCCCAAGGAAAATACAGAGACAATTTTCAATTCACTGATTTAAAATTAAAAAAAAAAAAAAAGAGTTCCAGAAAGTCTGAGGACAAAATGGAATGCAAAAATATATATATAATTCTTTCAACTTAAAATATTTAATTCCTAAAAGACACAGGGTATATAACTACACATTCTGTTCTGAAACAATACCTCAGTGAGGATCAAGAAAGAGAAAAAAGAATTGGATTATGCAAGAAAAGATTAGAACATATATTATAAATTATTTAAGTGACATTTTTATAAATCTGCTACTACTTTACTTTTAATGCATATGCTGCAAAGTCTGTAAACCATGAATTAAGCACCCTTTTAAATTAATTGTTCCTTTGGAATTAATGGTGTTTAAATCCCGTGCTGTGGTTCCTTCATCCCTAGACATGTGTACCAACCTCTCATTCAGGTTCCCAGGCTAGGTTCCAGGAGGCAGTAAACATTGATTCCATTTTTCAATATTTAATGAGTCATTTGAATTTTATTTATACATTGGCATCTGACCTGACTTCATATTAGGTTCTTCCAATATAAGTACTCGGGCCTGCAAGGATCTCTACCTGACCTGATAGTCTTCACAGCAAATATGGCCAGTGACATTTGTAGAAGTGAAATAACTTAAGCCAAGAGCACAGAGGAATGAGACCTGGAGAATGACCCACCGACACTGACCACCTGAGGCTTCTGAGACCAGCATTCCTTCCTTCTTTTAAAAAAGTCAATAGTCCAAACAGGAGGCTTCCTCAGAAGTTACTTCAAGGCCTTTCTAGATGGTCTCCCTACATCCGAAAGTCTCTCTTGCTAACTGGACCTTAAAATTCCTCAATCAGAACCCCATATTCTTAGCTACAAGCCTTCTAATTAGAGGCAAATGCAACTAAGAAAGGGAACATCAAAATTTATTAATGGTGCCACTCTTTCTGACATGGAGGATGAGATTTTGACACTGGTTTTCTAGAAGGGCAAAAATGGAGACAGACTTAGGGCACTGGGCAGTGGAGTGAGAAGACACAAAAGAAATGGCTCCTTGGCAGCTCTGGAACTCACTTGGTGCTGGGCGCCTTCTCTGAGTCACAAATAACATAATAAAAAGTTGAAGACAAATGACTGTAATTTTTATATATTCCTTGAGACACACACGGAAATGTACATGAGGTTCTTAACCACAGCAGCCCACAGCCCCTGAAAAACAGCAACAGCCATTTGTTGTTCTTTTAGAATTGCCAGAAAGATCTACTCATCTACCCAAGTCTCCACTGTACCGGATAAGGAGTACATTGTCAAAACCCTGGTACCTTCCCCCCTTAAACAACTCCCATAATAAAAGGAAGAGGCCCAGAGGAAGTGAAGCAATATAACAAACACAGGTTGAAGGTGTCTTTTACATCAATATCATGCATTATGTTATCCGTATTACCTGTCTTTTCTTGTTTTAACAACACTGTAAAGGAGGTATCATCATTCTTATTTGGCAGATGAAAAAAAAAAAACAAAACAAAACCGAGGTGCAGAGAGTTTCCAATTTGATCTCTGTTGCATAGATAGGAAATGAGGTAGCCAGGACTGAAACCCAGGGCTTCTCCTTTTTGTGAACTAGAAGAAAGTGTCCGTCCATATGTTTGTGTATCCTCTTTGAGACCTGACACCGCCATTATACTCTTCCTTACATAAAGTCAGAGTTCCTTGATGCTAACTTGAAAGATTCAGGGAGCAATTGCTGCCAGCAGACAACTAGGAGCATGATGAACAACAAATGACGTGTAGAAATCTCTCTAGTCACAGAATCAAAACAGCACAGTGGAAGGTAGACCAGCAGCTCTTTAATCATGCCTGGGTTATACCAGAAAATAAACCAGGACCTGGATTTGGGTGACACCTTCGATGGACTTATCAAAAAGAAAAAACAATTCATTCTCCCTCTTAAGAAAGTAACACATACACAACATGGGAAATTGGGGAAATATTTTAAAAATCAAAGAAGAAATTAATAATCACTCATGATCTCACTGCCCAGAGATAATCATAGCATTTTAGGTTATTCTCTCCAGACATCTCTGTATCTATTCATATTTTTTTTAAAGATCTGTTTATTTGAGAGAGAGAGAAAGAGAGCATGCAAGCATGGGATGGAGGGACAGAGGGAGAGGGAGAGACAGTCCTAAGCAGACTCCGCATTGAGCATAAAACTGGATGTGGGGCTCAATCCCATGACCCTGAGATCATGACCTGAGCTGAAACCAAGAGTCAGATGCTCAACCAACTGTGCCACCCAGGCACTCCATATATCTATTCATTCTTTGAAACCACCGCAGCCTATATTTTATATGAAGCTCTATTCACCTAATGTATATTAAAATTGTTTTAATACTTCTAAAAAAATTGTAAACTTAATTTTAATACTTCACCATACAGACATTACCACTTTGCTTAACTTTTCCTTTACTGTTGTGCATTTAGGGTAGAGGTGATTTTCCACTAAAAAATACTGCAAAAAAAAAAAAACATTTCTATTCAATTTATTTTACCACCTTTAAAATTATTTTCTTAGCACTGATTTCTATTAGAGAAGCTGTTGAGCTATATTAGGGAGTGACAGGTAACACATTTAATCCTGCACAGCATGAACATCCCCTAGTCAGCAAGCACACACGGACCGGTCAGAAGAGATATGACTTCTAAACACATCTGCTAGGCTACACCTGACTTTACCAGTTGATAGGGTGAATGTTATCTCAAATATTTTGCAAGCTTTCTACATAAACATGGCCCCCAAAGCACATGATGAGAACTCTAATCTCAATATATTCTGCTTATCCACTGTTAATCTTCTTTGCCAATTTGACAGACTTAAACAAAAAAAATCACCAGTGTTCTCATTTATATTCTCAAATTCAATGAAGTTGAGCTTTTTCTAGAAATGTTTAGAAAAAAATGTGTTCTTTGTATTTGAGTCTATTTCTGTTTTTCTTTCATGTGTTCATTTGTTTTTTAGATTGCACATATAAATGAAATCATATGGTATTTGTTTTTCCCTATCTGACTTACTGCACATGGCATAATACCCTCTAGGTCCAACCACATTGCTGCAGATGGCAAGATCTCATTCTTTCTTGAGGCTGTACGGCATTCCATTGTGTTTATACACACCACATCTTCCTTATCCATTCATCTATTGATGGACACTTAGGTTGTTTCCATATCTTGACTACTATAAATAATGCTGCAATGAACACTGGGGGGGCGGGGAGGCATGTATCTTTTTGAATTAGTGTTTTTATTTTTTTCAGGTAGTTGCCCAAGGGAAGGGTTGAGGGGATGGGCAAAAATAGGTGAAGGGGATCAAGAGGTACAAACTTCTGGTTATCAAGTAAGTAATGGAGATGAAAAGTACAGCACAGGGACCAGAGTCAACAAAATTGTAATAACCTTGTATGGTGACAGATGGTAACTACACTTTTCATGGTGAGCATTTCATAATGTATAACGTATATAAATTGTTGGATCACTATGTTGTATACCTAAAGCTAATATATGTCAACTACACTTCAATTAAAAAAATTTTAAAGGCTTATTTCTTCATTATGAATGGTCTCTTCATGATTCTATTTATTTCTTGGTTGGCAGCTTATGTCTTGGTTTCCTTTTCATAAGTTTTAACAAAATAAGACAGGAGAGCCAGAGGATCAGGAGGCACGTTTCACACCTATCCCTGCCATTAACTAGTTGGAACACTTGGAGCTAATCACTTCACACAGACCAAAAGCTCACCATTTTTGGTTAACCATGGTCAAGGGAAATTTTACACACAGCTAAATTTATAAAACAGATACAAGCAGGGGTACCGGGATGGCTCAGTTGGTTAAGCGTCTGCCTTTGGCTCAGGTCATGATCCCAGAGTCCTGGGATGGAACCCCACATTGGGCTCCCTGTTCAGGGGGGAGTCTGCTTTTCTCTCTCCCTCTGCCCCTCTCATGTTTTCTCTCTGTCTCTCTCTCTCTCTCTCTCTCTCTCTAAGTGCAGCTGGTACAGAGGGAAAAAAAAAAAAAGAGCAGTACTGAATAAGCTATGTGACAGAAAGACAGGAGTATTCTGAATACTGAAAGTTTCCAGTAGATATATCAGCCACTCTTCAGAATTCACTAACTCCCATCGCAGCTTGGATCCTGGATGAGACAAATCAATGTGAAATATTTCCTCCTCCATTCTTCCTGCTGAAGCAGAGAGTCAAAGCACATTGATTATCACTACCTTCAGGGAAATATAGTGATTTATTGAGTGAAGCCAGAAATCACTATGTTTTTTCTCAAAAGCCCCACATTTCAGTAAATCTTTTCATGGGACTGTTTCTTATTCTTAAAGGTATGTTCTTATTTCCAAGCAAACTAGAATGACTCTGGTCAGTTGCCTAATGAGAGGTGAGTAGGTGGCCTAGACATTCATGAAAGGAGATCTGAGGGGTGGCTGATAAAGACACCCCTGGACACCAAAATTCCTGCCCCATACCTGATTTTGCCATGGTGCCTTAGATAATTACTCACACTAAGTCTCTTTTCTAAAGGATATCTTACAAAGTAAAAAAGAAGGAGGAGGAGGAGAAGGTGGCGGCGATGGCATAGGAGACAACGTGAACTAGCATCACTCATCAGCCTTTACGTGGAGTACAGATCAGAAGCCTGAGACAAAGACTTGGGATAAGGAACAGTTGGGGAGCAGAGGGGAGATAATATAGAAAAATCTGGAGCTAGGAGCATCTAATGCTTAGGTTGCTGAAAACAAACATATAACTGTTGAGTGTTGTTGAATTTTACCTATTTCATGGTTTTGCCTAGAGCTTGTCCTCTATATACCTTAGGTTTTCCAAACTTGTATGTGCAAATAACTCATGTCAAAGGAATCACAGCTTAACTATGATTAAAAACAGGAAAATATAAACTCAAACTTCCTAAAGAAATTCTGACACATCATTTTCTAGTATACAGAATTCTTCCTGACATATAACTATTTATTAGAAGCCTTTCACTAAAGACATTTTTCAGTTATATAACCCCCATCCATTATCCATTAATAATATTTCTTAAAAGTCACTAAGAAAAGAAACAAACATCTTTTCAGCTATCCAGCATAAACATTAGTTATTTAAATAAACTTAAAAATTTGAAGATGAGGTTTTACTATTTGGATTTTTATTTTACAGTTTCTACCAACTTAAAAATAGACATTTAGAGATAATATGAATTATTTAAGGCTGTAATTACCAAGGTTTTTTGTTATACAACTTGGCAAACAGCCATTCTTGCAATCACAAAAAGTCACACTTCAGTCTGAATTATGGATGGTGCAATAATTCACACCTTGGACATTGTTTCACCTCAGTATCTTACCGCTTCATTAAAGATGTTTATATTTGGATGGTTTGCAAATGTTCAGTATGAAAGACAGAATCCAAATGTGCGAACCAGACAAGAGAAACTTACTGGCAATTTGAAAGCACAGAGGCTATTAATAACGAGCAAGCCAAAAAGTTACTTTTCCTTTCACTATTTAGAAGTTTGCCCAGGAGACGTGCATGTATTTTCTTTAAAATTATTAAGACACTACCTAAAACAACTTGTCATCAAATTATAAAATATGTGCAAGTAGTCCCCAGCTTTCAAAGGTGTTTTGTCCTAATTCCCTTATGTAGAGTAGCTATACATCCCTGTTTATCTGGAATAGTCCTGGGTATTAGTAATAGCACGTTCTTCCACTCTCAAAAGTGCTCAGTTTGGATGATAAATTATTTGGAAACCCTATTTGTTATGTCTCTCTAGTTTTTAACCTAGGATACAAACTCCCATAGAGAAGAAATATAAGCCTTTTAAAAAGCCATCATTTAAAATAAATTTCTAGCAATAGAAATGAACTACCCATGTCATAGCATTTCTACGAGAAAGTAGGCTTGAAATTTAAACTTGACATTTCTCCATGAGCCCATGTCATCTTCTTGGACCTGCAACAACATTCTCTTTGCCACTTGACAGACACCTGATTTAGAGATTCCTTCAGCTCTAAGTTACCAAAGGTTACCTGTTCAAGCTGAGCTGCAGAGGTCAGTGGGTAACAGAGACTGAAATCTGGAGACAGGGAACAGGATGGGGGACCCTCAGGGGCCATACATAAGGAGAGGGTGTGGATGGGGGAGAATTATGGGCAAATAGCAAGACCCCCCTCCAAAGCTACCTCAGTCCTAGCTCAACAATAATAACCCCACCCCATCCAAATGTCTCCTCCCTGCTTGCCCAGAGAGTCACGATGGAAAACACAAGGCTCATCTTCACCCTAGTTCAATCGGTACACTTGGGGTGTTTAGCTGGGGTGTTCATGGCCTCAGTTTCCTCACCAACAATGAGGACACCCTTACATAAATTTTTAGTGTTATTTTGGGATTAAACGAAACACTCTTTCCTATATACTGTCCAGTATTACACATAGCTAGCCTTCAATAAATGTCAGGCCTATCATCAGAAATCTTTCTTTTTCCCTGGAAACTTTTATTTCCAATTTTAATTAGAGAAATCTGCCCTTCCTGCCCTACCAGAGGAAAAAACCTCATTCGGGGAACTTTGTCCTACTCTCCTTTCCCTAAGGCACATTAGTAGACTTAAAAACAATAGCCATATATTCCTCCTATCTAAATGCAAGGCCTTAGTGTGGTAGGGTGGTGGGAGGCAAATAGCCAATGAATAAAATCCCAAAGTGATTTGTTCAGATTTACCCAAGTGCAGATGCTTCCACCTCATGAATGTTACCATCTTCCTGGCTGTCCAGAATGCCACACTCTATTTTTGAGGTAGAGAAAAAGGGGACTTAAAGTATCCTTGGTTGTTGAAACAGGGTGTCCACTCCATGTAAAGAAGGTGAGCAAGTAAAGTCTTCAGGTATAAGATAGCAGTCCTGTTGGAAGATGAGTAGATGCTTGGCCATGAGCCATCCTGGGGATCCTTAAGTCTGATGGTAATGAGAAGGGCTTCAGGCATAGCTCTTCTCTACAGGCATAATTCCAACATGCTCTCTTAAGGATCTATGGGTATAGTTCAGGCTCCATCTGTCTCCTAGACACTGGGGCTAACCATGGCAACACTCAGGCCATGAGGACACTTGTTTTTCTTCTGGTCTTCTTTGTCCATGAGGCCCACATCCTGAGGCTCCCTCCAACCATCTGGACACCCTGCCTGCTCCTCCTAGTTTCTCTGAGCTTAGATAACACCCAGATACTCCAGTATGACTGTGCTCCATGGCATCTAGGCTGCTACTGCAATACTGTGCCAGAAAACACTGTCATGAACATTTGTCCTTTTTGCCCAACTGCCATCTGAATCTCATTCCAGTATTTAGAGAATTTCCCACCAAGTAGCGTCTTCCTTCCCTCTATAAACAAAAAGTACCACATGGTATCCCAAGCACAACCAGGTGATCTTGCCATTCTTCCCACCAAGGCATAGAGTCCATGTACTCCTTGAATCTGTGCTTGGCCATGCAACTTGCTCTGGCCAATGAGACATTCACAAAAGTGACACAAGCAGGGGCTTAAAAAGTGGTTAAGAACTGGGGCTTCAAAATGTGGAAGGAGCCTCGGTGTCCATCGAAAGATGAATGGATAAAGAAGATGTGGTCTATGTATACAATGGAATATTACTCAGCCATTAGAAATGACAAATACCCACCATTTGCTTCAACGTGGATGGAACTGTAGGATATTATGCTGAGTGAAATAAGTCAATCGGAGAAGGACAAACATATGGTCTCATTCATTTGGGGAATATAAAAAATAGTGAAAGGGAATAAAGGGGAAAGGAGAAAAAATGAGTGGGAAATATCAGAAAGGGAGATAGAACATGAGAGACTCCTAACTCTGGGAAACGAACAAGGGGTGGTAGAAAGGGAGGTGGGCAGGGGGTGGGGGTGACTGGGTGACGGGCACTGAGGGGGCACTTGATGGGATGAGCACTGGGTGTTATTCTATATGTTGGCAAATTGAACACCAATAAAAAATAAATACAAAATAAAAAATAATTTAAAAATTAAAAAAAAAGAACTGGGGCTTATTGCCACATGAAGAATGTGGGCTAGCGTTGCTGAGGTCTAGGGGCCATAGTGAGCAGCATTCTATTCCAATTATCCTAGTGAAGGACCCAGATAGGTAAGACTAGAAGTCTTACCAGCTAGCCTAGAAGAATCTCTCAGACAAATCACAGAATTGTGATTAATAATAAACATGTATTAAGTGACCAAGTATCAGAATGTTTTGTTATGCCATGACAGATAACTGATAAAGCAAGTGTAGCTTTGTGAAGATGCAAATGTATCCCCTTTTAAGTGTTTTGAGCTATCATATGCCAATGGGAAGACAGGGAGGGAAATAAAGGGTACTAATAAGGACTGGGGTTTGCTAATACGGTTGCTCATTTTGATAAGAGTTGCGAATTGGCACCAAAATTTTAAAAATTTAAATTCAACATAGAATTTTAAAGAGAAATTCAATGAGTGTTGGGGGTTACTTCAATGATGACAGTCCAGGGTTCCATGAAAGCAACACTAAAACCATATAGCTCAGGAATTCTGCCAGGAACCCCTATTTCTACACCCAGATGCTACCATGCCACTAACTGTTGATTTGATAGATTTCCTGAGCAAAGACTCCATATCTTTCTCATTAACTTAATTAGCCTCATTTTCATTAACTTAATTTAGCTTCCTTTACATGGTCTAGCACATTACTGGAGGAAGCTGCAGTCCTAAAGAAATCTGTGCATTTTCATCCCAAGTCCTGGCTCCTTTACTCCAATCTGTGTCACCTCTATCACTGTACACCTCAGTTTCTCCATTATAAAATAATGGCACTGATTAGGTTTATTTCAAAGGTCTCTTTCAGATCCAACTTTTTTATTATGTTAATTTATCTTTAAAAAATTATTTTAAATTATACTTCCCAAATCACTTTCAACTAGAATACCTTTACATGCCGACTGATTAGGGAGTTCCTTCTATTTCTTCCTGCCTTGTCAGGCTCCTGACATTTACTTTGGATCATTTATAGGTTAGGTTTTTACATGTCTGACTTTCTATTAGCCTTACAAGTCCTTGAGGGCAGAGAACTATAAAGGATTCTTCTAATATACTGCTTTTACCCAGCATAGTAGGCATTTTAATTAAATTACACAGCTACATTAAATCCAATTGCAGTTCAAATTCATAAGACAAATTTCAATGCCTTTTTTTTTTTATTGCTATAGGAAATCAATGGGATAAATGAAAAGTTTACCTTCTGGTTATAAAATAAGCCCTGGAAACAACTTTTAACTCAGACCATTTATATTGAAAACACCAATTAACAGGAGATAATATTATATATCATTAATCACATGTTCCAAATCAAAGTATAAATTATTACAGTCAATTCTTGATTATCCTTGGCAATGTGGGAGGGCACAGGGTAAACCCTGTGGATAAGTATTATCTAATCTAAATCTAAGCTAAATTCAACAATGGGATCCCTAACATTCTCATGTGAATATACAGAACTACACAAGGAAACTGTTCAAAAGAAAACTTTTAAAAAGTTTATTTCATCCATAAGATGAAATACCATGTAGCAATTAAACAGAATAAGGAAAGTAATAATATAAAGATAATCCTATTTTTCTTAGCAACTAGTTAGAATACTCCAACCCCAAAGAGAATTATTCTGCAGTAAGCATGATCTATATTGCATTTGCCTGAGACAGTGAGGGAAGGAAAGTTAGAGAAGGGAGGGCAATGAAGTAGAGGAGGAGAAGGGAGTAAAGGGAAGGGCAGGACACCCCATGCTGGCACTACATGGAGGGGAAATTTTCCATGGATGCGGGAGCCGCTGGTTGGAGGTGAGACCTGGAGAGACTCGGGACATTAGATCTCTCTGCTATGGATACTAACTCTTCCCTGTAGAATCTTTGATAGGATTTATAGCACTTTCAGCACTTTTATGCAAATAGATTATTTGGGATTGGGGCAGGGAATGTGGAAAGGGAATGAGGTTGTGTATTGTATTGCATGGTAGAAAAACAAAATTATGTACAAAAGCATTGAACATATGGGTTACAGTTATAGTCACAGCTACTGACATAAAAGGACATCCAACGTACTTGTACAAAAACAACTTTATTGAAGTATAATTCACATACTGTAAAATTCACCCCTTTTAAGTATATGACTCAATTAATCTTAGTATATTTACCAAGTTGTGTAACAATCTCCATAATCTAGAATTAGAACATTGCCATCATCCCAAGAGTAACCATGGTGCCATATAGTTAATCCCTGTTCTCTTCATCAACCCTGAGCAACTACTAATCAATTGTCTCCACTGATTTGACTTTTTGAACACTTCAATACAATTGGAATCACACTGTGTGATCTTCTGTGCCTGGATTCTTACACTTAGTATAATTTTCTTTGAGTTTTATCTATGATAAAGCATGCTTCAGAATTCATTCCTTTCTATTGTTGGATAGTATTCCATTATATGGATATACCATACTTGCTTGTTCATTTTCCAGCTGGTGAACATTTAGGCTGTTTCTAGTTTTCTGCTATTATGAATAATGCTACAGTGAACATCTGTATGCAAGTCTTCATGCTAACATACCAACACAGATGTTAAGGTGAGGGGAAAAAAAATGGCCAAATAGCATCAATTCCAAGAGCTTAAGCTCAGAAATTAGGATGCATTTTACAATCAACCACTTATATATGAGTCCAAGTCCCAAAAGGCAACAGATGACATACTCAAAACAGGGTAATTTGAGGAAGCTTTAATAAGGGAATCAAATATAAAGGTAAAGATGGAACCAAAGAAGGAAAGACTCAATCATGTAAATAAAAGTTTGCCACCTTGAATGCAAACTGGTGCAGCCCCTGTGGAAAACAGCATGGACATTCCTCAAGAAAATTAAAAATAAAATTATAGTATGATCCAAAATTCCACTGCTGGGTCTTTACCTAAAAAAATATGAAAACACTAATTTGAAAAGATATATACACCCTTATGTTTATTGCATTATTTACCATAGCCAAAACATGGAAGCAACCCAAGTGTCCATCGATATACAAATGGATAAAGAAGATATGGTGTGTATGTATGTGTGTGTGTATATACACATATATATTATATACATACACATATTTGTAATAGAATATTACTCAGCCATACAGAATGAAATCTTGCCATTTGCAACAAAATGGATGTATCCAGAGAGTATAATGAAGAGACAAACACAAAACAGACTCTTGACTATAGAGAACAAAGTCGTGGTTACCAGAGGGGATGCGGGTGAGGGGAGTGGGTGAAGTAGGGGAATGGGATTAAGAGTACAAGTACCATGATCAGTACTAAGTAATGTATAGGATTGTTGAATCACTATATTGTACACGAGACTAATATAACACTGTATGTTAATTACATTGGAATTTTAAAATAAATTTTAAAAGAGTTTGTGAAGAAAGCACCCTTCTATCAAGATGAATATATAGGTACCCTGGGAAGAGGTAGGTGATTAAATCATCCTTCCTCCCTCTTTTACTTCCCTCTGATGGATCTCATGTAGAGGTTCTCCACTGGCCACACCTAACCGGAAGACAGAGAACAAGCAGAAATTGACACAGTCCATATAGACCAGCCTTCCAGGTCAGAGAGCAGATAGAGAATAGTGGAGAGTAGACATGCAAAGATAATCAACATACATACCTGGTACAGTGTGTCAAAGTTAAATTGGCAAAGTTTTCTTCTTTTCTTTAGTGATTCATAAAATAGTGATGCATGATGCATCTTCATTTAAGAATATTTGATTTGATGAGATACGATCCCAATTTGGTAAGAATAATTATTAATAATACATGTTCATGTACACATGAAAAAAATCTGGATGTATGTATCTCATGTTAATGGGGGAGTTTAGGAGGAAAGGTTCTCTACATTAACACTTTCTATAATGTTAGGATTTTTTTTACGGGGAGTATATCCTATTACCAAGACTTACATCTTCACAGTTTCTGAACACCAAGCCTTGTTGTGCTCTTCAAACTTCCTTTCATGCCTACTAACTCCCCTTTGTCCACACTGTTTCCTCTAACTGATACAGAACATGGCCTTCTGCTTTAGATTTAGAATGTTTTTTAATAAATACATGTCATAAGAGGAAAGATTTAATAAACAATTCAATTAATAAATGAAAGTGACTTGAAGCTAGGCATTTAATCATTGATCACAATGGTGATCTCATAGTCAAGTTACAAGGAAATTAAATACCACAAGAAAAATAGTGATGAATCAGAGAAAAATGAGGAGGAAAAGGGAAGAAAAAAGAACAATAATTCTAAAGCAAAAGAAAAGATTAAGATGAGATAAAAATGAATTTTTCTAAAGAAGGTAGAAGTAAATGGTTAAGGGTTTTTCGCTTTTTTTTTTTTTGCCTCTTAAATGGCAAAATGGTATCATTTACATCTAAGTCAAAAATGGACATAATCTTTTCTGATGAGCCCAAAAGAAGTTCTAATAACAAACACTTATAATGACAAAGAAAACTGTGGGTTTTGAAGTGATAACAAAAAGAGTCAAGAAATAATGCTCCTCAAAACATTTGGTTTCCCATAGAATATTCCAGAATCTCTCTATCTGCCTTCTTTATCCATACTAAACTTTCACCAGCATTTAGTGTTGTTGTTTTTTAAAAGATTTATTTATTTATTTTAGAGAGAGTGCAAGGGGAAGGACAGAGGGAGAGAATCTTCAAACAGGCTCCCCACCAAGCTGGGAGCTCAGCCTGGAACCCAACTCAGGCTTGATTTCACAACTTGGAGATGGTGACCTGAGCTAAAATCATAAGTCTGATGCTCAATCAATTGAGCCACCCAAGTACCCCAGCATTCAGTGTTGTTTTATTTAAAATATTACATAATGCCAAGAAACACCTTTTAAAGTTTCTTGAGATGAGCCATGGGCTGATGATATTTTAATGACATTTAAAAGGATGGGATCCCTAGGTGGCGCAGCGGTTTGGCGCCTGCCTTTGGCCCAGGGCGCGATCCTGGAGACCCGGGATCGAATCCCATGTCGGGCTCCCGGTGCATGGAGCCTGTTTCTCCCTCTGTCTATGTCTCTGCCTCTCTCTCTCTCTCTCTCTCTCTCTGTGACTATCATAAATGAATAAAAAAATAAAATGTTTAAAAAATAAAAATAAAAATAAAATAAAAGGTGACCCCTCAGTTTTTATTTTTCTAATATATAAAAATATCAATTCTAAAAAAAAATGCAATTCTACAGTATTTCAGGCATGATGCATCAAATAATCGTTTGTGAACAAGGGTGAACACTTAAGCATAATTTACATCATTTATATGGAGAAATGTATTCCAAGTTCTGAACAAACCTACAAACTTTTGGAAACTGACCCATTCCTATATTAAAAACTGCCTGTACTGGTTTCAACCTGTGAACTCACCAACACTTTGGTCAGGGGTTGTTAGCAAAATAGCTCAACTGGCTCATTTAACTATTCCATTCCACTTATTCATTTGTCCATTCATTCATACAAGCATGCATGCATGCATGCATTCAGCAAATATTTACTGAGGACCTCCTTTAGTAGGGCACCAGGCTGGAAGTGAGATGATGGGGACACAGAGTAGAATAATACATGGTCCTGCCAGCAGGAAACAAACTTCTTAATGGAGCAGGCAAACCAACAACTCAACTTGAATGCACTACGAAAAAGGAAAATAGAAGAAATGTAAAGGGGAAGACATTCCAAGAAGAGAGGTCAAGGCCCTAGAAAGAAACAGCTCAGTGTGGGCCTGAAACTGCAAGGAGACCAATATTCTGAAGAGTGCAGTATGAGACTTGCACTGGTGAAGTATGAGTCTGGACCTGTGATCATGAAGGAATTAACAGACCATTTCAAGGAAGAAAACCCTTATTTTTTGGCCCCTGTAGGCAAACCTTTGATGATGGGTTTAAGCATGCAAATGAAATGTTTAGGTTTATATTTTGGTTAGCTCATTCTGGTAACCCTGCAGAACTTGGGTAAGCAAATACAGCCTGTAGAACTGTGTGGCCTTCCAGCTAAGGATAGCTCTTACATTTTTTAATGTCTTTTTAAAAAGCAAAACAAGAGTAATATTTTGTAGCACATGAAAATTATATGAAACTCAAATTTTGGTGTTCATAAAGTTTTGCAGGAACACAGTCATATCCATCAGTTTACACAGTATCAGTGACTGCTATCGCAAAGGCAGAGTAATGATGGAGACCATGTGGCCAGCAAAGTCTATAGTATTTACTATCTGGCCTTTTATAATTTGCTGACCTCTGATACAGAAGATGGATGAAAGAAGGAAGACCTGTGCAATGGCTTCCGGGATTGAACAGATCAGTTAAAAAATGACCTGGGGGGATCCCGGGGTGGCTCGGCAGTTTGGCGCCTGCCTTTGGCCCAGGGCACGATCCTGGAGTCCTGGGATCGAGTCCCACGTCGGGCTCCCGGCATGGAGCCTGCTTCTCCCTCCTCCTGTGTCTCTGCCTCTTTCTCTCTCTCTCTCTCTCTCTCTCTCTCTCTCTCTGTGTCTATCATAAATAAAAATAAATAAATCTTTTAAAAAAATGACCCAGGGCTGAACTAGGGTAAGGGGCAACAGGGATGGAGAGAGTAGGGTATCAAATCAGCAAGGTGCATGGATGAAAACAAAGGTCGTGTCAGGGATAATTTCAGATTTCAGCTGTTTGAACAGCTGGGGAGGGAGACGGTATCTCTACCTGAGGAGGAAGACACAGGACAGATGGATAGATGAGATGCCCTTGAAGACATTTCTGTGGAGATGTCTTAGAGGCAACTAGATACACTTGGGAGGCTGGAAATATAGGCTGCAATAAACCCTCACCCATTTCACCTCTGTACAGTAAAACCCACAAGTCACTTTTCATATGCCAAATATGGACTTTGTTTCCTCAGCAGATGAATGAATATTCTGAGCAATCATGTGGTGACAGTGCTTATCAGCCAGATGTTCAGTTCTGGCTGTAGCAGCAATATGTTCACAATGCTTAGGTAATTGTTTGGTTACTGGGGTATATTACATTTTAGGCTTACTGTTTTATTAACCAAAAGAAAAAAGGCAAAGAAAGACAGACAAGGTGCTGACAATAATAATAAGAAATATAAGCATCATTAAAGTCAGAAATTATTAAGCATGTCCAGATAGTCACTGGATTTATGCTGATGAACACATGATCCATTATGAAAAAAACCATAAGTTAAGGAAAACAGGTACACATTTGGGGAAACATCTAGTAGTTGAAGATAATATCTAAAAAGAGAGAGGTAATTAGGGGCTCTATAACCATTTTCTTACACACAGATCCCAATGCTTCTAGGGTATATTTGACTTTTGTACGTGTAACCACCTGACACATTTTCAGGACACAATATTCTTTTTTTTTTTTTAATTTTTTTATTTATTTATGATAGTCACAGAGAGAGAGAGAGAGGCAGAGACACAGGCGGAGGGAGAAGCAGGCTCCATGCACCGGGAGCCTGATGTGGGATTCGATCCCGGTTCTCCAGGATCGCGCCCTGGGCCAAAGGCAGGCGCCAAACCGCTGCGCCACCCAGGGATCCCAGGACACAATTTTCTAAGAGTAGTAGCCTCCTTCCATTATTCTGGGAGCAAAAGCTGAGAAGATATAGATGATAAAAGTAACCAAAGAGAGCAAGGAACAAGACGAAAGAGTTGCAGCCTGAGGAAACCAGTGCTTACTTGTTAAGCCAGATTAAGAAGAACCCCCAGAAGAAAGTGAAGTAAGATGCAGGAGATGTGCAGAGAACCAGGGAAGTTACAGATACCACAACAGAAGGGAGCCGATAGCCAAAGAGTCGAGTTTAAAGAAGGAATAAGTTATGACCATTGCAAAGACAGCGGCCACCACTGCTTCTGCCTAAGACCCTCTCCTCTCTTTCTGTAATAGCACCCCAACTTCACCTTGAGAAACTCTTTCCCCACTCTTAGTCACGTGATCTGAATGTACTGATCCCACCCACAGCTCTAAAGATGGGCCACAACTGGCCTGTCAATCCTCATCTGGCCAGAGTGACTGATTGACTGGTTTTGGAGATGGGCAGGAACCCCAGCAGAGACAATGGGACACAAAGCATGGTATCCACTGGGGCTGCTGAGAAAAATGTATTGTCTCTGTCTTTCCTGGAAAGATGATGTATTGTTTCTGTCTTTCCTGGAAGGGTGAACGTGAGGATGTGAGGTCTGGAACAGCTCACAGACCCTGCCAGAGACAATCCAAGAGCTGGGGCATGGAAAGGTGAGTAAATGGCATTGAGGAACATTAAAGATGAAGCCAAACCATGGAAGGCAAAGCAAGGAGGTGAAGAGAACCCAAGTTCTTGGCAAACAAACTTCAGACACTAGATTAAGCCTCACCTACGGTCCTACTTACTTCAGGATATTCAGTGACACAAGCCAAGAATTCCCCATTACTTTTAAGTCAGAGTAGCTTCAACAAGACAAGACAAGGAAGCCCAGGTGATAAAAGGCAGTCACTAGCAGCCTCAGGAAAGCAATGTCGATGGACTGCCAAACACATTACATGTGAATGAGTTCTCCTAGAAGAAAACGTGAGCAAAAAGAGAAATGTAGGCAGCACCCCAAAAAGGATGAGGCGTAGTCACAAGAGGATTGTTTTCAGTTTGATTGCTATCATTGTTGCTCATTGTTTGCTTCCTTGCTTGTTTCAAGATGTGAGATATCTGAATCTAATTTGAAAACTAACAGTAAGGATCTAGAATAGAGAAAGTTGAAGATACTGAAGGGAAAATGAACAACTGGTACAAGATCCTTCCACTTTCAAATTATGGAGGGAAAGACTTCACGCTTTCTGGTCACTAAACCTAAGGAAATCTCTAACAGAATTGTCTGGAAAGCTGATCTTAAAAGTGTGCAAGAAAATCTGAAAATTAGTTTTATTTCCTATACTTTTATTGAAAACATTTTTTGAAACAATCGAAGTCTTTATTCTGGAAAGAAGAAAGCTTAAGGAGGCTATAATGAGAGTCTCCCAAAAATTTACAACAAAACTGGCCAAAATGAGATCTCATTCACCAAATTTCATTATACAAAGACCAGCTAGCATCCCCTAACCTTAAAAGAGATTTATTTCCTATGAATAAAAATTACTGTTTCTGAAAGAAAGTTATGATCACATAGTGAACATTTAAAGAAACCACCATATTCCCAGACCTTTGAGGTCTAACAGAATAAGAAAGTGCCTGATCATCTCCCCTACAGCATGTTGCTGGGCTACAAGAACCATGAGTCTCACACCTCAAATTCTCAGGTCTAATGAGAAGTTTGAACCGTCCATAAGTGAAATGGTCTATCTGTGAAAAATGCAGAACTGCGGTAACTGCCTGAAGATCTTTGATAGATATGAACTCTGGGTCAATTTACACAAAGCTGAACAGTTGAACGGTCTATTGAAATGTGACCTGTCAAATCTGAGTACAATTGAGAGATTAACACAGTTTTCACTGTGTAGATTCATTCTACATTTCAATGTAGATACTTGGCATGTTGCACTGGGCGGACAGGGGGGGGACTAAAGCCTTGATACTGACAAACAACAACTGCTTGACACCCTCATTTAGACATTCACGTCTGTGGAAGCAGAATGCAGTTTTTTGTGGATCCAGAGGAGCTGGAAGCCAAAGACGACAACCTGCCCTTTGAAAATGACAGAATCTTAGACCAGAGGGCATCTGAAAGGCATCACACTGGTTCCCTACCACCTGGTCACACTTCCCAATTCATAGTGATAGAACCCAGTTTAAGTTTATGATCTAACCCCAAATTCAGTCTTTATGCAGAGCAGCGCACGCTGCAGCCATTCCCCCAGCCCCCCACCACCACTGTGAGGAGGGGAGTGGCCTCTGCCAGCCTCACCTAAATTCTAAGGATGCAAATGAAACATTTGCAGAAGTAAAATGTATATTTTTTCCCCAATATGCCTTTACCTCAAAGCAGTGCTTCAAGTGATTGAGAGAGAGGTAACAACTCAAGGAAGATTAACGATTTTTTTTCCTATTTAAAGTTAATAATAACAATTAACATATTACAATGTGCCTTACACATAGCAAAGTCCTTACAAATACTGTTTCATTTAATTGGCACAGCAAATTCAACGATATAAGTAAGCATTCTCTTTCTCGTCACGCCTGCACTGCAGGTGAGGAAACAGCAGCACAGAAGACATAAACAGGTTGCCCAAGGCCACAGGGCTCCTGAGAGGTGGAGGCAGACTTCTAGGTGAGGGACCTGGCCCACGGCTGTGCCCTTAACCACCACGCTGCAAGGCCTCTGAGCAGGGTAGGATACAAGGAAGCAAATGGAATGATAATTTAAGATCACTTTTAGGTCAGTGATTCTAGAAATCTAACTTTGATTTATTTGGCTAAAGTGAAGTACTTTTACCTCAACCGCCCCAGAAATACGATATGTACCTTGAACAAAGCTGGCGGGAATGACAGGGCACTTAAAACAGCAGAGTTAGCATGTGTGACTCAACAGCCATCCCGCTCACCAATAGCAAAGGGACTTCTATTCTACCAATGTCACATTACCTCTTTGCCTGCCAAGTGTAGGCCTAAGCAGGCCTACAGTTTTCATTTTAGCTCAGTCCCCAAGGAGAAGAGCTTTTATTTGTCAAAGCAGATTCTTGCCACACAAAAGTAATCCAAGAAACCAGCTGATGTCTAAAATATGGCTTCTTTATATGACTACCAGCACACATTCCCCCCAAACGAATGACAAAAGGAGAGAGGCTCATGAAGGGGCTTGAGATGGGAGATGGTGAGGATTTCTATTTTAAATCTTGAGACTGCAATGACCATGGACAACTTCTGGTCTTCAGTGCGCACGTCTCCCTGCTCCTCAACCTGACGTCAATGGAAAGGAGAGTACGCGAGAACCATGCCCCTGAGCAGTTCCCAAAGAGTGGTCTTAAGAATATAAAGTCTACTAAGTTGCTCAACATGGTGTAGCATGAGTGTCTGAAAACAAGTATGCTATTCTGCTTGTGCTGGAGTGGGTGGGATTGAAAGAGGCTGTTTCTACTCATGGCCCTTTTGTGAGTGGAGATTATGCAATCCAACCATGTACCCATGCTCTTTGTAAAGTGTGAATCAAATTCTCTGTCAGGGAATAGTATTTTCCACACTTGTGTAGAGAATCATTTGAAAAACCTGGTTGCTTGCCAGTTTTTAAAAATTCTGACTCTCTGTGACAAGGGAATGTGTCATTTTTTTACCCAAAGCCCTATGCCAATCTCCACATGCTGAGAAACAGACCTCTGTGGGTGGTTGCTTCTTGATGACACCAATGTCCATCACCTTGTGTGCCCTTCGGCAGATGTGAATCCAGGATTAGAAAGCCTCTAGCTTCTATGATATTCCTTCCCATACCTTAGACCGTCACAATGGGAAGAGGTCTGGGTCCCCAACTTCTCTGATGGTACACCCCTTTAAGTAAAATACTACTGAGCATGCCCTTCCTAAATGTACATTCATTTTTATATAGTTGTTACCAGTCCATGCTAGATACAAAGTGCCACTTTAAAAGAGGACATGAAAAATAGATAAAAGTATAGAAGTTCTAAGATTTTCTTCTACACTAAAATGGATATCCAGGCTCCATTTAGGAAACCCTGATCTAACTCAATACCCTCATCTTATAGATGATGACACTCAACTCAAAGAGGTAAAATTAATTCCAATGGGGGTCACCAAGTTCACTGACAACCCACATGCCCTGACCCTAGGTCAGTGCTCTTTCTTGAAGGCTGCCAACAGTAGCTTGTGCTCCCTCCCTTCAGAGCATTTATAAGCCCATGAGGTGTCTGGGTTTGTCATCATGCCCAGGCATGTTCCTGGCATTAATGGTGTGGGCTAAGGATACCAAAAATCCCACAATCAAAAGGAGAGTTCCCCACACAGGGAATCCCCTACCCCAAGTGTCAATGGAGCCCCTGTGGGAAGCGACCCTCTCAAGATGGGTGACCTTTTCACAAAAGAAACTTCATCAGTGACAAGTCTGTTTTATGCTCATTGCACCAGCCATGCTCTTAGATCATTATAAAATCACATTAATTCCATTTCATTTTTCTTCACAATATTAATCACAACATTTGTCAAAGAGAGATTCTTTGCTAAAGCCTTTGTATAATTCCTATCATTTTATGTTCTGCTCTACCTGAGTTTCTTAACCTCGGTACTACTGATATTTGGGGCTGGATAATTCTTTGTTGTGGGGAGCAGTCCTATGCAGTACATATGTTACAGAGCATCCCCAACCTCTCTCCACCAGAATCCAGTAGCATCCCTCCAGTCATGACAATCAGCACATCTCCAGGCACTGCCAAACTCACTCACGATTGAGAACCAGTGCTCTAAGGCTAAGGCTACAAATAATAAATCTACACAGGCATAACAGAGATGAGACAACTCATCACTTCGTCTTTAATTTTTTCTATCAATATTAGTCTATGGAGTGGCATGAAGACAGAATATGTAGTTCACAGAACATAGGGATGATGTTCTGTTCAGCTTCATATCTCCAGTCCAAGTAACAATGCCTGGCAGGTGGCAGGCACACCTTAAGGATTTACTGGCTGAAAGGAGCCTCCTTTGGAGCAATACATACCTTAGTTAACTCAAGCCTTAATAAATGAGCTTAATTCCAGTAACACAAGCCCCAAAGACCTTCTTGAGAAAACATCAGAAAGTACCCATTATGACAGCTTTGTAATATATGAAGGATTTGTGGTGTGGTTAATCATTCCATCTTTGAACAACCCAACCAGAAAGTAACCATCAGATTACTGTGCCTCTTGTTATCAGTGAGGTTCGGCATCCAATTGCCTTTCCTATTTTGCAGTGGCCTTGGTTTATCTTAACGTCCTTCTGTATTATCTGGGAAAGCATTTGAATTGCCAATCTGAAAACAGGGCTGTGCAACATGCTTTGAATTAGAATAGAATTTCAAATTTGGCCTGCTTAAATTCATATCCAGCAAGCTATTTATGACTGCTAAGCAGGGATTTTTTTTTTTTTTTTTTTTTTTTTTTTTTTTTTTTTGAGAGCAAACTTCAGTGAGCTGCCCTGGGGATTTTTTTTTTCTTATGTTGGGATTCTATAATCCAGAAAACCTAAGTCTTCAGTTTAAAAATAAGCAAGCTTCCCTGGAAAATAACAGAGCCTCCAAATACAGAAAGAAATACACCCCTTCTCCTGCCAGTCCCCAGAACGAGGGCACCTGTAGGCACGTCCTGATGAGGCCCAGGCTCTCACCAAGGCAGCCTCCTTGGGGTCTCACCAACAAGCCACAGGCCATCTCTGGGCCTTCTTTTATGTTGGCCCCCCAACCTGGAATGTGCTCCAGGTCCGTGTTCCAAGGTAAATCCCATCACTTACATTCCTTCATGCAGGAGGAAGCCTTCTCTAACACCTCCAGCTCTCTGAAAGAGTCCTCTCTTCAAAGCCACTAAACACCATTCCCTACTTAGCCAAACCTCATCTGATAGGGCTTGTCTATGGCTTCCTATAGGCTAACCTGGTCTCCCCAGTCAAGACTAAATTCCCTGAGCATCCATGCCATCCATGCCCCACCAGCATCTAGCTCAATTCCAGTCATGTGGTCAGTGCTCAGTAAAAACTTGTTCACTGTGCTATTTCAGATTGTCCCAAGTGTATGAATCTGTGCCCTGTTCTTTATGTATATTTCTTTTGGATTCCTTGTGATTTGTATAAATGCAAGGTCCACTTCAGCCCTACTCTTAATAAAACCCACGAAGTGGATTCTCATTGGGATAGCTGTGGGCAGTGGGTTTTCCAGCAGGCTCCTAAGACAGAGTTTCCCTAAGGAGGTTTCATTTGCACTCATCTCAGAAAGAGACCCACCACCCCTGCTGCCATCCCACTCACTCCTTGTTTTCTAAGGAAAGAGACACTATGTTACTAACTGCCAGTTCACAACACCAGGTAGTGGGATAAAAGAGTATGTAGCCTTGGTTAAAGTGAGCTCTTAGGAAGAAAGGTCACTAACTGGAGGAGTGTAAAATAGTGGCGCAACTTTGGAAAACAGTGTGATAATTTCTTAAAACGTTAAATATCACCCTCATTAGGATGGTTCTATTTTAAAAAAAATTCTTTTAACAGAAAATAATAAGTGTTGGCAAGGATGTGGAGAAAATGGACCCTGGTACAGACACTCTGAAAAATAGCATGGAGGTTCCTCAAAAGATTAAACACAGAACTAGGCTATGATCTAGCAACTCCACTTGGGGAGATAGATAGATAGATGACAGATGATAGATAGATAGATAGATAGATAGATAGATAGATAGATAGATAGATAGATATCTCAATCACACAACTGAAGGGAGGATCTCAAAGAGTTACATGCATACCCATGTTCACAGCACCATTATTCACAATGGACAAAACATGGAAGTTACCCATGTCCATTTGCAGATGAACAGATAGATAAAAATGTGTCTCTTATATATACAATGAAATATTATTCAGCCTTAAAAAAGAAATTCTGACACATGGATAAAGCTTGAGGACATCATGCTAAGTGTAGTAAATCAGTCACAAAAAGACAAACACTGTATGATTTTACTTACATGAGTACCAAGATTAGTCAAACTCACTGAGCCAGAAAACAGAATGGTGGTTGTCCAAGGCTGGGAGGAAGTAGAATTTTAGGTTTTAGGTTTATAAGATGAAAAATAGTTCTAGATATTGGTTGCATAACATATGTGAAAGTATTTAACATGTACACTGAAAAATAATTAACATGAACAGTGGCTTAGTCGGCAACTCTTAACCTCAGTTTAGGTCTAGACCTCAGGGCCGTGAGTCCCAGCCTCCACTGGGCTCCACACTGGGAATGGAGCCAACATAAAAATAATAAGAAATAATAATAATAAAGATGATAAATTTAATGTCCTGTGAATTTTACCACAATTAACATTTAAAGAAATTGTGTCCAGCAATCCCATTCCAACATATCTTCCTAAGAGAAATTAAAGTATACATGCACAGAAATATCTGAACACAAATCTCCATGGCAGCATTAATCATAACAGCCAAAAAGTAGAAACAACCCAAATGTCTACAAACGGATAGAGAGATAAATAAATTGTGGTACATCCAGATAGAGCAATACCACCAAAAAGTTCAAGAATTAAATATTGGTACTTGCTACAATATGGATGACTCTTTAAAACATTTGCTAAGTGAAGGGTACCTGGGTGGCTCATTTGGTTCAGCATCTGATTCTTGAGTTCAGCTCAGGTCAGGATATTGGGGTTATAAGATCAAGCCCGACATCAAGGTCTGTGCTCAGCAGGGAGTCTGCTTGGGATTCTCTCTCTCTCCTTCTCCCTCTACCCCTCCCTATCTCATGCTCTCTCTCTCTAAAATAAAAAAATAAACATTTTTTAAAATTTGCTAAGTGAAAGAAGTCAGACACAAAGACCACATTTTACATGATCCCATTTATATGAAATGGCCAGAAGAGGCAAATCCACAGATGCAGAAAGTAGACTCACAGTGTGTAGAACTGGGAGTGGACTGAGAAGCAACTATAAAGGCACATGAGGACTATCACTAGGATGACAAACATGTCCCAAACTGAATTATGGTTGTACAATTCTATAAATTTACCGGAGATCACTGGACTGTATGCTTCAAGTGGGTGAGCTATGTATGAAACTATACTCCAATAAAAAATATTAAGTATAAAACAAACAACAAGGGTCACTGATCTGCTGTCTTCATGGACTGATACCCATCACTACCCGCCCCCCCCCCCCCCACCACCACGTTTGAGTTTTAGGAGTTTCTGCTAATGGGTCACAGCTTCACTTCTAAACCATACTTGGGGCTGATCACACCTTGGGAACAGAGATGGGTCATCAGATCCATTCATTGATTCAGTAAGCAAATGTTTACTGAGGCACTATGCTGGGGTACTTAGGGAAAAACCAGAAACAAGGCAGATAATGGGGTATTTCTCAGTCTCAGGGCTTAGAGTTACAGACATACGAGCAGGCGAAATAGAAGAGTGTGACACGGTCTACAATAAGAGGATGTACAGGGGATCCCTGGGTGGCTCAGCGGTTTGGCATCTGCCTTTGGCCCAGGGCGTGATCCTGGAGTCCCGGGATTGAGTCCCACGTCAGGCTCCTGGCATGGAGCCTGCTTCTCCCTCCTCCTGTGTCTCTGCCTCTCTCTCTCTCTCTCTCTCTATGTCTATCATAAATAAATAAATCTTAAAAAAAAAAAAGAGGATGTAACAGGTGTGATAGGGCACACAGATGAGGCACGTTAGCTTGATGACAATATCAGGAGAAGAAACTAACTCTCAGCTGGCATCTGAAAAGCAAGTATGAAAACAAAGGTGAGGCAGGCAAGGGGAACAGTTTTCTGTGCAGAGGGAAGAGCTAGTGCAAAGTCCCAGGGGCAGGAGAGATGGAATACTTGGAGAAGTGGTACTGCTCAGTGATAGTGTGACAGGTGAAGAGAAGGAAGAGAAGTTCTAGAAAGGCAAAGAGGTCATACTATAAAGGGCCTCACAGGCATATTAAAAAGTGTGGGTTTAGTGATATAGAGAGATGATGAAGTGTTTTCAGCAAGTAAAGATGAGGATCAAATTCAGAGTTTGGTGGAAACAAAATGGAAAGGAGTCACAACTTGAAGCAGGAAGATTCATGAGGAAGGGGTTACAGACTGATGGTGGTCTGGGCCTGAGGAGAGACAGAAGCTGCCATGACAAGTGTATCTGCCTGCCAGGAAGTGGCTTATTTTCATGCATCTTCCATCCATTCCTGTGTAGACCTCAGAAGAAGATATTGAGTCCTCCTGGAACTAACCAGGTTAAGGCATTTATTCTAGCCCCTTTTCTTCTAGTTGTTTCCTTTGATTCAGACATTTGTTCTGCTTTGCCCCCTTAGCCTGCCTCGTCCTTGTTCATTTCACATGGCTTGTTTAGAGACCCTTCCTCCAGAAAGCCATCCCTGACAACCCAGCCACATCCTAGGTTACAAGCCTCTTCTACATGTTCCCTTTGAAACATGTGCTTATTCCCTACATAGCATATATTATACATTTCTGCAGCACAAGTGCCCATACACTGATCTGTTTTGTCACTAAGCGCATGCTACCCAACAGAATTTTCTATGATAAACAGAGATATTATGTATCTGTACTGTCCAATATGTGCCTGCTAGCTACATGAAATGTGGTAATAGGACTAAGAAGCTAAAGTTTCTATTTTATTTAGATTTAGATTTACACAACCACATGTGTCTACCATATTGGACAGCACAGCACTAGGCATTGTAATCTGCAAACACAGGCACTGTGTATTGTTCCCTGCTGAAACTGGCATATAGAGAAACACTGGGAAGATAACAGGAGCTTGATAAACATTTGTGAAAGAACGAATAATATTCACAGGCTCAGAACACCAATTATTCTATTCATTCATTCAACTCACTCATTCAACAACCACACTTATTAAGCATCTGCAAGGTGCTTGGTACTGTGCTAGATGGGAAGGTCACACATCAAATCCTCTGCTTTCATGGTACTTCTACTTCGATGGGAAAGGCAAAAATAAACATGTAAGCAAAATAAACAACTTCGGAGAGACGGGTTCTATTTTTTAAAAAAAGCCAAGGGAAGGGGATAGAGGATGATGCCAGGAGTGTGTCGGTTTTAATGGCACTATCTCACAGAGTATTCGGCAGAGCCTCTGCTGCATGAGCACATATCAAACAAAACTCATGATGAAAGTTAATGGAACAAACTTTAGCAGAAAGTAAGATAATTGCTCAGAAATAAATTCTGCTCTCTGATCATCTTGTCATAAAAGCTTTCAAGTATGCATTTTTGTGGAAAGGAGGCAGTGGCAAAATTGACCCATATTCTGTTTCAAAGCTATTAATGTGTCAAATGGTTAGCCCCAGAAGGCAGGGAATTTCTGCAAACTTGTGGAGAAAAACATCTTCTGAATTACTTAGTGTCACAACATGTGTCAGAACCAGTGGCCAATCAAAATCTCCATCTGTAGCATGTACTTCTGTTTTGCAATTCAATCTACCCCACATCTACTGAGCATCTCCCCAAGTGAGGGGGCTATGCTTAGCTTCAGGAAAGAAACCTCCCACAAGGGGAAGAAGAGGAGAAATCACACAGTTTTAATTAATTACATAATTAATTAAAAATTAAAATTAAAAGGCAATGTGGGCAAAGCGTATCACACCATTTTCTTTCTTTTGGTGAAAGAAAGTAAGCTCCTTCCTAAAAGCTCTTTATCCCTGGTCATAAAGTCTTCAAGGATGCTGTTTTCTCTCCTAAGACCAAGGTTATTTCGTAATTCCATATTGTGCATAAAATGAAATCTTCCTTCACTACCGCAGCACCTAACACCTTTGAGATACAAATCATGTTACTGGGAAACATGTCAGAATATAAAGTGCATTTTGTAGGCTGGAAAAAAATCGTAAGGCTGGTTAGCGGCACATAATGCATACTAGTCACCTACCCAAGAGGAGATTCCCCAGTAAGATTATCTCGACTTTAAAAACACTTGCCCACCTCTCCTCATCATGAAAGTTAAGGGAAACTGGGCAGGACAGCATTCTGTAGTTGAAAAGCCTTGTATAAATGGTCATTAGGATAAAAATGGGAACTCTGCCCTCATAGCAGCAGTAGCTGACTGGTGAATAGATGAGCCAATATTCAAGAACAGAGAGCAGAGATTGAAAACTTAGCCTCATGAACATAGAGGCAAAACTTCAGTCAGCTCGGCCCCAGCCTCCTCCTTGGAGGAGAAGACTAATACACAAGCAAATAAATCTGTGAGCAAACTCTCCCACCTCACCTTTGAAAGTCTCCAAGCAGAACCAGTCTTAACTGCATGCACAGTCATTGGTCACATGTTTGCCTGTGAGGAGCAGGTAAAAGATATGCATAGTGCATGCATATATGTGTGTGTGTGTGTGCACATATAAACATGTGTGCAGATGGTAAAGATACACTCACTTTCAGGTGGGTAAGGAGTTCACTTCTCTTGTTAATTACAACAGCAAGCCTTTATGGAGGATGACACATGGCTTATCACTTATGGTGAGGAAAAAATCTGTTTGGCCTCATTGCCACTCTACTGAGAAGATTCCAGGATTTTCCCAGGCTCCACTTTCATCTTCCAAGCGTCAAAAACCCTGGAGCTTCAGTATAATGCCATCACCTGGGTCTATGCCATGGAATCATCTTTCTATGATTCAGTTTCAATGCAGTGAATACTCCCGTCATCAGCTTCCCTTTCCAATACCTACTGAAGCTCTACACTCTGAAAACATGTCTGCATAATTGAATCACTTCAAAGTTTCTTCGTGACACTGTGTTACTACAGAGTCATGTTCCAGCTTTCAATGTTCGTTTTCTTCAATAGTTCCACATACTTGGTTGGTATTTGCTTGCCTTTAAAAGAAAGGCAAACTTCATCGTTTTTAAAATCCTTTTCTTAAAATGGTTCTGTAGTATAGCAATAGATATAGGAGAAAGTGAAAATCAAAAATCTGGTTCTAACGCATTCTAAATTCAAAGAGAACTCTCATCTTGATGCAGGACTCCATGTTCTTTGCAGGGATGGTCTAGCTGCAGCCTTCCTAATGTTTGAGAAAATCATGTCCATATAAATTTATTACATATGCTTAAAGAAAAATTTTTTTTAAGTCTTTGACTTTCCTTTCTATTTGAATAGACAGATGCCAGGGCAATTTTTCTTTCTCGGTTCCAAATTAATTCCATGTAGGGAGATAATGTGGATTGAATTGGCAAACTTGTTGGACCTGGAGAACCCCACCGGGTTCTGAAGGAAGGCAGAGGAGAGCCAGTGTTGAGCGGCCACATGTGAGCTCACCACGATGCACACCTGGCTCTCCGGTTAGGGTCCTCTCTCAATGCCTCTGTGATTTACAGCCCACCCAAGGGCTAATGTGGCCTAGGACTCAGGTTTCAGAATGCCTCACCTTTGCCTGTTAAGTTTATCCTTAAGACAGCTATGGATCTGTAAATATTCATTCTTTATCTGATGAACAGGATGTGGGGGAGGGGGCTGTCACAACAGAAAGATGAAGCAGACAAGGAATGTCACATGCATTCTATTAAAAATCACAACTCCTCCTCTCCTGAATTGCAAATTGCAATCAATCTGATTTGCCCAACAGCATGAGAATGGAGACTTCAATCCATTAAAGAGTGAGCATTCTAAGAGGAACAGAGCCACGCTAAGGGGGTTGCTGCTGCCAGGAGCTCTGGCACTGGGAAATGTGTAAGTGAAGTGAACAAAGGAAAGAGGAACACTTCCAAAGTTAACTCCAGGAGCAGCCCTGGTGGCGCAGCAGTTTAGCGCCGCCTGCAGCCCAGGGCGTGATCCTGGAGACCCGGGATCGAGTCCCAAGTCAGGCTCTCTGCATGGAGCCTGCTTCTCCCTCCGCCTGTGTCTCTGCCTCTCTCTCTCTCTCTCTCTCTCTCTCTCTCTGAATAAATAAATAAAATCTTAAAAAAAAAAAAAGTTAACTCCAGTTTGATTTTGTCAGTCCCTTTGTGATACACCCCACTGCCATGGAACAATTAAACAGGGTCTGGAAATGTGAAACCAGGCATCAGGGTGACTGGTTCATGAGCACAAAAGTGGTCAACCCAAAACCCAGCAGCCAAAGAAGCGTTTTGGCCTTCAGAAGAATATATGCAAGGAAGTCCAAGGACTGTGGATGTGACTCAGTCACTTGGCCCGGACACCATAGGCCATCAGCCATAAAACCACTGCAGCATTTAAAACAAAACAAACACACACAAAAAACTTTGATCAGCCTTCCCCCTGCTCGACAACCATCAGTAAAGGGCCCCTCTCCCTAAATGTGGGCAGGCAAATGACTCCCTCCCACAAAGTGGCAACACTGGCAGAGATTCCTAAGAATGAAAATCTGCAGTGTCCATACCCACATATAGTGCACAGTTTGGACTCTCCTGGTATCTGAATGTATCACCCTTCTAGAAAGAGATTAAGAAATGCCACGTGGTTCTAAAGGAGGCCACCTGCAGAACCCTAATCTCCCAGAGGTTCCTCCTTTGGACGACAGGCCTTGTTTATAGATTTTAAAGTGTTAAGCTCCAGAAACAGTAAGGCTACTATAGTTTAATTTACCTGTCACGAGCCTGGGCTAGGGTCCTATACGGATGGTCCCTTAATAAGTAACTCTTCAGCAAATAATCAAGAACAAACTCCCCATTTTCTGGTCACTTTCAGTTGGCATTTCAAATCACAATTCAAACAAAATTAAAATAAACAAAGGGATTTTTGTGGAATTAAATTTTGCAGCAGCATGAAATAGTATTTAATAAAACAACCAACAGACAATAATGGCCTTTTTAAAATTAAAGCAAGATGAGGACTTACAAACATATGGCACTTATTTAGCATCTTTTATGAGATTGAAAAGCTCATCAAAATGGACTTTTCTTCTCCCTCTACCTCCATTAAGATTTATTTAGATTCTGCACTAGAAGAGATGGTACAATATGCCTAAAGCAGAACTCTCTCGATCTGTGTGCTGGACTCTGTTCTCTTCAAGCCAATCTGGTCTATAGTCTACCCCAGCTGCTCAAGCAAAAAAGCTGCACATCATCCTTAATTCGTCACTTCCCTTCTACTACCGTATCTTATCAGACAAGTCCTATTGGTGATATTTCCCAAATCCAACCCCAATACATCCACTTCTCCCCACTGCCATAGCAACTACATGGTCTACACCAGAGCTGTCCAACAGAACTTTCTGTGATGCTCGAATGGTTCCAACATGGTAGACACCAGCCACAGGTTTCTATGGAGCACCAGAAGTGGGGCCAGTGCAACTGAGGAAAACAATTAGTTCTATGTTCATTTACTGGAGGAGGGGAGTAGAAATACATGTTTTTAATTGCCTTCCCATATGCTATTTCCTTGGAACAGGCTGGGTTAGATCTCTCTCACCCTCTTTCAACCCTGGCCTCACACCCTCTTGCTACTCTTTTCATGCCTTTTTCTCTTCTCATCCTTCTCTTACCCCACAAACTTATGTCTCATGTTCTCACATAGAAAATGTTGGCTAGCTCTTTTTTTAAAACTTTTTTTTAATTGTATTAAAATACACTTCTGAAATTTTCATTTAAATCATTCTTAGGTGTACAAGTGAGAACGGTTAAATACATTCACATCTTTGTATGTCAACCTTAATCTTAATCTCACAAAACTAAAACTCTACCTGCCAAACAACAATCCCCTCTCATCCAGCCCCTGGCAACCACCATTCTACTTTCCATCTCTATAAATATGACTACTCTAGGGACCTCATGTAAATGATCACACACTATTTATCTTCGTGTGGCTTGTTTTGGTGAGAAAAAAATTCCTAGGTTCATCCACATTGCAGCACGTGTCAGATATAGTCATTAATTTGGAATTAAATTTAAACTGCCACACATGGCTAATGGCTAACATATTGGACATCATCATCTTTCTTCCAGGTTCCCACACCAACTCCTGCCCCCTAAAATCCATGCCTCATGTTAGCAGCCAAACTAATCTTTAAAAAAAAATCAAAACATACCCACACAGCCCATGCCCTGCCCCCCCCCACCATCTTAAAACACTCTATAGCTTTATTTTCTTCATAAAACTCATAGCTATCTGAACTAATTCTTCCTTATTTTTTTTAATTCTTCTTTATTATTTATTATCTGCTTCCTCCTTTAAAATATAAGCCCCACGAGAGGCAAAATGGGTCACCACTGTATCCTTATTACTTAGTGCTTGGCACATAAGCAGAGCTCAATAAGTAACTGCTGAATGAATGAATTTGGAATAGACATTTTTTAATTTAATCTTGTGTTTCTTTTTTTTTCTTTCCAGCAATCCTCCACCACTGGACGTGATTAATGAATCCTCCTCTAACATGATCAAGTGCTTGGAGCTTCTGTATCTACTATGTCCACCTCCTCTCACATGGCTCTCCTGTGACCACTAGTGCAAATCTGACAGACAACCAGCCAACATCAGGTATACAAGCTATAGACAGTAGCATTAGGTCCTCATAAGTATCACAGCAGCTTAGGAGTGCCATGCTCGAAGCCAGAGCTTTCAAAGATATGTCCTTTCCTTCACAGATGATGGGTGTACCAAGATGAGGGGCACATGAACACCCACAGCCCCCAGGTCTGTTGACTGCATTCCCTATGAATCTTATCCATTTAACTATTTAACTTTATGTGCTGTACAAATATCACCATTTTCTATGTGTCTCAAGATACACAAAGGATTGTAAAGCATTGTGAACTCACTAAGCCCACCCCTCAATAAATGAGATCAAATCCAAAACTCTCAAAATGACATCTGAATATTTAGAAATCAGTTACTTCTCTCCTGCTCATATTGAACAGAAAGATGAAAAAATACCACTTATGAATTTCACTTTAATTCAAGAAATTCCTAATCTAAGTATCTTTCAATGAAAAAAAATGTTGACTTTTAAATCTTTTTGATTGTTTTCGAGAGAGAGAAAGAGAGAATACCAGCAGAGGAGGGCAGAGAAAAAAATGAGAAAAGAGAATCTTAAGCAGATGGCCAGTACCTGATCAGGGCTCAATCTCGGGATCCTGAGATCATGACCTGAGCCTAAATCAAGAGTGAGATGCTTAACTAACTGAGCCACCCAGGTGCCCCCACTAATTTTTTTAAAGATTTTATTCATTTATTCATGAGAGACACACACAGAGAGAGAGAGAGGCAGAGACACAGGCAGAGGCAGAAGCAGGGAGCCCGAAATGGGACTTGATCCAGGGACTCCAGGATCAGGCCCTCGGCTGAAGGCGGTGATAAACCGCTGAGCCACCCGGGCTGCCACCACTATTTAAAAAAAAAAAAAAACAACTCACAAGTCATACAGCTGAGCTGAGGGAAGGGAGAGTCCTTGGTCAGTAGAGTAAGCATGCGCATGAGGCCCATGGTAGGCAGGGCAAGGATGGGGACCTGGCCCATGTGACTGTTATATAGAGAGGTTAGGGTCCAGGAGATGACCCACAAAGCCAGGAAATTGAAGGCAAAAAAAAAGTCAATATACTAAAGATACTAGAAGCAGGGTTCTCACTGTTGGAGAAAAGGAGATACAAATATGCTAAGGGATAAAACTAGAATAAGTCCTGTGGTGTTGGACTGGAATTGAAGATAGAAGAAACAATGGGCTGGGACAAGAAAGAACTAGATGAGACTGGAACATCTAATTATAGCTGAAATTCTAAAAATTGCTTAAAAAATAATAGGGACATTTCAGAAGAACTCAGGAGGCAATTTAAAAGGGCTCCCACTGGCCAAATTAGGAACATTTTCGACATTAAAATAAATATTGCGAGCAATGCATTATAACATATTGGAAGAAATAAAAATCCATGATATACTGTATCTATAAATACATCTTTTTTTACTGATGAGTTAAATTAATAAATTTAGAAGAAACAATGGGCTTACAAAATAATCAATGTAACTAGAAGCAGAGGGTAAAAGTTTGATGCAGAATAGGATGTTTAAATAATGTCCATGTCTATAACTACTTTCAACTGATCCAGAAAAAAAATACATACCTACATAGAAAGATACAGATATATATCAAAAACTCAACATTTATGAAGAAAAGAAGAAGAATGATAAAGTAAAAATGAAGCAAAATGTTAACATTTGGGGCACTGGGGTCAAGGGCATACGGGAATTCTTTGCATTAATCTTATAACTTTCCTATTAGTTCCAAAGTGTTTAAAAATTTTTAAAGTTAACCAAAACTGTATAGTTAACAAGGAAAAAATAAAAAATATTTGGTATTTTCTTGGAACCCTATAACATATGTAAAAATAGATGTTATAATACAGGGCCTTTGAATTAGCTAGAAAAAATTTTTCTCCCGTTCTCCTCAGATGAATAGAAATATAAAGATCAATTAGTGAGGTAAGAAAGAGGCTTTGAAACTTCCCTAGATTTAATTCAGGTCCCTGACCTGATTTTTTCCCACAACTCTCCTTTGATATCAAAAAATGTCTGAAGACAAAGAACTACCAATGCACAGAATGGAAAATCTAATTCTTGCCTTCAGCTGACACGTGACTATACCATGAGATGAAGGGGCAAAGATAACATGGAAATACCAAGGGGCAGAAACAGTTGAGAAAAGCACTGCATGAACTGAGAAAAAGAAGGAAAATAGGAAGCCAAGGCAAACATGGTGATAACAATCAGACCATCTGAAAAAGCAATATCATCCATCCTTAAGCAAGAAGTAGTCTCAAGGCTGGGAATCACATCTAGGAGCTTTTGAAAGGGGACCGGAAGTCATCCAGGCAAATGTCCCGCTGTAAAGAGAAGGGAACTGATAACCAGAGCTGGATTGTGGCTTGTCTTCAGTCTGACAAAACCAGACAAAAACCCAGAGCCTCTCAGACCACCACATCTGCATCTTCTATGCTAAACCTCTTTTGGGACAAAGGCGATTCATCTGCATGGCAAGCTGGAGAGGACTTTATGCTATTTATTCAGAAGTTCAGTCTCTATCTTGCATAGGGCTCTGGGGAAAATATCAGGACCAGATCAGGTGCCCGTGGACAGAATCAGAAAGGGAAGGAGGAATAAGCTACTTTGGCTCTAGGGAGGATAGAATTGGAGCTGTATCCCAGGCCCAGAGGACCCTCCAGATGTTTCTAACTCATGCTGCCAGTGCCACCTTCGGGCCTCCTCCCTTCCCCTCCTTTTCTTCACCCAGAGCCTGTGAGAAGAGGTATGTAATATCACTTTACCAGTTCCAAGCTTTCTGGCCACGTAAACCGTGATGGACCACAACTTCTCTAGATCCTGTAGCAAAAGCATCCTCCTTCTCTCTCCTATTGCCACTCCTACACTAAATACTATCCCATCTACCCAGCTTCTCCCATGAGCCACTGATCTAAAAAACAATCTCTCTCTGCATCAGACTCCTCATGACTCACTTCTTCTGGAAAGCCCTACAACCTAGAAAACGGACACACAGAGATGAGTTGCTTAGAATGGGCCCAGTGTTTCCCCCTGTACTCAACCTTTTCTTTTGTGAACCACTTAACACTCATCACCTACAGCAATAATAAACAGACCTGGCAAAGATTTTTGCTTAACCCCACAGCACTGAAGCTTGCCAAATGTTTCAAGTCACAGTGTCACTGTCTCTTGCACAGATTACTAACTCAGTGGGCAAGTTTTAAGATGTGAAGGTCAAAGAACAATAGCACTTTAAAAATATATATACATATATATAAAGGCATCATCCAAACCAAGTCAGGGCGGTACCAAGTCCAGGGGGAATGTGTTATACTTTAACTATGTGCTAGCAATTTGAGTTTAAAAAAAAAAAAAGCAGTATATGTTTTGTATTTCAACGCATTGGCTTAGCAAGTGCATATGTTTGAGATAAAAGACATCAAATTCATTTTGCTGTCAGTAAGATGAAAAAGATGTAGCATTCCATTTCTCAGGCCAACATTTTCATTCACAAGGCTAGACCATGCAGAAGGGGAAATAATAGACTGTGCCTCCGCTCTGTTTATCTCAGGAGCTTTCAGATTTTTACTCCTTTAACTGCTGTTCCTTAGAAAATTAGGGGGAAACACTTTTTAGGTAGGCTGGGGTTTTTTTTTTAAGACAGAGAAAGATTACTTTTAAAGTACTTACATCTCCCACACCTACACTCCACAAGATGAATTCTTTTCAGATTTATGAAGTTGCTTTCAGATAATCTGGCCCCAATTTTTAATTTTACCAATTAGGAAACAAAAAGACAGATGGAGAAGAGATTTCACATCTGCACTGCCTCTTCTTCCTTTCTACCCTTGCATTACCCACACATCTCAAAGCTGGAGAAAACACAAGCCTTAGTCTCATACTTTGTGACTTTGGTAAAGTCATTCAACCTTGTAGGAGAGACAGACACGACAGATGACTTCTTACTGTCACTGCTTCCAGGGTTTATAGCCCATGAGTCACTATCCCCAGGTCAAAAGTTCATAAGTACACCTCCCTCAAGAACATAAGCGAACTGCCTCATATTTCTCTCAAATCCTCAAGCCCACTGACTGATCCTCTTAGAGAGCCCCCTTTATTTTCTCTAGAATCTGGGATTCCCATAGTATTCCCTGTATTCCCATAGTTGATCTCATGGTTCCTTCATGAAAGAAGTTTGTTTTCATCAGCCTCTAAACACCCACAGGAACCTCTTGAACAACTGCTACCCACATTAGAACTTTCCATGAATTTCCATGCTTATTTCATGAGCAAGTAAGTTCACTAAAGAAGCCAACCTAAATTCCCTTAGGCTTTTAGCCAGTATTTTTAAACTCCATCTATGTTCCGAAATTAAGATTTGGGGTTTTATTTTAATTTGCTTAAAATATTGATGCCTTTCTATATTTTCTAGTTACGGACAATAGTGTTAAAAAGGCTTTATGAGGATGGACATTCCAGGCAGTAAAACTGCACATTTTGGAAATTTTACATATCGGGACCTGTTCTCTATAAATTTCTGATCCAATGTGTCAGGCTTTTTGGTAACTTCTACAGTGGAAACGGAACAAAACAAAACAAGCAATATAGGAGAGCCATCAAATCCAATAGTTTCTACATTTCTACAACAAACAGCCAGAAAAAACCCACCACAGTAAACTGCTAAACTCACAATTAGAAACATGCTGAAAGTGCCAAGTGGTATTTATACTGAGACAAGGAAAACTCCCACAGTCACACAGAATGGGCTCAGAGCAAACTATTTTCACTTGGAGCTCCTGGTACTGATACAAAGCACACATAACCCCTAGCTGACACTCAGCCCCTGCAGGTCACAGTTCCTTAGCCTGTAAGACAATAGGAGGTGATCTCAGAGATTATTTCTAGTCCTAACATACATTTGATCATGATTATTACCAAGTAACGAAAAGCCTGCTAACAAACAATGAACTTGTCAATTTCTCATCTGGCAGTCACAATGATAATTTCAAAAAAGGTATGGATGTTTATCATCAAGATGTTTTGTAGGATGTTGGTCATCACGCACTGTCCTCTTTACGAGGGCTCTGGGAAAATCACTGTCTTGTGTCTCATTATTAGAAATAGCCCTGCTTCTCTTTTTCGCCTTATGGGCACCATGATTCACATGGCTGGTTATAGTTCCCTCATCGCACTGGCTGCAGGAAAACTCTGATCCAAATCTCTGACTCACCTCTAACAAATAGTACAGAGCCTCATGAGATGTATTTTGGGTCCTAACTTAACCCATTGTTTCACCCTACTTCCCTGTCTCCCCATTTCCTCACTGAACTTTTTTTCTTCTTTTTCTACTGTTGGTTATCTGTGAAAGCTACCTTTAACAATTTTTGAAACAAAGGAGGTATTTCAAGCTATTTTCATTTACTGATGTCACTGTTGAACAGCAAAATCGTTCCTTCGGTGACTTGCATTTTTCAAACTCTGAACAGTGTCACTATACCAACACATAAAAGCATCCAAGCATCCATTTAATGTTCTCTTGCACATAATTGTATGCCAAGATTTGGATCACAATTGTCACTTTGAGTTTCATTATCATTACTACAACATTTTTAAACCCTTACATTTACATAGATCTTCACAGCAATTTTCAAGTGAGCCTTCACATTCAGCTCATGTGATTTTCTAAACAACCACATGAGGTGGATACAGGGGATGTCATTAGGATGATCTTCATGTTTACAGATAAGGAAGACACACTCAGAGAGTTTAAAGCAGCATGCCCACATGGACAAAGTTAATCGAGTAATAAAGCAAGACCACAGGGGTTTTTTCTTCCAAGTCTAGCATTTTTCCCTGTAACTACAAAATTCTATCTCTTACATAGTTGACTATGAAATTTTGTCCTGGGATATATGACTCACACATTTTACTTAGTTGGTTTTCCAAGCAGTATCAGCCTGCTAGTCAAAATCACATCAATTACCCTTCAGTAATGGAACCTGGGCATGATGAAAACGAGGCAGCCAAGACTCTGGAAAATTTCCTAACCATTAGAAAATGCATGAGTCATTTATTTCCTCCATTGGAATTCAGTGATGGCATTAAGAAAACTCATTCCTGCACCCTAGCAGGGAACACAAATGCTTTAATGTGGTCTGCTAAAGCAGTCACATCGAGTAAAACTGCCTCTTGAGTCACTAGAACTAGTGGAGCCGTTTAGTAGTAGATGAGATTTAGACAAGGCAGGCTGGAGAGAAGAGCTAACTAACTGCTTCTTGATGATGAGCTCACACTACTTCAACCACATCTAAGGGAAAGAATCATGAAGTTCAAATCATATTAATTTCCAAGTCATTGACATTGCTAATGTATGAGAGGGTGAAATGTTGACAGCTTGAACTCCTGGGACCTTGAATAAACCAGAGTCTATTCATCCTACAAGTCATCAATTTGGGAAGTAAGGGAACACTGCATATGCAATTTCTCTGAGTTTTAATTTCTTTGGGGGAAATGAGGAAGGTCACATATTTTTTAACTCAACATTCTATGACTGCATGAATACCTCTTAGCGCCACCTACCTGAAATACTATCGTTTTAACAATTGGCCGGGATCTTAAAATATATTTATATAATGTGTGGGTAATGGGTAATGTTCCAGCACATTTAAATTATTATTCAGGAATCTGACTATTTTCCTTTAATCAAGTTCAAACATGTACTGGTTTAAATTACTAATTCCTGCCTATGAGACAACGTATCCATATATGTGTCTTTTCTCAACAGATCATGCATTAGATGCTCAAGTTAATTCTGCTTTCCAACATCTTGACAGTAAGAAGGAGCAAAAGTAAGATGGTCTCTTACTTGTTTGCTTTTCATTTACAGAGAGCATGAATTGTCCCGAACTAATTTATACAGTTCTATGGAGATAGGACCCTGTATATGCTTTTAACAATACATGCTCAGTGCTTTGCATAGAGTCACAGACTAAATATTTGTTGAATACATTTAAAAATTACTAACAGAGACAAATTACAAAATTCAAACAGAAATAATACCTCTTCTCTAGAGAAGGTTAAAGGGTATTGTGCCGAGGCTCAAACTCTGTAGCACAACCAGCCTGTGGCTCAGGACAAGTGAACAGTAAGACAGAGCTACGCAAAGAGAGAACTCTATGGCTTCCTGCTTCTTTCTTAAACAGAACTTTATAGCATTACTTCAAAGTGTGGAGTTAGCAAGGTGTGAAGGAGAGAGCCAAGTCAACTTCTGGCCTCTCCTTATCTGTGTAACCTTAGGGAATTTCCTTAGCTTTCCTAAACCTTGATTTCCTCTAAAACAAAATGGGGCAGGAGTAACAGTATGGATCTCATAGAGTTGTTGATAAGGACTAAAAAGACAATGGGTGCAAAGTGTCCAGCTTATTGCAAGACCTCAATACATGGTGGCTATTATTATTAGTTCGAAGTAAATTTCTAGAGTATTAACCCACCCAATGTTAAAGGGAATCAGAATTATTCATCCCTAAGAGGAGCATAGCCAATCTTAGATATACACACACACACACACACACACACACACACACACACACAAATCTGGTGAGAATAAGCAATAAGAGCATTCTTGGAAGAAAAACAAAAGTCCTACCACACAAGTAGGAAGCCTGGTGCGGGAAGCAGTCTGCAGAAGGACGACCCAGCAGTCTGTCCCTTTGCTTTGCTGATGGGGAGAGATGGAGAAGGAAGAGTGAGCTCTGCAACAGCTGGCAACCTCACCAAGTACTTCTGTTTTTCTCTTCCTCCCTGTCTTGGGCATTCCTCTCTGAGGCAGGTGATCTTTCCTGCTCCCCAAAAGACAGGGCTGAGTTTGCTGGACTCCCAAAGATGGTTCTGGGTCATATTATGTTACAAAGAAAAAAAAGCAGTAAGTTAGACCCACATAATGATAGTCTTAAATGGAAAGACGGGAAGAGCTACTGAAGATTTTAAAACAGGATTTGTGGAGGAGGCAGCGACTTGAGGGTTGTACCGGCTTCTTTGGTATGATCCCTGTCCTAATGCAATGGCAAAACATGGGGCAGATCAGTCCAAAACTCTGGGCACAGAAACATTTGTGATTCTAATGTGTGCTCTGGTATTTCCATGTGAATATCACCCTGTGGACTGAAAAAGAACTTTAACAAGCCACTGAAAAACCTGAATAATATCTGAAAAATCCAGCATCTCTAAGAATTGCAGAAGACAAAGGAAGATTCAGGAACTCTGGAATTTATAAAGTCTTAACCTAATGTCACACATCAAGCCTATCTGGGACTTCTTCAAGATCAAAAGTTTCTAGGAAGACAGAACACTATAGGTGTCACTATGGAATGAAACTGAAGCCTGATCCAGGTGAAGGCTAAGCAGTTCTGAATTCTCTTCAGAAGGAAAAAGAAAAAAAAACAAATAAACAAACAGAGAGTCCATGCTGATCCCACCGAAAGCCACGTTGTTTGGGATCCTGGGGCCTCCCTTCATTTCCTCCAGGGCTGCCCATGGACCTCAGGGATATGGGCAAAGGGACAGTGATGTCACAACAGGTGTGGCACAGCCATCCTGGATCACAGAGCTTGTTGTGATCAGTACATGTTTAACTTAGAAAAACCTTATCGAGGACCCTTCTAACAATTCTCCACCCTCAAACCAGGAGGATTATTCCTCCTATTCTCAACAAGAACAGAAGGGGAGTGGGCAGGAGGATTACACAGTCACTAAGTAGCCAAAGCCTTGTATTGCCAGGGAACAAAAATATAGAACATTTTCAGAGAGACAAAAGGCTGAATGAAAAATTGGTAGAGAGAAGACTAAGAGAGCAATGAAAAGAAAGAAAAAAAAAAGAGGGAACTGCTCCCTGAGGAATTATGATAGAAATTTACTTTTTAAGTGCTGTGTTTTAAATGCTGATAGGACATTCTGAGCATGGCTGACAGGACACACAGGGTAACAGGAGGGCCTGAGACAGACCGGAAAACTCAGACGGGAACAGGAGAAACGGTGAGCATACACGACTCCCTCAGCATCAGGATGAACTCTCGTGTGTAGGGCCAAATTTCCATCAAAACAAACTGGAAAAAAAATTCACCTATGAAGATGTATTTTGCATATACAAACTCACATTCATAATTAGTGAGACCAAATGTGTTAACAAAAGGTCTGCTCTCAGCAGATGCCTGCCACAAACAGGGGCAAGGAGTGGAGTGCAGCACAGTACCCTAGGTACCTTTCTGCAAAGTGCTTCTTAATCCCCCCATGTGCCTATGCCTGCTTGCACAAGCCTCTCGGCCTCCAGGTAAACACATCTTTGTTCTTAATAATCTATGAACACAATATGAAATAAAAAATGGTCAAAATAATGATGCTTCACATCTACATACAGCCCCAATACAGAAATTGCTGGTGCCACCTATTGTTGAAAACACAGAACTGAAGGGCTCCTTGAACACTGGTGACAAGACACAGAAGCTCTACTCTGTTATCGACTCGAGTGTGAAGTTCAAAATCCACCTGCCGGGAGAGCCACTAATAAAGTCCACACTACTCAAAAATAAAACAAACCCATGGTGGACATTAACAACTCCCACATAATGCTTTGTTCAGGACGAGAAGATTTTAGTAATAGTTAACAGTCTTGATGTAAAAAAAAATCATCAGATGGCTTTATATATACTGATAGAGGATGAGCTCCAAAGCAGGCTGTTGTGTGTAAAGACAAGGCTCAGAATGCTGTGCATGTGACATGTGACCATTTAGTTTTACAGAAAGGGAACATAATGTGTGTGCCTGGGTCACCCCAGCACAGGTGCACAGGAGAACAGCAGTCTCTAAGACAGGCCGGAGCGAGTGAGGCAGAGGTGGGGATAAAGACGTGCTTTTACTGAACATGCTTCATGTGGAAATTTCACTTTATCTACAAACTACCTTTTCAAGAGATTTTTAAAAGAACTAAAAATAAGTAAATGATCATTCTGAAAACAACAGTTGATATTAAGTTATTTTATGTAAAGAGGGCATTTCAAGAGATCTAACCCAGGGAAATTACCGTGACCAGTCCTCAGACTTGAGGATCTGAGTGGAAGAGCATGAACTGCTCTCATGACAGCTAAGTTACCATGAGCTTTAAAAGACTTTCTGGAAGAGGAGCTGGAGCTGTCGACAGTACAGCGGCACCTTCGCACCCTGAAAAAGTACCCTGAAGCAGGGATAGTTTCTGGTTCTTTGAATTCATTAAGATGTGAAAATAATAAATTATTTTGCAGTTTTAGTAACATTTGCTTTTGTCGAAGCTTTGATATAAATAAAGTCTATACTACAATACTATTTCTGATTTCAAAGATAAGGGAAACCCTAACAACTCATGAAGCTTTGTCAGCTATTTCAACACATGAGAGCTAAGTGGAAGTTTATACTTGGGTACACATCATATCAAATATCGCATCTCCTGAAAATTGGTTCTGGAGAATAATTTCTGTAAACTTACTTATTTCTTAATACTACTCTCCTTAACTCGAGATAATACCGACATTTACACTGAAGGTGGAGTCTTGAAATTTATTCTGAATATTGCCCAATCAAAGTCATACCAGGAAGAAAGTAAAGCCCTTAATTTCTGAAGCAGTTCTGCCAGAAAAGGTTAGAAGGGACAGGCAAATCACAATACAATAGTACCTGGGCATTCCTGGGAAAACTACTTTAAGATCGGTAGACTGGCAAAGTGAACATGATACAGGTCAGGTCAGCTCAGCCCTGCAGGTCCGAGCTATGAAACATTGTCTCTGATCAAAATACATAGTTTACATTTTGAAATTGAATTTCTAAACAAGAAGATCAGTAAGATATTATCAGATAAATCTCCACTGACTGGAAAAGAAACAAAAAGAAAGAGGATGGGGGGGGGCAGGTAAGACAGTAGGAGAGAGAGAAAGAAGAGGAGAAGAGAAGAGAAGAGAAGAGAAGAGAAGAGAAGAGAAGAGAAGAGAAGAGAAAAAAAGAGAAAAAAAGAAAGAAAAGAAATGAAGAATGGAAGGCAGACTGGGATCAAAGAAATGTAGGACTCCCAAAACAGAAGCAGACAGGGAAGAAAGAACTGGACTTCTGAGAAGTAGGGAGATCCAGCCACCACATGCTAGAGGGAGATGGGGCCCAGCTCACTGTCTGAAGCCCTCCTCAGCCAAGTATTCATGGAGAGAAGTCTTAGGAGAGAAATTGAGTCATACTGTCTGCTTGCTGTATGAATCTGTGATATTTCCCAAACCATCACAGAGCAAGCATAAACACCATATAATACTCAGTTTTGGACAGGGCCTGAAGCACCAAGTGAAGGCAACTGCAAAACCACAAGAGCATTAGTCAAGGAAGGAGAATGAGAGGCAGAAACAATACAAAAGAAAGCAAAAAATCCCTCACATTTGAAAGGAATCCACAAACTAGAATTACAAATATACAAAAAGATCTAATTCTGAGAAAGTCTAATCAACCATCCAACTATGAATTCAACCCAAATGAAAGTTAATTTCATAGAACAGCCAGATAAAGTTTAAAACAAATAGGCTTGGGATGATTAAGATGAATAAAGAAGCAATAACCATGAAAAATACTCAAAAATTTATGGGGAAAAAGAGTAAGAACAGGCCTTTATTTTTTTTATTTATTTATTTTTATTTTATTTTTATGTTTTTATTTATTTATTTATTTATCTATTTATTTATTTATTTATTTGAGAGAGAGCACAAGCAGGGAGGAGCTGAAGAATAGGGAGAAAGAATCTGAAGCAGACTCCACACTGAGCCTGGAGCCTGACACAGGGCTTGATTCCATGACCTGTGAGATCATGACCTGAGCCAAAACCAAGAGTTGGACATTTAACCAACTGAGCCACCCAGGCAACACAGAACAGATAGATATTTTGAAAAACAAAAGTCCTGGATAGTGAGAGCATCCTCACTGATCTAGAAAAATTCAATAAGTTAAGATAAAATCTGTATCTTGACATACCCCAAAAGAACAGTGAATTAGAAGATAATACTAGGAGGTATAATTTTACTTTACCTAGAAGGAAGAACAAGGAGAAAATATATTTTTCTTTAAAATATTGAGATTCGGTGAATCAAGATGGCGACTCCTGTGGATCTGGAGTTGAAGAAGGCCTTCACAGAACTTTAAGCCAGAGTTATTGACACTCAACAGAAGGTGAAACTTGCATACATACACATTGAACAGCTAAACAGAACGAAAAAGCATGCACATCTTACAGATACAGAGATTATGACTTTGGTAGATGAGACTAACATGTATGAAGGTATAGGAAGAATGTTTATTCTTAAGTCCAAGGAGGTAATTCACAGTCAACTGTTAGAAAAACAGAAAATAGCAGAAGAAAAAATTAAAGAACTAGAACAGAAAAAATCCTACCTGGAGCAGAGTGTGAAGGAAGCTGAGGACAACATCTGGGAGATGCTTATGGCATGAAGGGCACAGTAGGAAATATCCAGCTGAAGCTTCCTGCCCTCTCCCATTCCTGGCAAGGGCAGGTGGGGGGCCAATGTGGAGAAACTTCTCTTCTGCCCTGATGGATTTTTTATCCATAACCCTGTGTTTTCTACTTCACCATAATACCCTTTCAGGCCCCAGTTCTGTATTTTTTATCCTGGCTCTGTCTGCCACCCCTGTCCAGAATATTCTTCTTCCCTGGGGGTGAGTCACAAACTCCCAGGAGAGGGAAGATGGGAGCCAGGACAAATAGGGAAGCTCTGCCCAAGCCTATTAACTAGTTATGCTCCTCAGACCAATAAAAGGCATGTGTTCCCCCCCCCCCAAAAAAAGAATAAAATAAAATAAATAAAATAAAATAAAATAAAATAAAATAAAATATTGAGATTCAATTAGGAGATTCATTAGATAGATTAAGAGGCTCTGCTATATGTCTAATAACAACACCAGAAAAAAAAGGAGAGGATCATAAAGATGGAATATTTGGAGAGATTTCCCACAATTTGAGAAAAATTCTTAGAGTGAACACATGAACAGGACAAAAAGATAGATCCACATCTGTGTACCCTGTTATAAAACAGAAAATCTCAGAATAAAGCAAAACTCTTCAAGGAATTAGATAGATAGTTAGCAAGCTTGAAAAGCAAAACTGAGACCAACTATGCTAAAATCTTCAAAATATTGAGTCAAATTGCTGACAACCTAGAATTTTATGCCCAACTAAACTATCATTCAATCAGGCAAAATAAGACATTTTCAGACATTCAAAGATCAAGATTTTACCACTCATAGACACTCACAGGAAGTACTATTAAATAGTGTTTCTAACTCACAGACCATCATGGGAAATTCTATTAAAGTATGTACTGCAAATGAACGTAATGGAAGGCATGGGGCTTAAAACACTGACATCGACAAAGCTGATGAAGGCCTTATAGTTGTTTCTATTAAAGCCCTTCACTCCAGTCTACAAAAGTTAATTTTCCCAAGCAATACTTTTTTCTTTAGTTACCAGAAATCAAGAGAAACATTTCTTTAAATTTTTTAGCTTTTTTAAAAGATTTATATATATTTGTTTTTTAATTCACTATTTTGTATTTCAAAAAAATTGTTTAAAAATGAAACAAAGGAGTCTAACTTTAAGCACTACATTTCCTATGGTTCCTGTCCTCACTCTGCCATGAGCTGTGTGACTGTAAACAATTAGATAACTTCTCTGGATCTCAATGTGTTAACTAAAATAGCAATAATAATCTCTAACTTAGTTTGTTGAAGAGTTAAAATATAAGAAAATTTGTAAACATTACCTAAGGACTAACAACAGGCAGAATACTAAAAAATATAAAACGACAGCTACTATTCATCATTGTCATCATTAATTCTGGAAATAGCCATAATAAAGTTGAAAAAGTTGGAAGAGATAGAAAGGTCATGTAAAATTAGAAGACCATCCATCAATGCTATATTCCTATTCTCTTTTTTCCTTCTACAATTTCCAAATACTAAGTCATGTTTAAACATCTGGCACTGAGATGTTAGTAAATGACAGTTTAAAATTACCCAGGAGGGGATCCCTGGGTGGCTCACCTGTTTGGCGCCTGCCTTTGGCCCAGGGCACGGTCCTGGAGTCCTGGGATCGAGTCCCATGTCGGACTCCCAGCATGGAGCCTGCTTCTCCCTCTGCCTGTGTCTTTGCCCCCCCCCCTCTCTCTCTCATGAATAAATAAATAAATAAATATTTTTTAAAGATATAAATAAATAAATAAATAAATAAATAAATTTTTTTACCCAGGACACCGTGACCATAGAGAGAAGACTGTTAATCCTAATATACCTTAGTGGAAATCAGAATGCAGGCAAAATGTTTCTGGGTTTGGGACAATTTCTTTTCTACTCTAATAATCAAAACTCTGCTCCCAAGACCACCACATGACTGTAATGCCTATATTAATGAAAAGGATGAGCTCTGACGACCAGTTACATCATTTTGACACCAATTATATGAATACATTTGGTGACACCCTTTTTCAAAGAGAGCATTCTCAAATTACCTTCAATCTTTAAGACTGGCAGACGAGATGGATTCTTTGATCCTCTTGGTTAACTACTGCTTCTTTTGTGACAATCTCCAGCCAAACACCCTGAAGTCACAGCTAGCCACCATTATTACAGAAAACTCCGATCTAGGCACTTGCCAGGTCTCTTCCAAAAAGGTTTGTCTTTGTAGTGGGACTGACCCTTCCTGTTCAGGTGCTATCCTAGGTTTGCCAATCTTGAGGAGACCAGAACCTCCAACTCCCTCCAACTTTGACTAAGGGAAGCTCTGCTCAAGGGCAATGAAGCCCACAGGGCTTATGGTATGCTTCAAGGGGCATTTCCAAACACTCACACCCCAAGACTTGGTGTGACTGTTACAGTCCAGGTGTACAAATCCTGTGATGCCCTCAGCCTCCAAGTTCAAAGACCTTTAACTAAAGTGACTCCCTAGACCCTCACATGGGTTTTCCTGCATTATCATTGCTATTATTACTTCACAGACCCCCTGGAGAGAAGTGTGTCTATGGAATGCCTGAGCCTTTGGTAATCCTTTCAATTTCTCACACCTCTAAAGCACTTGCTGCTGGAGATCACTTTGACCAGTGATGAGTTAGACTGCCATTTCTGATAGCTCTATCCTCCCCCCACTCCCCAACCACTAGAGGTAAAAGCAAACACAAGTTTAAAACCCAGGGAGCTCCTTGGTCAACCTTTTCAACCTCATTTATTCAACCTCTCAAAAGCAGAAATTCTGGTACACAAGACATTATACCGTGCAGTTTCAGGAGAGGCAGGATGGTATAGTGGAATAAATATGGTTCAAGAGATATAGTTGTTTGATTGCTGCATACCAACTATGTCACCTACAGTAAGATTTTTAACCTCTCGGGTCTTCGTTTCTTCATTTGTAAATTCAAGATATAAGAAGATGTATCCCAACGCATTGTTGTCAAGTACATGAAAGAGCATATGTAACATGCTTAAGCATAGTACCCAGGATATAGTGAGTGTTATTATTACATTAGCCCATTACTTATATACTCATTCTTAATACTAAGAGGTTAACTGGCTTGCTCAAGGTCATATGACTATAAAGAGACAGTGTCAAAATTAGAATACTGGTATCTCTGACTTTAGACCTTCTGGTCCAAGCTTTTAGGCATTACACTCTGCCTCTCACAACACTGTCTAGAGTTGGAAGGACTGGAAACCATGCCATTCCAGATCCTCCCTGGTGTCAGCCTGGTCTGCCTCAGTGAGGTGTGGAAAGTAGCACCCCACTGAACTTAATAAAGATGTGATGAGGGGGGTCACTGAGTGAGCAGGGCTGGGGAAGTTCTCCTAAAATGTGCATTCAGGGAGAAGCCTCACAGATGTGCCACTGCTTAGGACTCAAATCGAAACTTTTATCAAGCTCTGTATCTAACAACTTGATCTCAGCAATTTAGCCATGCTGGGAGTAAGCTCAGAATGTTTCTTGTAGTGATTCGGTCCTTTTGGTAAGTGCCAAACAGAGCAGAAGAATTCATTCACCCCCAGTCACTCCTACTGGCTCAAGGCTAGCACCCTTTCTAATGGCCAACAGTCGTCCATTCTGTACTCCTTGGAATCAAGGTCCACTGTGAGTGTGAGGGGTGTGTGAATGCGTGTGTGAGTATATGAAAAATGCACTCCATCCCAGGGCACTGAGGTATCCCCAAAGCTGGCACAATCTGTCATCTAAGATGCAAACCAAGATCATTATCGCTTAATCACTTCGCTATACTTAAACATCAATAGTGGCAGGGCTGTGCGCTGGCGAACACTGATTAAAGAGAACCAAAGAAAGGAACAGAGGACTGAGTCAAGCCTTCTCTGCAGAGAGCATCCCGGCATACTGATGAACTTCTTTTTCAGATAGTGCCAATTGACAGAGACAACAATCACCCCTAAAGAGCAAAATAACTGTGTAAAAGAGATTTTGAGTATGGCTCAAGCTGCTTACTGATTAACGCTTTTGCACACAACACTCTGCACAAACCTGCGCCGTCATTGTTCCTAGTAAAACAAACCTTTGTTGACAACTGGAGACAAATGATCCTTGCTGAGCAAGTTCACCGCTCTCACACAGCTTAATAGTTGGAGCGCTGCTCCCTGGCCGCAGCCAGGAAAACTTGACGTGGTTGTCAAAAAAAATAAAAGAAAGAGAGAGAGAGAAAAAAGAAAGAAAGGAGGGGGACAAGCAAAAACCAGAGAAAAAGGAAAACCTTTTGTTTTGAAGGTGAGAAGGAGGCTGAATGATCTCATGTGCTAAACATGTTTGTGGTTTACATCAGCATGTCTCCTTCACTTATTAAAGTTGTGAGTTTTTAAACAGTTCCTGCTCCAACCGAACAATTTATAATATTAAGATTTCCCACTTTTACAAAGTGTTTCCCTTTCCACATGGGTTGGGATGTGACAGACTGAATATTTGTTTTTGTGTTTAAACAGTTTTTTGTTACAGTATTTGCAAATATTGGCTGTAGCAGTGAACTGTAGAAGCATACCTCATTTTAAGAAAACCTGGGTGGAAAAACATCTAAAATTTCAAGCAGAACAGTCTCATTTCCACCACATGATCAAAAAAAAAAAAAAATCACTTCAGGCTTACTTTCAACGACAAGTTTCCCATGCATTTCATTTACTCACAAATATTATTGAGGTGTGAGGCATTTTTAGGCGCAAAAATTCAATTTATTAAAATTTTATTTACTCCTCAGTTTTCGGGCCCTGGTTTAAGGTCTTACATAAGACAGTGCCAACTAAAAGATTAAATCCTTCCATTGGAGGCTATCTAAAGTTCTGAGTGGCAGTTGATTATCTTCCTTTTGTTCATAGCAATTCATTAAAAATATTTTTTCGGACCAGGATTCCCTTGGGAAGTGATTCACCACCACCTCTGGTGAGAATTATTTCCAGTTGCATTAAATCTAGGGAATCTCTCACGCAGTATAACCCCATTAGGCACAAGTGGCCACATCCATGCTTACTGCACCATGTGAAAATCGCGGAAATGTTTTAGAAAGCAATTTGACAATAAGGATAGAGTCAACAAGACATTCATTTCCTTCACACATCCTACTCAAAAACAATTTTAAGGAAGTAGTCCAAACTAAGCGGAAAAGGTGTGTAATGCAAAGAGGTTTGCAGCAGGTTATTTGCACTAGTGAGGATGCCCTTTTGTAATAACCTAAGCATCTAACAACAGGCATAGTGAAGTATAGTCTCCAGGTGGAATATTACACAGCCATAAAAATTATGACAACAGGAAGCATGACTAACCACTCATGGCAACTTTAAATTAACTGACAAAAAATCAGAACATAGCATTAAGTCTATACCATGACTACAGATATTTTTAAAAGTAAGTATGCAAAATAAAACGAAACAAAAATAGTTTCAAGTTAGAGCCAGAAGATAGCTCTATGTCAGACTATTAATGAGCCCTTAAGTAGGGCTGAAAACCTGTAAGTGGGCTCTTTATTGGCCTGGATTAATTATTTAGACCACAAGTACAGTTATTTTAATATAGTACCTTCATTATCAAATTCTATTACTTTTTTTACCCCCAATTTCATAAAGGTAAGTTTTTAAACATGGTTTATCAAGCTCTTGATTTTCACAACTTAATACTCTTGGAAGACATGTCTTTTGGTTTTCATTTTTTTTCCACTGCTTCCCTTGAGATTAAATTAAGATAATTATAAGTGACAGGTTCATTTCTCTCTTCTCCTTTTTGGAAACACTGGATGCATATTTCCTCTTTTCTAGTCCTCTGCTACTCCAGCACTTCATATAGCATGGTGTGGTTTTTAGTAACTCTGCCTTCCTTAGTTAATGGACCAGCCCCACAGATTTCACACTGGCAGGCCAAGTCTCCCACGCACTCTCTTTATTCTACCTTTGACCAGTGACTGCCCAGATCTCCTTTCTCAGAATTTCTACCTTAGAATGCTCTAGAAAAATTTTCCCCAGACATGTCCTGTTGCTATCCTGTCCTGCTTCCGGGGCAGCAAGCACAATGTCAGGGCCAGGCCTTCAGGGCCACGCTTTCTGTGAAAGGAACTGGGACTTCTCAGCCTGTTTGGTGCAAAGCTGGTCCACACAGAGCTTTGTAAGAGGCCACGTGAAAAAATGTGAACCTGAGAAGACCGCAGGACAGGAGTGATCTCTTCACAGGCAATTGGTGTTCATCTCTCCCCTGTTCCCAGCCTCTGCCCAGAGCAGAGCTGGAGCAGAAGGCTACAGAGCTGTTACTTTGCTGGGAATAAGAGTATGCATGGGAATATCCTCCTTTTGCTTTGAGAATGAGAGAGCCTGCTCACATGAAAGGTGTTAATCATCCCCCAACACTGTAACTGGAACTTCCTTTCTGAAACACACCTCCAGGGACGCCTGGGTTGCTTAGTGGTTGAGCCTCTGCCTTTGGCTTAGGGTGTGATCCCAGAGTTCTGGGATTGAGTCCCACATCAGGCTTCATGCTTCTCCCTCTGCCTTCTTGCTGTGTCTCTCATACATACATACATACATACATATCTTTTTATTTTTTTTAATTTTTATTTATTTATGATAGTCACACAGAGAGAGAGAGAGAGGCAGAGACATAGGCAGAGGGAGAAGCAGGCTCCATGCACCGGGAGCCCAACGTGGGATTCGATCCCGGGTCTCCAGGATCGCGCCCTGGGGCAAAGGCAGGCGCTAAACCACTGCGCCACCCAGATACATATCTTTTTAAAAAAATGAAAAACACCTCCATCTACCAGTTTACAATTTAAAAAAAAAAAAAAGTTGAAAAGTGCCAAATCTTCCCCCAGCCTGCAGTGCTAAAAAACCACGGTGGCTACCTAAACTCACAAGGCCTCTGTGAAGCAACCAAAGAAACCTTAACTATTCATTTATGGACAGCAAGTTAAAAGTGCCACCAGTGTTCTCAGTTCCTGACAACAGGAAAACGAACAGTTTTCTCAATGAGGGCTCTAACCCCGAGCCATTCCTTGTGAGTCAGCATCTCCTGTCCACCGTGTCGTGTGCCCACTTGACGTCCTTCTTCCAGAGGTGGCTTTCTTTAATTCCACCCTCAGCACTCGTGCCCCAGAGCATTCCATGAGTCAGGCTTGCCTTGAGGTTCAGAGTCTTGAAATGCCCAGCAGAGAGACACATGGTAAGTACTGTAACTACTGCAGCTGCCGTGGCTGTGAATTCTCTGCCATGAGTAAGCTGGTCCCAAACAAATCATTAGACCGTTGCTCTCTCTGACCACAGAGTCACAGCTTCTTTTCCTCCATGGCTGGGGAAGATGAAGTTCTCATACTTCTGCACTCCCATGAGCAGACCTCACGTATGGGCTCCGTGCCATTACTAGAGACCTGGGAGCCAGCTCTAGTACTTTCATCATTAACGAGAAAATATCTGGGACAACCATCCCAACACATGACAATTGTGGAGACCCTGGCATCCAAGTTGAGAAGCATTACACTCGTGCTATCTGTCCTTAAATTCAGGAGAACAGAAGGTCTGGACTTTGGGAGCTGTGGAGATCTGATAATCATTAGGTTCCATCCTCTCCTTTTCAGAGAGCATTACCAAAAAAATGATCCAAAGGTTTTTTTATTGTTTTTCTATTACCGGTCTCTCTTATTACATTATACCAGGATACTAAATAGGTTTCCATTTGACTATATCAATAGCTGAATAAAAAGTATGGTGAGGCTACGCCTAGGTGCAGTAAAAAAGAGGACCATGGCGTGAGCATTATCCACTGTGATCACTAGATTTTGTGAGTGCCAGCAAAGGGTATCACGCATTTCCTAACTCTGAATCGTTAGAACTTTACCAGAATAAAGTCTGATAGCCCCTGTCTCACCTACCTACATTATATTCTCTAGATTACTCTTTTTAACTTTATCTTTTTTCATGCTAAATCATTTCTGACCTTTTTTGCTCATCCAATTGCAACTGATAAGACTTATAATATGTAAGTGGTAGACATACATATCTTTTTTAGGATTATCTCATCATCTGAAGCATCACTTTTATCCTCTGTTCCTACTGTTTGTCCTCCAGAAAGAAAAAAAATTTTCAAAAAGGAATCATCAGGGCACCCAGCTGGCTCAGTTGGTAGAATGTGCAACCCTTGATCTTGGGGTTCTGAGTTTGAGCCCCATGTTGGTTGTAGAGATAACTTAAAAATAAAATCTTTTTAAAAATAGCAATAATAATAAACAAGATTATAAGATCACAACACTAATAGGGAACTATCTTTTCTTCACACAACCAGAATGCATTAGTCTTATAATCAAAGTAAAGCAAAAATGTTTGAAAAGATTTAAAACACAAGTTGGAATCCTAAAAGGAATAAAACAACTGTCTAAATAACATAGCCCTGGCTTATCAAATTTCACTACGAGAAATATTAAGATAAAAAAAATGACATGGAGGGAACATGAACTTTGGCTACTCTCAAGTGAAGAATGTGTATGTATGTATGTATGTGTGTGTGTGCATGTGTTTCTTAAACTAAATTTTGACTGAAATTAATCTTACCAGGCATTTGTTATCCTTTTCGTTCAAAATACGAATTTCAAATGAATTTCTCCACCACTGGAAAATCCCCTTTTGTAACTGTGGCCTCATCAGGGTGTCCTTGCCTTTTGTGCATCCTCCAGAACCTGACGGTGCATTAAACTCAAGACTGGACGATATGTGGTGGGATAAGCAGGAAAGGCAGAGCTGCTAACAGGTATTCCCAACAAACAAAGGGAAATGAGCTCTAAGCCCAAGACCCAAGGAAAAAGATGGTGTGTCCTGAAGCAATTTGCTGTCATTTTTTTTTACAAGACTTATGTTTTATGTTTTAAAATGCAATGCAATTTTGCACTATACTCATAATACAGCCACAATTGTTTTAATACAAAAATAATATTTCTGCTCTTTTCCTAAGCCTTAGAGTAAAAGTACACCATATTTATCTTGTGGCTTTGGGTCCTTAAGTAATGCAAAGGAACTGACAAGGCTCCCCTAGGGGTCTAAGCAATAGGGGAAAGCCAGTTTGCTGCTCTGGACACATCCCAATCCATCCTGGACCCCTGGAAACAACTTCTAACCTGGTCAGTTTCAGAAATGTGGTGTCTCTTCTAATCCTCCACTGAAACACATGCTGTTTTTTACCATCTCATTCTAGGGCATCTCCAGGAAGAAAAAAAAAAAAATGTGCGCTAGACAATCTATAGAAAATCTGCTCAGGCTAGGCCATTATCCAGGAAATCCTATACCTGTTGCTCAACAAGACTCTTTCTAAAGAACAATTCTTTTTATTTAGAGCTCTATAGGAATCAATCTGCTCCCTTTGAGGTGAAATCAAACACACAGTGGCGTTCCAAAGCCCCATGCTTGACAGAACGTTGATTCCGGTTACTTACAAGGCATGACCAACACATACCATGAAACTGCCTAGCTAATGGCAGTCATCTAAATGGCTTCCTGTATCCAGTGGGATCCAACACTTTGAGATAACATGCTCCCTGTTCTCACAATGGGGCACTCTCTAGACCTGTACCACCCAAAAGGGTAGCCACCAGCCATAGATGCACTGTACAAAATACATATCAATACTGAAGATGAAACACACAAAGTAAGGAAAATATCTCAGTAATTTTTGTACACTGATCATATGTTAAAATAGCATTTTTAGGGATGCCTGGATGGCTCAGTGGTTGAGTATCTGCCTTCGGCTCAGGTTGTGATCCCGGAGTCCTGGGATTGAGTTCTGCATTGGGCTTCCCACAGGGAGCCTGTTTCTCCCTCTGCCTATGTCTCTGCCTCTCTCTGTATCTCTAATAAATAAATAAATAAATAAATAAATAAATCCTTAAAACAGCATTTTAGATATGATGTGTTAAATAAAATGTTATTAAAGTTACTCTCACTTGTTTCTTTTTACTTTTTTTAATGAGCCTATTAAAACATTTTAATTACATATGTAGCTCTTATGTGTGGCTTATGTTGTATTTCTATTAGATGGCACTGCTCTCATTAAGCCACACATACTGAAAAGCCTGCTTTGCATGTAACCAATAAAATTTCAGTGTATTGCAGACAAACTACCATGACTGGCCCTGCAGCCACTTGGCCCAATGTTAGAGACTCCAGCCTTCAGTCGTCAAGACCTTCTGTCTTCAAGGCCTTCCAACTCTACAAGTCCTTTCTTAAAAACAAATAACCCAAAGAAGACCAACACATGAATCCATTTTTAGTAGCAAGCCCACTTAATAATCAGAAGGAGCTTAGCAAACTGATATGAGAGTCAGATCTTGTTCAATCAAGACAGAGTACAAAGCATAGGAAGGAGCAGGAAGTGGCCAGAAAGGATCAGTCAGAAGTGACTGAGGTGAAAGAGCATCAAACAATCAATTTTCCCTTCTGTCAGGTGATCTCAGCAGACAGAACCTTGACCTTCTGACTTCCAGGCTACACCTGAGAGCCTGCCTTTGGCACTTTATCCAATCAAATGTCTCTCAAAAGCTATGTTGTCTGTGGATGTATATGAGTGCATTTGTGTGTTTATATTATATTTACACACTGTGTTTTAGACCCATATTTATGTTCATGTGCGCATTCACACACACACACACAGTACTAACATACATCTACGCATACAGTACCAACACCCTTCATGAATGATTTGAAATTATGGATGAGAAATGTATGCTTTGTAATGTTTCTTTCTACTTCATAAATTTAGAATATAAAATGTACGACATGATGATTCTATCACTTTGGGATAATCCAACCTAGACCCTGGAAGATAGATTTAGTCATCATTTTTAAATGTGTGAAGGGCTATCACAGAGCGCCAGAACATCAGAGTGGATTGCTAAGGGAAATCATAAATGCCTCCCTGGCAGTTCTGTTAAAATAGGGATGATCTGCCTGGGATGCATTAAATGTAGTCCACACTGAAGGTGGGAGACTGAGTAACTGTCTATGTTTCTAACTACCACGATTTTACCTGCATGAGGAAGCAAATCAAAATCCTCACCAAACCCATCTGAGATTTCCTACATGAGGCAGAATTCAGAAGAGGATTTGATCTGATTATCCACTTTTTTATATTATAAGGAAGTGGGCTTCTTTCCTTTGCTGAGAACATCTGGTTGTTTCCTACTTTGTCTCTATCACACACACACACACACACACACACACACACACACGAACTCCTCTTCCTAAATGTCATCCATCTTTCCAGCCCCGACTAGCATCCTGAGCCATCCATCAGACTGTCTGGATCACCTGAGCCCACTTTGGCTCAAAACTGTAGTGGTACAAACTGCCATAGGTTACATTGCAGCTGAGTCTCTCTTAACCAACTCATTGGCACAACTGTTGTCCCCCCTTCCCTCTGTGGGGTACACAGACTGTCCCCCATGGGACAGCAAGTGCTCTGGCTAGGAGGCTACTTTCTAATATGCCATTCTACTTCCATCCCCACCTCATCCAATATGAGTTGGATATTTACCTAGAATCACTATGTTTGTTCTCAAACCCATGTATGACAGACGTGTTTATGACTTGTATGCTGTTATATTTATATAATTTGCTTAAGGATTACATAAAATGAGTAGAAAAAGAAGGCAGGTTGTTATTCTACATGGCTACATTGGAAAGAGAAAAAAAAAATGACGGCTTTCTAAAACCTGAATTAGGTGTGGGGAAAGTATCTGCAAAAGAGTTTAGGTGGGAGCTTGAAAACTCTAAAATGGTTCTACACTCAAGATTGCTTCACAAATGTTTTTAAGTTCTCACTACACATTAAAGAAATCAATAATTTTAAATTATAGAAGAGTTATGCAAGAAAAATGATTGAAGTGGACTCCCAAGAAGAAGACCCTTAATCACAAAAAAGACCTTGGTCCTACATCAAAAGACTGGCAAATAAATATGCATTTAAATCCTTTAAGTTGCTATAATTTGTGGAAGGCAGGTATATATAGCAACTTTAGGATTTCCCACTTGAACCAATTTTTTTAATTGTCTGAACAATTACCAGTCCAGATCACACTGGTTGAGGGGAATTCTACTGCTTGGTAGGTGTGTGACCTCAGACTCCACAAAGACTGTCCTCACCTCTCTTCAAGTACAGATAATTGTGGCCTACAACATTAGCATTCCACACAGTATTAAGTGTTGTACAAAAGTAGGAAGCCACATTTGTTTAAGAAATCAAAAGACCAAAATTCTGGTCTAAATTCACCACTTCCCAGCTTTTGACTGGGAGCAATTTTCAGGTTCTTCATCTATAAAAGAAGAACCATAAAATTAGCCCCAACTTCATAATATATTTACAGGAAGTAAATACAATTTTGTAAAGGCACCTTGAAAAGTACACGGAGCTATATACATGCAAGGATATAACAGTGGATGCTGAGCATTTTTTCCCTAAGTGAATGAATAAACAGATGAATACATAGGGGAAGAAGGGAGGAAATAAAAGAGTAACTCTGTAAGACTCTAAGTGACATGGAGAAAGAGATGTTTTGGAAATTGAGGTAATGTCTAAATGCCATCCAAATGCATTTGTTAGTCTTTCCCCAAATTCATGGTCATTTGCTGTCAAAGTGGTGTAGAAACCGTTCGAAATGTGGTATTGCTTTCCTTGACGTCCTTCAATGACTTACCTCTGCCAACAGTAAACACTGCACTGAAGGACCTTCCTGGTCTAGCCTCCCAGCCTGAACATTTCCATATATACAACACCCCCCCACCAGGGCTGTGCCCCTGCTGTTGTCCAGGCCTGGCAGGGCCTTCTTCCACAAATACATCTCTGGACTGAAAAGCTCAAAAACCCTCTACCTCTTACATTCCTCCAGTTCCTCTGGACTCCCACAGTACTTGATATTTTTATCATAAACCAAATTCTCCTTAGTTTAGTTAAGTGTACCCTGCTTGTTGACTGCTCCTGGGATAGAGACCTCCCTTTTCATCTCTAAGTCACCTCAGAGCACCTGTCCAAGAAAATACTGGAAAAATACTCCCAAGTAGGGTAGGTCTGAATGCATAATTCCAACTATCAAGGTAGTTAGGGCTCACACATTCTGTTCATTTGCATATCTTCTATTCCTTACTCTGGCATTTATTTTTCCTTTTTCCAGTTTGATTAGCAAACTACATGAAGAATAATCAGGGAAAAGTCATTCTTGGCTGTGTTTCTTCCTCCCCTATCTGATAGGAAAAGGAAACACCCCACTGCAGGTAGGGGCCCATTTAATATAGGAGTCTAATAAGTAACAACCTCTCTTCAAATACTTCCTCCATTTTAATAGTTAATAATGCTTTTGCTGATCAGTCTTTGAAGTGCTTTTGCACACATAAACCAATATACACGAAGTCAGTCACCGCCTGCGGGAAGAAACAGGCCACACTGTGTTCCCACGAATGCAGAGAGGAAGTGGGCCTCTTAAGATCCTGTTTAGGCAGCCCCAGTGGCGCAGCGGTTTAGCGCCGCCTGCAGCCCAGGGTGTGATCCTGGAGACCCGGGACCCAGGTCGGGCTCCCTGAATGGAGCCTGCTTCTCCCTCTGCCTGTGTCTCTGCCTCTTTCTTTGTGTCTCTCATGAATAAATAAATTTTTAAAAATATTTTTTAAAAAGATCCTGTTTAAGGTACAATAATTCCACACAACTCCACAGGGGATCCTGTGTGACTACAATTTACATGCACTTTTCTCTAAGTGCCACTTTTGGTTGTTGTGGGATTTTCTAATGGCTCCCGCTACAAGTACAGTTGTGAATACTTGCTGAGGAAACCACAGCCACCCTTGTAGTAATGATGTATTTTCCAAACCTGGACTGGACTTAGGGATCCCCACTTACTGCTGCTGGCTAAAGGCAGCTACTGATACTAAATTTGCTAACCTTAAAGGTAAGGCCTGGTGTCACCCTTTTCCTCCCGTCATTCCTAAAAGAGAAGTGCATGTAGCCATTGTAGAACCTACGTGGAGTTCTTAAGCAGCCCTGTCAAGTGCCATCCCATTTAACTCCTGACACAAACCATAAGTAACATTTCATTTGTTTTCATGAATTCTGTCCAATGAAACAGTCTCTGTCCCTTCCCTCAGGGTTTTTTTTACATCCTTTACTCACATACTGACACCAAAAAAAAAAAGTAAATGCAGCTTTAGCCTCAACAAATCAGCTCACAGTTTGGCTTAAGCATAAAACAATACATTTGGGAGAAGTGGCGACATTCTCCATTCAGTGTTTCAACCTGTGCTGAAAATAGCTTCCCTCCACCATTTTGTAAAGTTTAAATCTCACGACTGCCTGGATTCTTTCAATGGCTGTTTTCCCCTCCATAACAGTATCATCAGTTCAACCAGCTATTTCAAGGGACGTATCTTTAAAACTTAAAGGCAGCTGTTTTAAAACAAATATGAGGAAAAAATTAAAAATAAAAATAAATAAATAAAACAAATATATGGAAAGATGAACTCAAAAAAAGGATAAATAACCTCATGACAAAAAAAATAGAAGAACAAAGGGATATATTATTTACATGATTAAAATTATAAATCTAAGATATTAAAATATGTTATTCAACAATACAGAAGAAATATATAAATATAAATACTTTCATACACGCAATCTCTCACATCACATCAAATCAGCATGGATATTCTTTTCTCTTTTTTTTCCAGCCTGGATATTCTAAGAGCTAACAGCATTACCTGGGGGGATATAGACATCTCAATAAGATATGAAACAAAACATTTAAATATTAAAAGTAGGGGATCCCTGGGTGGCTCAGCGGTTTGGTGCCTGCCTTTGGCCCAGGGCGCGATCCTGGAGACCCGGGATCAAGTCCCACATCGGTCTCCCAGTATGGAGCCTGCTTCTCCCTCTGCCTGTGCCTCTGCCTCTCTCTCTCTCTTTCTGTGTGTCTATCATAAATAAATAAATTTAAAAATAAATAAATAAATAAATAAATATCAAAAGTAGCAGAGTAATCATTACTTATAGAACATGATAGTATACTGAGAAAGTCCAAGATTACAAACTAAAAGGCTAACTGAATTAAGTAAGAACTCAAGTGACTGAATAACAAAGTAAATCTATGAAAATCAATTATTCATTTCACCAAACATTTATTTAACATTTAGTGCATGTCACATAATGTGCTAGACACAAAGGGTACAAAGAAAGATAAAGTCCAAACACTACGTAATAAGCTCTACCAATAAAAATCAATCACAAAATATGCAGAAATGAAAATTCCATTCATAGTAGCAACAACATCAACAACAACAAAGCATAAAGTAATTTTAGTAAGAAATGTATAGGATCTATCTAAAGAAAATTATAAATCACCTTGAGAAATATAAAATTTTTTACAAGACTAAATATAGAAACATGCCATTTTACTGATTGAGAAGACTAGCAATTATATATAAAGCAATTACAGTGAAACTGGACAGTATATATTCCTCTTTGGAAATTATTTAAAAAAAGTTCCAAAGTTCATCTGGAATGGTCGGAAAAGCTAAAACATTTTGGAATAAAAAGATAAGGAATTTTCCCAAGCTCTTAATAAAAGAATTCTAAAGGTAAAATAATAATGGCACTGGCCAAAGATACAGAGAAGTCACTGGAACAGATAAGTGACCCCAGATAGAGACACTCCTTTAAAAAAAGAACATCACAGTTCAGTGAAAGCAAGATAGGCAGTATTCAATTACAGTTTTGGGGAACATGGCCTATGTAAAAAAAAGTCTTTTTAGATCTTTATACCCTACTATTCAGTAAATGTAAATTTAATGATGATTCAAAACTTTAATTAAAGATGTTAATTTATATAAGCAAAGAAAATATGGGTGAATATTTATCTGGCCAAACTTGAGTAACAGAGAAATGTAAATTAGAATACTTAAGATATCCAAATTTTTACCTATCAAAGTGTGAAAGACTAAAAATTATGATGTTCAATGCTAATACAAATGAAGTAAGGTGAGTATCTCAGTGGATACTTTGGGAATATAAATGGGTGCCATGTTTCTGGATGATAACTTAGCATACATAAGGGAGGCCTACTGATCCAATAATTCCAATCCTAGAAATTATCCTGAGAACATCATCAGAGAAGCAGTAAAGGATCTACATAACACATTTCATATCAAATATAATTTACAGTAGGCAAAATTAGAAAGAGCCTAAGGGCTATTTACCAATAGAAGAATGAGTAATTACACATTTGGTGTCAAAATTTTTAATTAAATAAATTTCTCCTAAGGTAATATCATATGAAAAATACGCAATTTACAACTATACTGTGGACATAATAAACCTCATTTGCTAATGCATACATAAATACACAACACAAAACTTGATCAGGGATGGGGCTACAATTAATTTTATTTTATCTTCTATGTTTTTCAATATTTTCCTAATTTCTAACAATGAAAAAAATATATATTTTGTTTTCAGATAAAAATAAGCATTACTTATATAAATAAAGTAGTATCACAGTATTAAACTTTAAAAAATAACTTCAATAAACTAATAAATGATCCACAATGAACTCATGAAATCTGAATGAAGTCTGGAGTTTAGTTAAAAGCAATATAAGGTAATTTAGGTAATACTGGCCAGTATGAAGCAACTAGGAAATACCCTAAAGTTCATTATTAATCCATTCATCTTAGTCAGTGAGCTGGCCTGCTGGTGGGTGATGGAGGCCCATTTTCAGAGCTTATCTCTATCTTTGCAACTTTTCCATAAATCTAAAATTATTCCAAAATAAACAGTTTACTTTTTAAAAAGAAGAAGAAGAAGAAGAAGAAGAAGAAGAAGAAGAAGAAGAAGAGGAAGAAGAAGAAGGAGAAGAAGGAGAAGAAGGAGAAGAAGAAGAAGAAGAAGAAGAAGAAGAAGAAGAAGAAGAAGAAGAAGAAGAAGAAGGAGAAAAAGAAGAAGATTCATGGTGGTTCAAGAATTTGTTTCTTTAGAAGATGGCCTTTTGCTTCTAAGGACCTCATTTCCAAGGGGACCATGTTCATTCATAAATCACCTCTTGGAACTCACAGAAACTACAGAAAAACAGGCCTATTGATTTTGAGTGGCAGGATTTGGGGGTGATTTTAGGTTTTATTTGTTCATTTTTTAAAATCACTCTACAGTGGTAAATATATTTTAAAAATGTGAAGCCACTTGAAGACAAAATACTGGGCTACCCTAGTATAACATTATTTGGATTCTTTTCTTTCTTTTCTCTTTTATCCAAGCAACCTTCCAACATTCCTTACATGCGGTAATAATTCAACCTCTGTACTTCCCCAATCCTATTACTAAACATAGTTCTTCAGCTTACCATCACAAAGCCCCAGATGTCATCCAGCAAACAAACTTACTCCAGCAAAAACCAATGGACCCTTGTGAGTTTGCCATCTCCCAACTATCCCCTGCTTTGCCACATAACCTCTCCCCAAACATTCTAGGTACTTCTTTGCCTCTCACCAGCAGAGACCCTGCCATCTCTCTGTTAGAAGACCACAGATGAGGAACACTTGAAACAATGTCTGAAACACAGAAACCCAGAAACAAGGACTACCGAAGGACCATAGATTTCATAAGACCCAAGGGTCTCTGGCTGCACTTTTTTTTTTAAGATTTTATTTATTTATTCATAGAGACAGAAAGAGAGAGAGAGAGAGAGAGAGAGAGAGAGGCAGAGACACAGGCTGAGGGAGAAGCAGGCTCCATGCAGGGAGCTTGACATGGGTGGGACTCAATCCTGGGTCTCCGGGATCACACCCTGGACTGAAGGCGGCGCTAAACCACTGAGCCACCCGGGCTGCCCTGGCCGCACATTTCTAAGAGAAGCCAGATAACTACAGAACCAACAGTCCTCAATTCACCACTAGCACCATCAGCACCCCCTCCACCTTCTCCACTGCACACAAAGAACAGAGAATACATTCTTTTGGAGAACACGAGATTCCTCACCTAATCAAACTCCCCACTTCATAAGAAAGAAAATAGATAGAAATTAGGGGTTGGGAAATTTACGTGGGAGGCATTAAAGCCATACTTCCATTTTATTTCCTGGTTATTGACAACTTAGCCACTCCCTACCCCCACCACTCCAGTCCTTCCTCCACAGGGCAGACTGAGATCAAAGTTAAATGGGGGTACTTTCACTTTATGCTTGTATTGGTGTTCTGCAAGAGCAACCCAAAGAACATAAGATAATGCTTAACCAAGAAAAAAGAAGCAGGGCCTGTTCAAACTTGTCTATACTCACAGATGGGGGGTGGGGATAGGCAGCACCATCTTGTCAACTGTGACATGCAAACCATGAAAATACATCACTTACATGTGCTGGCATTTGGGCTTTTCTAGAATAAAATATCACTTGGTAATTTCAAGGCAAAAGTAGATCTCCTCCTTCTCCAGGTGAACCAAGGTATAAAAAGGAAGAGAATGTATTTTGGAATCTAAACTTACCCAACCTCTTAGCTACTAAGCTAATTTCACCAATAAGACTACTCTATCTCTGTTTAAGTCCAAGACTCCCAAGAAGTAGGGAAATTTAAGCACAGTAGGTGGAAACAGAAAGGGAAAAGGGGAACTGGATGGTTGCACAGAAAGACTGCAGGTGACTCTTAGATTTCTATCCTTTCAGGTCAAGTCCCTATGGCCCCAGCAGACAAGCTAGATTAAAGTAATTAAAAGACTGACATTGAACATGTAGGCCCTTCCCAAGCCCATCTTATTAGTCAAGTACTTGTTCCATTCACTCAGCATTCAGCTGAAGAAATACTTTTGGTTCATTCATTGCCTAAAATCTTTCTTTCCATGTCTTACAACCTGGAGCCTCACTGTCTAATACAGTAGGCCAGTAGCAGATGTGGCTCTTGAGCAATGGAAATGTGACTTATCAGGATCCCTGGGTGGTGCAGCAGTTTAGCGCCTGCCTTTGGCCCAGGGCGCGATCCTGGAGACCCGGGATCGAATCCCACGTCGGGCCCCTGGTGCATGGAGCCTGCTTCTCCCTCTGCCTATGTCTCTGCCTTTCTCTCTCTCTCTCTCTCTGTGACTATCATAAATTAAAAAAAAAAAAAAATTAAAAAAAAAAAAGAAATGTGACTTATCCACATTAAGATGTGCTTTAAGTATAAAATACATGCTGGATTTCAAAGACTCAATAGGGAAAATATCTCATTAATAATCTCTTTTTATGATGATTACATGTTGGAATAATAGTTTGAGTATATTTGGTTTAATTAACATATTTAATTAAATATGTTATTAAGATTAATTTAACTATTTGATGTTTTAATTTTTTAAATACATCTACAAAAAAATATCTTAAATGAAGTCTATGGCTCATATTTGTGGTGACCATAATATATCTATAGGACTGCACCACTCTGGAGATAATGTGGTCCTACAACTAGAGATGTGTACACCAAGCAGCAAGCACAGGCTAAACTTCCTGAATTCTATGGAATTTTGGAAAACTGGTAAGGGAAAGGAAACCTCATTAACTCACCCCAAGGTACGACTCATTCATAGAGATCATCTGTGTCCCATCCACAAGTTCAACACAGAAAATACGACAAGCTCTGGTGCTCCATCTAGATCTAGGCTAACACTCACAATCCAATGTGAGCACCTCTTTCCCTTCAGGACACTTGGAGTGAGATATGGCTTGAGGAGTCTACTGTGATGAAATCAATGAAAAGGGATCAAAGAGTGGAAGAAAGAAGTGAGGGGAGGAAGAGAGGACAAAAGGACAGATTGGGACAGAAATCAAAGGGTCAGTGAAAGTAGGGATGGGAAGATGGAGAAAAGAGGAGGAAAGACGTCTCTGTGGTGGGAAAAAAAAAAAAATACCTCCCTTCCCACTGCTCAGGGCAACTCTGAAGGCTAAGACTAGAAGGCCAGGATCAAGAAGGAAGTGACAATGCCCAGGGCAGTAACTCAAGAGGGTCCCTCCACTCAGCAAAGAAAGACACAAAACTAAAGATAAAGGAAACATCTCTGGACGCACCTAAGCCTTGGAACACCCCTAACGAAAACGGACAAAGCCACATCATGTAACTCACGGCCGGCCTTTCATCTTTGTCAGTGGTCACAAATGTGCAACTTCGCTAAATACAATTCCCTTTTCAGAGAGTCTTAAAGCACATGGCACTGACTCATGACCCCAAGAAGATGGATCTCTTTCACCCTCTTCTCTTAAATCCCCCCACCAAAATAAATATTCTAAAAGTTCACCAGTTGTCTGGTGCTCAGAACACAATGTCCTGGAAAGGAAAATAGAACAGAAGCGAATGACTAGAGAAAGACCCGGGCTAAATCTGAACTACATGACAGAGTAGTCCTGCTTTAGGAGCTCTGGGGCAAGGTTCAAGGGTGAAAAGAGGGAAAGGGAACAGACGTGGGTGCGAAGGAAAAGGGGCCCTTCCTCAGTAGGAGCCAAAAGCTCAGCACAACATAAGAATGCTCTATGCATCTCTCTCTGTGTGTGTCTCTCATGAATAAATAAATAAAATCTAAAAAAAAAAAAAAAAAAAAAAAGAATGCTCTTCAATACCTGTTATTCTGACAAATGCAACCACTCACTCACAGGAAGGCTTGAGAGAGCACTAGGGGCGTGCAGAGAGGTGACAGGCAGATCAGCAGGCAGGCCCAGCTGGAGACGGAAGAACAGCTCCCCCACCCACTGCCAGATGTGCCAGAGCCTAACCCAGGGCTTCTCGGCATTTTCTCAGTTTGGGACACCTTGTTGTTTTAATACTATTTTCATATTTTCACCCCTGGGTCAAGGGAAATAAATACCCAACACTTCAGTCTGTGAAATAGGTAGATTGGAACAACTTAAGTTTTTGTCCTAACAACTTAGTAGCCATTGGAAAAAACAGACATAAATTGATAGAAAAGCAATGTTTTTATTTCATTCTTAACTAACCACAGCTGTTCCTGGGATATGTATGCTGCTGGCACTACACAGCTTCTCAAACTTTGGAATCTGTTTGAACTTGGCCACCCCATTTCCTGCTCCACTTAATTTTTATACAGTACTGGCTTTTTAAGGATAGTAAACCCCCAAAGCCCAGCTTTGCAAAGATATGACATCATTAGAAAGGAATGCAGTGATCTAATCCTGAAACTATGAACTACCTGAAGCCAGTAATTCACAGGGTAGCTGACAAATGTTGATTATTTGTTTTCCTCAAAAAATTTAAAATATCCCACAGCCTCCCTGTGAATCACTGTGGTGCCCCAGGGTACCTCAGAGAACTGTTTGGGAAACTGCTAGGTGAGGCCCCTTCCACTGCAACCAATCAAGAGCATTCTTGCTGGTTTTCATCTAAAGCAACCAAACAAAAAGATCTATGTGGCCCAGACTGAAATGGTCTGTGGTAACCTCTGATCTGTTCTATTGAAAGGATTCTACATTCAAGCCAGAGCAGCCTATTTGGGTAACAGATAAACCCCTGGGTGACTCAGACAGAGTCTGCAGACCCAGAGACATGCAGGGCAGGCAGAGCCATGCTAAAGGATCATCAATCACTATTCTTTAACTACTTGACCCCACAGTAAATGTGGGACATTGTCTAGAAAAGTGGTAGTTTGTACATTTTTATTAATTAACATGAGAGATGAATGTTGGGTCAATATTACAGACTGGTGACAGAAGGCAGGTGTCTTGTGTATGTGTTGTAACAATCATGTGATTTTGTCCCTGCTAAGACTAAAAACTAAACTCTAAAATAAGCAAGGATTGGGGTGCCTGGGTTGGCTCAGTCAGTTAAGCACCTGACTCTTGATTTTGGATCAGGTCATGATCTCAGGATCGTGGGATTGAGTCCCATGTCAGGCGCCATGCTCACCTCGGTGGGGAGCCTACTTCTCCCTCTCTCTCTGCCCTCCCCCCCACTTGCTCACACTTTCTCTCTCAGATAAATAAACTTTTAAAAATAAATGAAATAAGCAAATATTTTACTGAGACTAAAATAAAGGAGGAAAATGAATTCATTCATTCATCCATCCAGCATTCTATAGATGTTTTTCAAGCTTCTATCTTATTCCAGGAACTATCTATTTCATGGGAAGCAGAGCAGTGAACAAGCCAGATACAGTGTGGCCTCTGTCCTCTTGTCAAAGGCAATAAGTGACCTCCGTTTTCCCCAAATCAATAGAGAATTTTCAGGCTTCATCTTACCTGACCTCCTAGCAACATGTGGTTGAGTGGATCACGTCCTCTTTCCTGAAACATTTCATTCACTTGGTTTCCCAGATCTCTTCCATCCTACTTTTCCTCCTGCCTCTCTGGCTACAGCTTCTCTGTTTCTTCGACTTCTTAGCCTCCAATGCTGATTGCCCTCTGGCTCAGTTCTTGGTCAATTTCTCCATCCTCACTCTCTCCCTGGGTGTTCCCTTGCAGCCCCCCGACATCAAACTATACTGTTAACTCCTACATTTCTAACTCCAGCTCCCACTTCATTCTGGAGCTCCAGATATGTATATCCAATTATGTACTTGACAACCTCACTTTGAGGATGAATAGGTATCCCAAATATAGTATGTTCAAAACAAAATCCTGATCTCCTACCCCTAAGCCCTGATTTCTCCACCCCAGGAAATGGTACTGCCATTCAATACATGTGCAGGCCAAACCCCACAACTTTTGATTCCTCTGTTTCTTATCACCACATCTAATCCTTTGGTAAGTCCTGTTGGCTCTACCTTCAAAATTTATCCTGAATCTAAACCTCTATACCATCTATCTCGCTCACTGCAATACACTAATGGTTTTCCTGTTTCCACTCTGGCCCTCCCACTCATTCTATTCTCAACAAAGTAACCAGAACTTCCTTTTTAAAATGTAAGTTAGATAATATCAATCCTTTACCTAAAACCCTTTAAGGAGTCCCATCACACTTGAAATCTCTGAACTCTCTACTTCAGTCTATGAGGATCCAAGTGATCTGGCTGTACTAGAATCACATTAGGACTTCTATTGCTTTTACCTCCTCCAGGAACACTTTCCCTTAGATCTTCAGATGACTTACTCCTCACTCAAGTCAGAGAAGCCTTCTCTGGACAGTCTTTCTAAAATATTCTTCCCCTCCTTCTGAACCCCATTATTCTGCTTTATTTCTCTCTATAGCACTTAAGAGCCCATGAAAATACATCTTAGGTATGAACTGTTGACTGCTACTCCCACTGGAACATAAGGTGAGTGCAGTTATTCTCTCTTGTTCATGCAGGCACTCGGTATGCTCTCGAATACTTCATGAAATAACAATCTTCTGCCTTCAAAGAGTTTACATACTGTGAGAGATGACAAGGAAAAGACCTGGGTATCCAGTTTAAAGTCTGTTGTTTACTTTGCTTAACCTCCTACTATGTTACTTACTGTATGAGCATTTTGTATATACCAAATATCATTCTCCTAATTCTGGATATATGTTACTCCATTTATTTATTTATTTATTTTATATTTCTGTGAGGTGAGAAAAAATACCTTACCCTCAGAGAAGGTAAGTCACTTGTTCAAGACCCCAGAGGTGATCAGAAGGAGGGTTTGGATTCATCTGAGACCCATCGCACTCCTGAGCTGCACCCTTACCCACTACACTATGTTATGCACAGCCTCTGTATATGGACTTCTGGAAAGGCATGGGCTGAGCCACAATGACCTCTAATGCTTCAATTCTACAAGTGAAAAATGTTTTCACTTGTGCTGCTTGAAACTTAATTTCTAAATTAAATCATAAGAACTCTTCTACACAAATACAATTCAGCGATAACAACTGGCCACAGACCAAGGCCAAATATGTGCATACAGAGACCAGGTGGTGTTATACGGTGAGGCATCAGATGAGACATCCATCACGCTACTCCATTACCCATATTATCCAAACTATGAATGTTCCCCTTCTAAAGACTACACATTTAAACAAGAACCGCCAGAGGTGATAAGCTCAGAAGTTTGGCTGGATTCAGAAGACTTTACCAAAACACATTCACCTGGTTCTTTATCTGTCACTAGGAGAATTAGCTGCCTGGCTTGTGCAGAAAGATCCACACCAACTCCTTGTCTTAAACTCTCTATAACTGATTGTGCAAAATAGAGTGTCTCAGATGCACCCCTCTCATGGCTCCATACAACTCTAACAACATTTTCTGGGACCCTCCAGCTCAATTCTGGAACCCTCCAGCTCAATTTTGAAACAGCACAAGACCTAAGAAGAGGCAGCACAAACCCAAAGATACATTAAAGTGCCTCTGCTTCTTTCTTCTACTGCCATGAAATTAGAATTAGCCCATCTGTGTCCCCTATCAAGATACCACTGTTTCTCACTGCTCATGCTAGCTAGCACACACATCTACAAGGCCCTTGTTTACACATGCACCTATGCACATGGAGATGCACACACACACCCCTTCCCTATTCAATCCTGTGGTTCTTGATTGTTTATGGGATGAATATTACCCATTATGATAATGATGCACAGTTACTTCACTACAAATATTACAAATGTTAAAATAAATTCATACTCATTTTGAAGATTATAAAGAATTTTTCCGAAAACAAATGAAGTATATATTCAACTTTACTACTGAACATGAGCCAACATTACTCTTTTGTTCTAAATTTACCGAAAATAACACAATTGAGACATTTGGCAATACTCGGCACCTAATTTAAAATCACTTTTGACTCTAAACCCATAAATTCTATAAAACTGCTAATAAGTGCTCTGTGCTACAAGATGACCCATTTATGCAATGGCTTTGAGGACTCAAATCTTTCGTAAAAATCAAGGCTCGGAAAATGTGGGTGAGAGAAGAGGAATGGGAAGGAAAATAGGAGAATGAGCATGAAAGAGAATGTCACTGCTTTGAGAATAAGAGAAAAGCTGTCCCCCCATGTAATACCCACCCCACCCATACCCATGTTCCCTTCTTAACCTCAGGAGAGAGTGTTTTAAGCTCATCACCTTTCTAAGCTGGCAGTATTTCAGCTAGACTTTTCTAGCTCCTGGGTATTTTCTGGTCTCTAGATTCCAGATTTCCAGTTTTCAGATCAAAGATGAGCCTACAACTGGGCTATCAATAAACTGAGAAAGCAGACAACTCCTGGGAGCAAAGAAAGCTAGAAGAAGGGACCATCCTCTCTTGGCTAAATCCCCAGAGATGAAATGACTTCTAAGTAGTGCTTTGCAAGTTCCTGGCAAGATTGATTTCTGGATGCAGAAAAATGTAAATTAAGCAAAAAAAATTTTAAAAGGTGGGGAATTCAAACAACAGCCAACACCACAGTGTTCACATGTCTGAAGAAAATAAGTGCTTAATCTTTGTCCTTGACACTTCCTGGCTAGTTAACCATCAATATAGCATCACCAGCACCACAACTTCCAAGTCTATATTTGACCCTTGGTAGGAAACTGATTGCTACCTCACCCTGAAGGTCAGGGATCAGCTCTAGCTCCCAGTTCCTGGAAGGTCATCAGAATCCTTACAAACCAGAAACAATGATAGTTAGAAAGGAGTCAGCAAAATTATTTCATTCAACCTCTTCATTTTACAAACAGTCCAGACTGCTAAGGTGACTCTTAAATCTCTAAGAAAAGCTGGCAAAATACTGAGGTTTTGAGCTTCCTTCTCCTAATCCACAATCTACTACACCAGAATAAACAAATTGATTTGTTATTCATCCATCTGCCCACCCATAAATAAAAAAGAACACAGGTTTCAAAACAGGCACACAGCCAATATGCCTTAGTGGTTAAGAGCATGTGCTCTGGAGCCAAACTGGCTGGTTTATATCCTGGCTCTGTCACTTACCAGCTCTGTGACCTTAAGAAAGTTATTCAACCATACCTCAGTTTCCTCATCCAGAAAATGGGAGGAATAATAATGGTAACAACTCGCATGATGGTACTCACCTCCTTGAGTTTTATGGCAACTCAAATGAGATAATATGACTTATTAACATATATTTTAAAATGAGAAATCAAGTACATAAAATAATATGTACCACGTGCTATGTGAATACTAGATATCATTATTCTTCCAAATTTGAGTAAGACTATAAAGAAATATGAGAAGGAGGTTACATGGTCTCACTTTGCTTTATTTCTCTAGCCTTATTCTAAATACGTTTCAAACATACAAGCTTCATTTGATACAAGCATTTTGCAAGGAATTCAATAGGATGGTTTCATGTATTGCCTAGCTCTAACTCACGCAATTATTGTAGGCAATTTAAGAACAAGAACAAAAGCAGGGAAGATCCTCCTTTATTTAAATCCTGTATTTAGATCTAATCCATGACTTCTGTTTTGAGAATTGCTATTGATTTGACATCTGTATACCATACTCCAGGATCCTCCATGATGCTTTCCCAGAGAGTAAGAGCCCATACTTGTTGGTTTGATTCTGGAAGAGCCACTGGAAGGCAGTTCATCCTAGCTCTCCAAAGTACCAACACCAGTTGGGCAACACCTCCTCAAAGGTCTAGGTCCCAGGTCCACAAGCTCCTCCACCCAGCTTCTGGGTTCTGGTAACTTCTTTCTTTTCATCTTCCAGCCCCACTGAGCTTCCAACTCTAAAAGACTCCATCTAAAAGTGTCTATGTTTGGGCAGCTCTGGTGGCTCAGCGGTTTAGCACCGCCTTCAGCCCAGGGCATGATCCTGGAGACCGGGGTTCGAGTCCCACGTCAGGCTTCCTGCATGGAGCTTGCTTCTCCCTCTGCCTGTGTCTCTGCCTGCCCCCCCTTTCTCTCTGTGTGTGTCCCTCATGAATAAAATAAATAAAATATTTTTAAAAATAAAATAAAAGTGTCTATGTTTGAAGTTACATTTCTAATTATAAGAGTAGTGGAGGAAAACTTACCTCTGGGCACTTTTGCTTACCAATTTAATAAATGCTTTTACATATAAATGGCAATATATTGTATATAATAATAAATGTACATGATATATAATATGCATCAAGTAGCATATATAATACATATCATTTTACAGGCTTAATGTATGTATGTTACTGTAAAATTCACTTACTATTTTTAGTGAACTGTTATTTATAAAACTTATTGCTTTTTAAAATTTCTTCTTTTCTTTCTTCATTTGATTGTGAGCTCCCTGGAAGCATATACTTAGGTGTGTGTGTATGTGGTTGTGCGTACACATGACTGGAATTGTGACTTGCCCTGTAAATGTGTGTTGGATTAAGCTACAATCACAAATCTACTGAGAATTCAGGCTACACCTCAGTTACCTTTGATCCCCTAGTAGCTAAGCACAATAACAGCTTGGTTAAAGTCAATGCTCAGAAAATATCAAGTGATTGACACAGAGAAGCACTTAAAATCAGAATTTTTAAAAAAGAATTTGACTTAGAAAGACATCTAATTTGTCATGAAGTGTATATGGAACCTAAAGAAAAAGGATATAGGAAGAAAGGCTAGAATCAGAAATATAAAGAGGACATTAGGCCATGTAGTTTAAGGGTTGTAAAAGGGGATCCTCTTCACCCCTCACCTTGCCATCTTCCTACCCCTACTAATTCTACTGTGTCCTTCTTTGTCTTAGGGTTTCAGGCCAGTTAAAACACCAACACCTCTGGAAGTTGTAATACTTTAGTCAGTTGACCAGCTCTTTTACTGAAAGCACATTTTGATTTAGATCAGTGGGTTTGGAGGACACTGCCCCAGGGAGACATTTGGAAATTCCAGGGCATTCGGGGTTATCACTGTTAGTGGCATTCAGTGGGAAAGGCAGGGATGGCACATAGTCCTACACACAACAAATTACTCACATCCTACATGATTTTCAAGTATCTCACCAGATTATTCATGTAGGTAAAAACCTGTTTATAATTATCTGAGTTTACAACCTAAGTCCATTTTATTTTCACGATTCCTCTTTATGCTAAATTATCTAAAATGAAGTTAATTGTACAAATCAAAGGAAAACTGATTGTTTTCATAGAAATATCATAAAGTATTTTCTACCATTTCATAGAATCATATCACTGAAAGCAAAGCAACTAGACATCTGAGCCACCACTACAACAAGTACAATTCTGATTCATCAGAATTTTAGCTAAATCCACATGTAGGTGCAAGCTTACCTAACTCTTTCCTTATGTCTCCTGGAATATACTCCAATACTCTCATATTTAAATCCATATTTGTTATAAATCATGTTCCTTTTTTCCCCTTGTATTTCAGTTATGAAATTATATTGACTTTTTAAAATCACATGCATAGATAAATAATACTGTCTATGAATTTTGTTTGAGAATAATAAAGAGGACAATAAAAAAAAAAAAAAACAGGGATGTTGGGGCACCTGGGTGACTCAGTCAGTTAAGCATTCAACTCATGATTTTAGCTCAGGTCATGATTCAGGATCCTGGGACTGAGCTCCACACTCAGTGGGGAATCTGCTTGAGATTCTCTCCCTCTGCCTCTCCCCATACTCACCCTTTCATACTCCTTCTCTATCTCCAAAATAAATAAATAAATCTTAAAAAAAAAAAAAAAAAACAGAGGGCACCTGGGTAGCTCAGTGACTGAGTGTCTGTCTGCCTTCAGCTCAGGGTGTGATTCTGGGGTCCTGGGATCGAGTCCCCACAGGGAGTCTGCTTCTCACTCTGCCTATGCCTCTGCCTCCCTCTGTGTCTCTCATGAATAAATAAAATCTTAAAAAAAAAAAAACAGGGCTGTGAAGCACAGGTATAGATGGAGAGAAAGATGAGAACAGCAAAAAGGTATCTGGTAGAAACATATTACACAGAAGAAAGAAAGAGTGAAACCTGGAAAGCAGCACAGAAGGTATGTGATGAATGCTTAAAGATGAATGGGCTTTATGTAATCCTTTTTGCTAGGCAGAAATGCCACATTGGTGTTTGTCATGGCTTACAGGAGTTAGTCAGATGCATGGAAGGAATACAAGCACGAGAGTAAGGTAGACCAGCATTCAAACCCCAGTTCTGCCTCTTATGAGTCATGTCAACATGGGCAAATAATTTCAATTCTCTGAGTGTTGCTCACTTCAGCCAAGTGAAAGTCACATAAGGGCTTTACAAATTGGCTTTCCTGAATCTCAAAGTCAATCACCATGTCTGGCATATCATAGCCCTTTGACAGAGATTAGTTCCTACTCTCCTACTCCTAGATGTTGCCTCATACTAGGAAATAGTATGCCCAGAAAGAGAGAAAAGCCAAGACTATAACTGTATTAGGTATCTATTGCTCCGTCACAAAATACCACCAAATTGCGCCTTAAAGCAACACATGTATAGTTGACTCTTGAACAATGCAAAGGTTAGGAGTGTTAATGCCCTGCACAGTCAAAAATCTGCATATTTAACTTCTGACTCCCTCAAAACTTAACCACTAATCAGCCTACTATGGACCAAAAAAAGCCTTACCAATAACAAAACAGTTGATGAAATCACATTTGTATGATATAGATAGATAGATATATTATATATATATGTTATATATATATATTATATACTGTGTCCTTATAATAACATAAGCTAGAGAAAACAACATACCATTAAGAAACATGTAAGGAAGAGAAAATACATTTACAACATTGTATTGCAAAAAAATCTTAATTTTTTTTAAAGATTTTATTTATTCATTCGAGAAACAGATAGAGAGGCAGAGACACAGGCAGAGGGAGAAGCAGGCTCCATGCAGGAAGCCTGACATGAGATTCAATCCCGGGTCTCCAAGATCACGCCCTGGGCTGAAGGCAGCACTAAACCGCTGAGCCACCTGGGCTGCCCTGCAAAAAATCTTTAAATGGACCTGCACAACTCAAACCTGTGTTGGTCAAGAGTCAACCATTTGAGCTCAGTTTCTGTGAGTCAGAAAAGTGAGCATGGCTGAGTGGGTCATCTGATTGGGGTCCCTCCCTGGACCATCATCAAGGTGTCAGCTAGAGCTAGAGCTTCATCTGAAGGTTCAACTGGGAAAGATCTGCTTTAATGCTTATGTGGTTGTTGGCAAAATTCATTTTCTGGAAGGCTGTTGGACTGAGGCCTTTGGTTGCTCAGGACTGGTCAGATCCCTCTCTTAGTTACTGCCACATGGGCCTTTTCTAACATGGCAGCCTGTTTTATCAAAGAACACAAACCAAGGAGGCAGCAGAGTCTCACAGAGACAGAAGTCATATCTTTTGTAATCTGATAACAGAAGTGACATTTCATCATCTTTGTTATGAACAAGTCACTATATTCAGCACACGCTCAAGGGATGGTTATTATAGAAAATATGAGCCTTAGGAGATAAGAATCTACCTGCTATAAAATAAAATAGATAATTGTACATAATTTTTTCTAGATGAATAGGAAAATTAGCTGAGCCAAATACGTAAAAAATGTTTTTAACACTCAATCCATGAACCCCAACTTTTAAAAATATAACTCACTGATTAATTTTATGTATTTTGTGTCTTATACATTCCTATTAAAATCTGGTATAAAAGCCGGGAATATTCAAATCACAGTGCTCTTTGAGGTGTCTGGGTGGCTCAGGCAGTTGAGCATTCGGCTCTTGATTTTGGCTCAGGTCATGATCTCAGGGTCATGAGATTAAGCCCCACTTCAGACTCTGTGCTAAGCATGCAGCCTGCTTGGGATTCTCTCTCTCCACTACTTCTGCCCCTCAACCCCACCTCCCATCACGCACTGTCTCTCTCTAAATAAGCAAAAACAAAAAACAAATCACAATGCTCTTTGATTATATAATCCAACAAGAAGACAACTATGCTGAAAAATTTTTTTTATGCTGAAAACCTTTAAATCTGACAGCCAAAATTCTTCTAACTGCTTTGTTGTTCAATGTGGTTTCTAACAGAAATCATTGTTCTGTGTACCTGAATCCTGGCAAGCCTCCCCTTCACTAAACTCTAAATGCAAAACAAACCTAAAGATTTAATGGACTATCCACTAAATGCTCCTTCTTAATTCTCACATCCCAAAATGAATATCTGCATTACCTTAAAAAAAATTATCTTATAAAATGTAGTGGCTACCCCTCAAACACTGATGCAAAGCACCACAATCTATACGGTTCAGTGGTAAATAAGTTTAAAAAATTAACTTCCTAGAATTAACTTCTGCTACTGACCATACTCCTAAAATTCTCTATGATTTCTGGGATAACTTTGGAAATGCCACTGTTATTTAAAACATATCCCCAAAATCACCTTTATATGGGGCACTAAGTCTCAGGTGTCACCCAATCCACACTGCCCTTTTCTGAGCAGGTAAGACTCATGTTTATTCTATGAGGTTCCACCCTCACACCTTAATGGGATGAACTGGATCTGACACACATTGGACCAATCAGACTCTTTCCAAAGAATGTGAAAATCGGATAGAGGGACACTACACCCAGTTGACTTGTAGCACAGTAGTTCTGAGTACATTACATGCTTAGGCCTGGCGAACAGAACCATGTTGAAGCCATGGATACTGTGATGGTTAATTTTGTGTGTCAACTTGATTGACCCACAGGGTATCCAGATATTTGGTCAAACATTACTCTGGGAATGTCTGTGAGGGTGTTTCTGAATGACATTAATATTCTGAACAGGTAGACTCAGTTAAGCAGAGTGTCCTCCCCAGAATGGATGGACCTCATCCAATCAGTTGAAAGCCTGAAAATGCCCCCCCGCCCCCCGCCCCAAGGAAAGGGGAACTTTTCCTGCCTCGCTACCTAGAGGTAGGATGTCAATCTTTTCTGGCCTTCAGAGTCAAACTGAAATATCGGCTCTTTCTGGGTCTCAAGCCTGTCGGTTTTTGCACTGGACTTATACCATCATCATTCCTGGTTCTCAGGCCTTTGGACTCAGAATAGAACTAAACCATGGGCCGTCCTGGGTCTCCAGCTTGACAACTGCAGGTCTTGGGATTTCCCACCGTATAAACAAATAAGCCAACTCCTGATAATAAATCTTATATAAGTATCATATGCATATATGTATATACACTCACACACACACACACACACACACACACACACGCATAAATAAATATCCTATTGTTTCGCCACAGAACCCTAATACAGATACAGATACTAAGAAAAAGAGAAAAGCAATTTGTAGGGAGAAAAATGAAGTGATGTGTACCAGAAAAGCAGAAATAAAAGATCATATTGCCTATGGAGAAAAAGCATAGGAAAGTATCTTGTCCTTACAGTCCTTCAAAAGATCTGGTTGTCCATCCTGTCCTGGGGCACCATGAAACACTCTTGACTCCTTATAACAAATTCCATTTTACATAAATTAGCACAGTGGGTTACAGTTACCTACAACCCAAAGAGTCTTGAATAAGGTACTTGGTGAACCAGTGTTCCTGCAGCAGAAAGTCCCCATCTCTAGCTTGGCTCCCTGCCACATTCTGACAGAACACAGCAGCAGGACCGTTAAGACACGAGACCCCAGGGTCAGACAGAAACTGCATTCCCTTTCCAGCTTTACCACATACTAGCCATGTGACTGCTGCCAAGTTACTTCATCTCTCTAAGCCTTAGTTTCATGATCTAAAGACACATGGGGTCATTAGGAGAATTAAGGGAATTCTGAGCTCCAGGGCCATCATGGAAGGCCTTCCAGATAGCATCCTAGTTGTGTAGCCCAGTAGCTCTGTTTAACGCAGCAGCTGGCCCAGAGGAAGGGCTCCAAAGTTAGCCATTACTGTATCTTTCTTTTTTACATCCCATTCTCTACCTGATTGCTGCCAAAGCCACTCACTGTCTTAAGCAACTGAGGAGGGACACTTTTAACACAAAGTGACACAAGCACCTGCAACAATGTGTCAGTGGTTTTTCTGCTTCAACTCATTGTACTTTTCAAAATAAATATATATACCAGACACAACATCATCACACATAGTAATAATTACGGTAGCCATACTCTGTGTCTTTCAGGATATCATTCTCAACTGCCAAGAACCTAGTTTTTCCACCAAATCCCATACCAAAAGACAAAACAATGTCCTACAGAACAATGTCCTACAGAAGTATGCTGGGCTCTGAAGTAAGTCAATGAGACATAGGTTAAAATCCCCACATGTTGTTGGTCAAGTCTCTTGTTTTTTCTAAGCCTCTCTTTTCGTATGTTTTCAAGGAAATACTTCATAAGGTTTGGAAGGATTAAAATAAGTTATGTAAAGCTAAGAACGGTAATAAATAGAAAGTGCTAGCTTGTTTATTTCCAACCCTGCAATAACCAGGAACAAATGTATACTACTTAATAATATACTAATAATCACTCAACGGCCCCAAGAAAAAAATTTTGCTATTAACTTCTATGGGTCTAATATTGTCAAGTCAGTTAGACAACTTTACCTTAAAACAGCAGGGTAAGATTCTGAATCTAAATGCAATTAAACTTTTCCCTAAATGTAGGGTGGCCCTACATTTCAATTCATCCAGGATAGTCCTGGGCATAATTATTAATAGGGCCCCATTTCACTCTTGAAAGTGTCCTGGTTTGGATAATAAATTATAGGATCACCCTAAAGTAAAATCTCTCAGTGAAAGATAAGCTTTTAAAATTTGTTATTTCACAACCATGTCTGTTTACTGTGGTTTATTATAATTTAAATTTTTTCTGTCTTACCTTTGAAGCAAACTGAAAATAGAGAGCATTCAGGGTTCCATATCTACAGAGCAAGTAGCTTTCCATACTGCCCAGACTTGGGAGTTATGACTCACTGTAAGTCTTTACTGCAAGGGACAGGTCACATGAATAGAGTAACAGGACAGGACCATCTTGCTCAGCAGCAGTTGCTGAGGTTTATGGAGACCCACACCGCACTGTGCTGACTTACAATCAGGGAGCAATAGTACTTGACACACCTCTGGCATTTGACAGTATAAAATGTACTCTCACACTTGCCATCTAATTTAAAAAACAAACACCATTTTCTGCTCTACCATGTCATGTGCATCATCTGCCATGGCTACATAACTGGGTGGCCACCTGGAAAGCCACTGCATTAGCTCACAAGTTCTCTGAAGCTCGCCCTCTCTCTACCCAAGATCCCCAGAACTTGCCTGCCTCAGCATCTTGACCCTCACTTTCTACCCACCAACATGGATTTGAAGACCAGTTTGAAGTCTTCTTTTCCATTTGGAGCCCTGCCCCCTACCTCCACCAATAATGTTCAGCTCTGCTCATCAGCATCATGAAGCCAAAGCCAAAGATGAGAAACACCCTGTATACACTCCTACTCAAGAACATGTAGCCAGGTCTCCCCTTCACCTGGACCCTGCCCATTTGGAAAAAGGGATAAAACATTACACCCTCCCCATTTCATACACGAAGAAACCAAGGCAGGGAAGATCACATACCAGCAACACTTGAACTGGAGTGTGGGTCTTCTGAATCCAGAGTCCACCCTCTTCCTCAGACACCAGTGCTTCTCAAATTTCAGTCTGCATTTACAAAGTCAGCTACATATTTGCAGGGATCAATCCAAATGCAAATGTTGGGTCCCTTGGTCAAAAAGCAGGAAAAAAATCATTTTCCATTCTTCTCTGGTCTCCCTCATGATGGGTCATGATGGTTTTTTGTTTTGTTTTGTTTTGTTTTGTTTTAATTTGCTATTTACCCCTGGGCTCCTTCCACACAGGGATACTCATAGGGTAAGTACAGACCCTCAAAGGTGCCCAGAGCCTCCCATGTGCTCTGGACTCACAGAGCACATGCACCCAACCCTGACCTCCTCACACTCATGCCCAGGTCCCCACTGGAGGCAGAGGACAGCAGTAGATACTGGGCTGGGACAGAGGAGCTAGGAGCTACCCTAGCAGGATGAGGGGATCACAGATAAACTGAGACCCCAAGCACCCAACACATACTCCAGCGGCCCATCAGATTTCACTTACAATACACAGATTTGAAGATAAAATCAGTAAGAAGATCAAGACAACAATCACAGAGCATTAAACCCCAAGCACAGGGCACTCCTTCTGAGCATAGTCACTGCTCACATGGCCATGAAACTGGCCTTGTGCCGGGGATCTTGTTAAACAACATGACCTGAATAGGTCAGCCTGGGGTGGCCCTGAGACTGTGCATTTCTCACTGGCTCCCCAAGGATCCTAATGTTGCTGGCCTCAGCCTAGCCTTGACTAGTAAGCTTCTACAGAACAAATCTTATTTTTTAACTTGTTTATTATGTCAGAGCCAATTAAAGGCCTTCTATTTGCTTCATTATTCAAATAAGGCAGCCATAAAAACAGGCATTAAATACAAGTCATCATCCATTGTATCCTTAAAACTTGATGGATCAGAAATAGTGAATCTATTCACATTCATCCTATCCTCTTGCCCGGGTCTAAAGACATCATAAACAGAGACCAGAGACGTGCAAAGCTACTCCTGCACATTCTGATGTCACTCGGGTGGTCTTTGTGTAAGACAGCCTGATTCCTCCCCAGGTAGACATGCCACACCTGCTCAGAAAGGCCTGTTATTGGAAATTGTCCAGTACAGTTTTCCAAAACAGGAGCAAAGGGCCCGTTTCTTCAGTTTGTGGATGGAGAGACAGCAGCTGAACAGTAGACAGTTTTACAGGCACGCTCATTCTGGAATGGCAGCAACCGTAAACTCTAAGGGAGAGAAGGTACAAGGTTTCTCAGAACTCCTATAACAGGAGCTCTCAGACTGTGGAGTCTCACTCAGAGTCAACCCACAAAGCACACAGCACATGGAGAATGAGACCTCCAGCAAACTGAGCCTCAGTCTCTCAATCCCTAAAATGGGACCAATCACATTTGCCCAGCCTCTTGGGATGGAACCTCTGATCAAATCATAGGAGACCATCAACATGCAATTTTATGAACTACAAAGCTCGGTGTGAGTCCAAAACTGTTGTTATTTAACAGTTTAAGAAAATGCTACAGGTGATTAGTGGATGGTACATTCCAGCATGCTGTCCCACAGTATCTGACATACGTCTAGGGGATGGGGAATGCTAATGGAATACATTCTTTTAAAGGTGGTATGTTGTGAAGACTAACAAACCACTTTTATAACTGGAACAAACCATTCCTGCCATTCAGTAATACTTGGAAATCCATCATCAATTTGATTTACATGCTGTATCAATAAACCACACAAAATGTAGCCTGTGGAGCCCAAAGAGTAAACAAAAGTAAACAACTGTTTCACCTGCCTTGTTGGCGAGACAAAATGAAAATTCTGGCTACCTCAACTGGGATAATGCCTTTGGTCTCTGACTGGTTTGGTTATTTTTGGAACCTGTTATGGAATATTAACTTTATTTGCTCTAATTCTGCAGGAAGCCACATTAGAAGTGCAAGGAAATATAAATGATTAAAAAGCAGAAGTGGAAAAAAAAAGTAACCAAGTATTTTGCCCCAACTTTCATTAGCTAATATATCAACTGCATCTCTCCAAAAGTGCGAGACCCCAATTGCTATGCTTGCTGCAGTGCTGACATGACAACATTCAACCCAGTTAACTCGCTGGTGTTAGCAGATTTTTTTTCATTGTCTGCCTACAAATAAACGTAAGTGAAGGAATGATATAGGAAAGTAACATTTTAAATCAGAGGCAGGGTTTTCAAATTTATAATGTGGCAGTGAGGGGAAAATATGAAGCTAGCTGACCCACTGAGGAATCAAGCTCTAACCCAAGCTCTAAGTTAAAACCAATTGAATTAGCAAACCACAAAGAGTAAAAAATATCAAAATAAAACCTGATGTATTATTTAAAGTACACTAGTTTCTAGACCTCCCAGGTTCACACAATATGTTATTTTTTTTAAACCAGGTCTTTACAAAAGACACCAGCCTTAAGTTATACAAAAGAGGTTTTTAATCCCAATTAGTTAGTGTCCTTTGTTGATATTATTCTGCTTTTTCTGACCAACAATAACAAATAACCCCCAAGCACTAATGAATAACTAATTCCCTTTGTCTCCAAGGACAGTAGAGCCCAGAGAAAAAATGTCAGATGCCCTAAAGTAAAATAAAAAACCTTTACAATGAAAGTCTTCCCAGTTATATAGTCCTACGGGTGCTGCAAATGTGGGATTGTCTGAAATATTTAAATAGCTGTGTCAAATGTGCTTAACGTGGGGATCATAAAACTGATTTCCCAGATACTTTGAAAAATGCATCTCTACCAGTCTAATTACAATTCATAACTGTGGAACAGGAAGTAGAGAGAAATGCCATTATTAGTACAATATAACTGAGATTCTGTACTCACCAATCCTAGCAGGGCTAAGAAGTTACCAACTGTGGAATGCCCTCCACACTCACTCGGCAGCACAGGTAAACACTAAAGTTCTCATCTCAGTACATGAAAAATTTACACGTAGTAAGAAATTATTTTTAAAACTAACTTCTGGGATGCCTGGGTGGCTCAGCAGTTTAGGGCCTGCCTTCGGCCCAGAGCGTGATCCTGGAGTCCCAGGATCAAGTCCCACATCAGGCTCCCTCCATGGAGCCTGCTTCTCCCTCTGCCTATGTCTCTGCCTTTCTATCTCTCTATGGGTTCTCATGAATAAATAAATAAAATCTTTTTTAAAGGGGGGTGAGGGGATTAAGGCTCCCTTTGGTTCTTTTTTCTAAAATGAGATAAAGGGTAGGCACAAAGTGAAGAGTCTGATATCTTATCATCTATAAATAAATAAATAAATAAATAAATAAATAAATAAAATAACTAATCTCTACTGCCTTAGAAATGTCAAACTAAAGTCACTCCTTATTGTAGGACGGAGTCAATAAACAAATATACGGGCCTGGCTGAGAACCAGGGATCCCACTAACACACGTGCAAAGAGGAAGTGTGAGGAAGAACGCCATCACGTTGTATTTTAACTAGAACTCATTACCTTCCTCTGAGTGATTTCCTAATTCTGTCCACACACAGGGCCTAGAAGCAATGACACCCAGAGTCAATAAAATCATGATTTCCTCCAGTCTTCCAAAGATTTCCCACTAAAAGAGATCCAAGCTTTTTGGGCAAAGGCCAATTCCAGGTCTGGGGCAGGGAAGTGCAAGTGGGCCTGGAACATCTCCTTATGTGTGAAAGCAAGGAAGTGCCTGATGGGAACCTATCAGAAAGATACAGGAACTGGCCTGAAGGGACCCCCACCTGCCAAATGTGGGACAATGTGAGTATCAAAAAAGAACAGTGATAGTAATGAATTATGGCACAGTGGCTTTTTAAAAAGAATACTGAGGTCTATAGAAATTCTCAAAAAAGGAGAAACAGAAGTTCTTCTTTCCAGAAGATTACCAAATAATAAATACAGAAGGAATACGGGAATCAGAAAAATCACCATTATGTAGTTAATAATACAGTAACTGATTCACACAAGCATCATTGATGGAGAGCAAGATATCTGCATAATTTTGCAAAGATATCTGTATTAATTTTGAAAGGGAAAGTGTCCACCAATGCAGAGATCCTGATACCACCTTAGCCAGATGATCAAAAGCAGCATCACAAATACTGGAACAAAAGAGTATCCAGTGCTCCCAGTATATAAGCCGTAAGTAACCTATGTGGTACTCCTGCTAAAAACATTTCACCCAAACCTAATCATAAGGAAATGATTAGGTGAACCAAGTTGTGAGACAAGATAATCAACCTGAACTCTAAAATATCAACATATTTTGTCACGAAACACCAAGAAAAGACTGGGTAGAGGGCCATCCTAGGAAAAAAGGAGACTAAAGAGACATGACAACCAAATGTAATGCAGGATTCGTCTTTTTTTCTTTTAAGTAGGCCCCATGCCCAGTGTGGAGCCCAACATGGTGCTCAAACTCACAACCATTAGATCAAAACCTGAGCTGAGATCAAGAGTCAGACACTAAATCAACAGAGCCACCCAGGTGCCCCATAATAAAGAATTCTTGACTGGATCCTGAATCGAAAGAAAAGAACAGTTACAGAGGACATATGGGTTATAAGTAGGGGGAAAATAATATGATAAAGTAACGTAAAATATAAAATAATATAAAAATTAATCTGAATATGAATTTAAATATGTATTAAATTTTAAGATATGACTGAGCACTACTGTTGTATCATTCCTTGGTTAAGATTCCTGTTATCCCGGTTGTACAACATGAAAAACATCTGCTTAGAAATTTGGGGGTGAAATGTCACCCATGGGGGTGTTTTTTTTTCAAAGTTTTCAAGTTTTATTTATAATGGGAGAATAGTTCCAAGAGATGCCAAGCTTCCAGATGTATTATTGGCTATATATTAAATAAAAAAAAAAAAAAAAGGCTACATGGCTGGATTCAATCTGCTAATATTTGTTAAGGAGTCTGCATCTATTTTCATGAGACTGGCTTCTAGTTGCTTTTTTTCTTTCTTGTAATTTCTTTCTCAGGCTTTAGTATCACGATTATGCAAATAACTGTCAGGGTGACAGTTAATCTTGGGTGGGGGTAGAAATTGTCCAGAGATGCAAGGGGACTTGCTTGGCACTGGTAAGGCCTTTCCTTAATCTGTATGCTGCTGACCTGGGTGCGTTTTCCTGATGAAGTTTCATGATTTGTATGCCGATGAAATATGCACTCTTCCACATGCAGGTGTGGCTGGCCTGGTCTCTAGGAAGAAGACACTAAGAAGGAATGTGCAGGGTTTCTAGGGGGGGGTGTCTGTGAGGGATGATGGGAGAGGGACCCCCCCGCAAGAATGTCTGCAACTTACTTGTAAGTGGTTTGGCTTCCTTGAGAGAGAAAAAGGTAGCAAATGCTAAAAAGTAAAATAAAATATAATAGAATATAACATAAAATCTGACTTTTTTAGAAAGGTAAACTCAGGAACAAAGAATGAGTTTTATTTACGAAGTAAGGTGTGTATGATTGACTAACCAGGGAGACTTGAGTGGGGCTCCTGGGAAAGCCGATTAAAAGGGGTCAATTTGGAGGGAGTTGTCCCTTTTGTCCTTCGGCCTTTTGTCCTGCCTTCCTCCTTCACTCTTCTCAGAAGACAGACTCCAGAGCAGGAGCAGGAGTGGGGAAAAGATGAAGGGAAGTTCCATGATTGTGGACCTGACACCTCTGAGGTTCTAACCATCAGCAGCATCACCAGGGATGTATAAGAAAAATTAACTCCTGGGACACAGGTTTCTGAATGTTCTCAGTTCATGGCATTCTTAGCATCTCATTAATTTTTTCATGGTGCCCCTAGGCCAAAAGGAACAACTAACACTACCCTTTATTAAGTAGTTAGGTGCCAACAACTTAATAGTATTTATGTACTAACAATCTATTAGCTGTTTAAAAAAAAATAGTATACATAAATTAAGAATAAAGGTATTCTTATTTCATTCTTGAATAACCACTATTACTGATGGGAGGTGCATTCCAACCTGTGCCCTCTACTACTTCAGCTCTTGGAATTAGATTGGATGCTACCCTTTCAGCTCCCATTCCACAATGATTTTCATTCAGTACTTGCTCGTCTTTATCATTGTGATAAAATACACGTAACATAATATTTACCACATTAACCAATTTTTTTATTTTAAAGTTTATTTATTGAAGTAATCTCTACCCTCCACATGGGGCTCGAACTCAGGACCCCGAGATCAAGAGTCACACACTCCAAATTTGCCAGCCAGCCAGGCGTCCTCTATCTTAACCATTTTTACTGTGTATATGAAGTACCTCCACACTGCTCGGCAACCGTCACCAGCATGCATCCCCAGAACTATTCCATCTTCCCAAACTGAAACTCCATTCCCGTCCAACTTTAGCTTCCCATTCTCCCCTCCCTCAGTCTACAGCACCCACCATTTGACTTTTCACCTCTACAACTTCACTCTTCTAGGAATGCTGCATAAGAGGAATCATACAATAGCTGTCCTTCTGTGCCTGGCATAGTTCACTGAGCACAATGTCTTCAAGGTCATCCCTGTTGTAGCATGAGTCAGAATTTCCTTCCTTTTTTAAGGCTGAATAATATTCAACAGTAGCTATAAAGACACATATTATTTACCCATTCATCTGCCTACACTTGGGCTGCTTCCACCTTTTGGCATACAGAGTACTAGCTTTTCCATCACAACTACTGCAAAGTGGAGCTTTGCAAAGATATGACATCACTAAAAGGATGGAGTGCAGTCTAATGTTGAAACTGTGAACCTCCTCAAGCTAGTACTTTGCCTGGTGTCCAAAGGATGCCATGTATCCTTCTGTTTCCTTCAAAATTAAAAATATCTCATGGTTCCCCCGGAGTTTGCTGTGGTTCTCCAATGCCCTTGGTATACTATTTGAGAACTATGCTCCAATGATGTGGAATCCACTGTTTTTTGAGTTTTCAGTTGAATAGAACTCAATCCTTAATTAAGTAACTTAAACACTACAATCAAATTTATATTTCTCATGAAGTTCCCACTGGAGATTTCTCCCATTTTTCAAGTCAGAAATTTTCTGTGTGGCGATCCTTAAATGACATATTCTCTATACCCACTTCCACTGGATTTCTGAGAGATGGTATAATCACTCTCAAGGCTTAGAAAATGTATTTTCTTGGCCACCCTGTAAACTGTGCTTGCCCCAAAGCAATGGTACCCCCACTGTGATAGTTGGTTTCATATGCCAACTTGAGTAGCTCGTGAGGTGTCCAGACATTTGGCCAAATATCATTCTGGGTGTTTCTGTGAGTGTTTTCAGAGGACATTTACATTAAATCAGTAGACTGAGTAAAACAGTCTGCTCTTCCTAATGTAGATAGGCCTCACCCAATGAACTGAAGGCCTGAATAGAATAAAAAGCTGACCTTCCGCTAAGTAAGAAAGCATTCTTCCCTGACTGACTGCCTTCAAACTGGGATATCGGCTTTTTTTCTGCCTTTGGTCTCAAACTGAACCCTTGGTTCTTCCTGGGTCTCAAACCTGCCATCCTTCAGAAAGGGGGGATACCATTACCCCTCCTAGTTCCAGGCCTTCAGACTCAGACTAGAACTAAACCAGAACCTCTCCTGGGCCTTCAGCTTGCTGACTCCATATCTTCCATATCTTGGAAACTCTCAGCCTCCATAATCTATTCAGATATAGGTACAGGTACAGGTATAGATTCCAGCATAGATATATTTCCTATTGGTTCTGTTTCTCTGGATCCCTAGCTAATACAGCCACAGAGTCACAGGTTCTTTGGTACCTGTCCCTCTGGGTCCTGACACGGCCAGTAATGCATGAGAAAACAATGACAAATTCAGGGAGAGATGTCAACCTCAAGTTTATCACATCATCCTATCACATGATCCCCAAGTTTAAAACTCCTCCACAGCTCACCAGTGTACTCAAGATAGATCCCAACTCCTAAGCATCTCATCTGTAACCTTTATCTGGCCTCTGCTTAGTCCTCTCCAGTCTTGTCTCTTACCACAGTCCCTATACCCTCAATGTGGAATCAGGCAGAAGTTCATGAAACACACATGATGTCTCCCCTCCAGGTTTTTTTTAAGATTTTATGTATTTATTTGGCAGAGAGAGAGAGAGAGAAAGAAAGAGACAGAGCACAAGAAGGGGGAGCAGCAGAGGGAGAGGGAGAAGCAGGCTCTCTGCCAAGCAGGGAGCCCGATGTAGGACTCGATTCCAGGACCTTGAGATCATGATCTGAGCCAAAGGCAGATATATAACTGGCTGAGCCACCCAGGCAGGTTTTGAGGGTGATTCTCCCTCTATCCAGAATAAGCTCCAATCAACCTCCTCACACACACACACACACACACACACACACACACTCACTTGTACATACTCTTCCACAAGACATACAATTTGCATGCTTGTAAGGCTAGCTCCTCATCTCTCAGGTGTCTGCCTAGATAGCCTACTCTCCTCCCAGATCCACTTATCAAGCAGGGGCTGGAACCCTCCAAATGTTGCCCTAGTGCCATCAGTGTATCCTTACCAGAGCCCTAACTGTGCTATATCTTAACTGCCCACTTATTTGTCGAATTTTCCTAACTCCTTGAGGGCCAGGACTATGTTTTATTAGCTACTGTATCCCCAGAACAGTGGCTCACCTATAATACATGCTCAATAATTATCTGATCAGTAAATGATTGGATGAAGTTCAAAGAGTCCTAGATCACCATTCTCAACCTGTTGTTGGCTTAACTTAGGAACTGTCAACCAAGACCTGAAAGAGACACATTCAGCCACTGTTGGCACCATCCAGAGTGGTATCCAAGCTACAAGGCCAGAAGAGATAACAATACAGTTACCCTCGACCCCTAATCCATGCTCGTGCGTGGCCCAACCATGCAGATCCAGAACAGGCACTGTGAGCTCAGAAGCTGAGCAAGGAGGCAGAAAGTTGAGAAGAGGAGAATCGGGGGACAGCACTGATTTTTACAAGAGTTCCAAGATATATTAACCCTCAGAGTTCACTATCCCTGACTTAATGGAAGCATAATTTTTTTAAACTATGTATATAATTATACCCACTTCTGGTCACCATCAAAGTAACATCCCCAAACTCCTTACCAATGGCAATGCTGAAGTTATTTGTTCTTTCTAGACATTAGTTCCCTTGCCCCTTAATCAGCAGTACCATACAACCCAGGGCTGTTTTGAGGAATAACTGAGATTCTGTGTTGGAAGCACCCAATACAGTACCTGATACAGGCTTATTTATGACATAATAAATAGAAGCTGTTAGTACTATCAGCATTAATATTGTCAGCCAGGATTCAAAAACTGGGCCTCCACACCTAAAAACGCAAACACATGAGCCTGACATCAAGGAACGTAGCTCACCATGCTATGACGCAGCAACCTGACAAGGATCGAATGATTTTGGATGCACCCCCAGGGAAAGTTTTTCCTATGCTTGTTCTAAATATCAATAGGTGTGAGAAATAAAACAATCTAAAGTCAAACCTAAACCAAAATAAGAAAAAAGCTACGTACATATTTAGGGTTTTTTTCTTAACCTGTCCATTTATACCATACAGAGGAATACAAAGACACTAAAACAACTTTTTGGTTACTCATCTGCTACAAATGAGTATTCTCCTGAACTGGGTGAGTTATGAGTTAACTGGGTGAATGACTATTCCAGGTGCTGGCAATTTTATTTGGTAGTGTACCCACCTAATACAAACAATTAAAACCAAATGCTAAAAATACCTACCGGTATATGTAATTGTGCTATTTTATGTAACCAAGCTATATTTCACATGAGATATATATATTCTTTCTTTTTTTTCTAGCCCAAATACACATTTCATGTGCAACATCACTCATTACGTCAACATCAGTTCCTATAGAGTGTGTCATTCGAATAATTTGTTATTCTCCAACAATTCCGTAATTTTTTTAACAATTCCGTAATTTAAAATACATGTTATTCAAACATTACTGAACTAAAAGCACGTTCTCTCTGCACTTCAAATTAACCAAGTTTTCTAGTTCTTCACAAGCCCCAAAATACATCGTTTCATTATTCTCTTCTGGCTTCCTTCCCTCTTGTCACCAGCTAAACTACAAAACTTTTATGAGTCTTGCTCTTGGAATAATTTTTTATCATTTCTATGTATGAATTCCTCACTCTATTGGCTGTTAAACCTTCCCCCTTCTTATCCTTTTCCTTCCAAACTTTCCTTCTAGCACCCAACCCACATCATGATGGCTCTGGCCACCCCTCTGCTCTGTGGCCCAGGGAATCCAGTCCCTTTGTGCATCCCGAGGTTAGGGGCTTGCTAAACTGGCTCCTGCCCTCCACCACCACCACCCAGCCTCACTCCCTATGTCTGATCTTTCTGTCTCACCTTTCGCTCTGCTCCACAGCCCCATGAGGTACCACATTTACCCCTGTGGTCTCCTTACCCTCACACAAATACACATCCATCCCCGTACCAAGAAAGCTACATATCATTAAGAGACTATCAGCTTTGACCCTTACATTCAATCATGTGTTTTCCCATAAGATTTGCTGGCAGAGAAGGATCTGGAGAGGAGAAAAAAAATCGTTTCCACTTTGAAAAGATCCCAGAAAGACAATCCTACCTTTCCCAGGATTTGGAGGAAAAGGATTTCCAAACTCCTGCTGCTTTGGCTTTAAAGTGTGTGGCCCTGACATGCCTCCAGCCTGGGTGACCTGGTATCGTGGCTTCCCATTGGTGAGCACTTGTCTCCTGGGGCTCAAGGCGGGCAGATGGAGGGGGCTCTCGGCCATGTTGCTCTGAGGAGCCATCCCTCCTCCCGAAGGCATCTTGAGATGGAGGCTGTTACCAAGGCTTCCGATGGCAGGGCTTGCTGTGCTGCCACAGGACGTGGGGCCAGGAGTCCCAGAGTGGGCTTGGATGGGAGGAATGTGTTGGCCACTGACCATCCCAGGCCCCTGTGGGGTTCCTGATGTCCGGTGGAGACTCATGCTGCATGACCTTCCATTCATTCTGAAAAAACCTGTGGCCAGGATGGTCAAATATCCAATGGCACTAATGACTCCTTTCAGGCAAAGTCCAATAAGTTATCCATGGTGTGGGTTATTAGCCTGTTTAAAAAAATAAATACAGGCATTTTTAAAAGTAAAAATGAAACTAAGTCACAGTGAGTTTTCAACCTGTGTAGCATTCATATCAGGAAGAAAAGAAGCACTCTTAGCAAAACGGCCTTTTATGTAAAGCAGGGTCATCAAATACATGGTTCATTGGCAGGCACTCTCCCCTCCTGCATTCATGGTAGACATGGATTATGGATCACTGTATTGTTTTGTTTGCCACTGAGCCCTTCTCAATACAGTGCTCTTGGCAACTACAACCAATCAACTGGTGCCAGCTTGCAAAATGAAACTTATTTGGCTCCCTAGAAGATCTGTCCATACTAGTTCACTTTTGCTACAGTGAGTCTTGGGAAGTCCAAAGCATCACCTTTGCGAGCTGTGAGACCAATGCTCCAAAGTTTCCAGTAAACAAGCAAAAGGCAGATATGGCCTCTAAATGAAATTATGAGGATATTAAACCACTCTCTGATTTTTACTGTAAGAGCAAAATGTTCACAGTCCCTGGACTCACGTAAGATAAAAATAGGGGCTTGGGATTCTCACGAAGACGTCATATAACCACATATCCAAATACAGCAGCATCAGAGTCTTGGTTCCATAATGATTCTGAGTTATGGGGATGGAAAAAGAATCAACACCACAATACTCTCACCTTCTATTAAGATCCTAGAAAAGGAAAAGTCTCTGCAAAACACTTCATGGAAAGCATAATGAAAGAAGGAGGCAATTATGTTCACCATACACACCACACATAGTAAATCAACCATAGTTCCACAAACATGGTTCCATCTGCCACCCCACCGCCACCTTCCTCAAGTGACAAAGAAAGAACCAACATCACTGGTATGACCACAGGACATCATTATCCATCTGTATATCATAAAGTCAGTACTCTCTGGCTACAAATCTTTAGGAAAGGCCCTTCCCTCCCTTAACCAAAAGCTCATAAAATGTATATAGAGTCAAGGAGGTGACTAAGTGCCACTATTCCAAATGAATGACAAACATAGTCACAATCTGTATTCTTTTACACAGATATGATTGTCATGCAAAGAAGCCAAAGCTGAACAAATATAGGAGATATGGCTGAGTACACAGTGGTAGTAGTCAGATATTCTCTACTGGATGATTCCTACGTTTTCTCTAGGATCCACTCAATGTCTTAGACAAATATTCCCAACCAACTCTCAAATAAATGGCTCCATCAGCCATCAGGGACAGAATATTGGAGGGAAAACTCTCTGTGAAAAAGTTTTTTTTTTTTTCATTTATCCTTTTAGAAAATCAAAAGATTTGATTTTTAAGTCAAGCACTCACTGTGCCCTCTGCAAAGTTTAGTGTGTGCCCAAATGTTGAGAAACTTCAAAAATTATTAACAATATAACATTTGGAATGTTTCCCTCGCCTTTACCAATTTTCTACTTTATTAGGAATTCTATCAGTCCAGCATATTTCATATGGCCACACCATTCAATCCTGAGAAACACTCTGAGCCCCTGCTCCTGCCCTTCCTTCCATTACAGTCCCCAAGAACGGACAAGGAAAGCCAGCCTACCCAAACTTTATCACTTTAAGTTGTTTAATGGAACAATAAGAAATAAACCCTAGTACTAAACAGGTTGTTAAGATTTTGGTTTTTTACATTGGGAAAAATCCCAATGCCTTTCCAGTTGTGTCCATTTAAGAACTCCAGTGACTTATCATCTGGTCTGTTGAGTCGTGGGTTGACTGTGACCAAGAATCATTTCATATCTCTGTGCTTTGCCAGAGGATGTTGGCCATCTATTCTTCACTTATTCATAAAATAGTGTTTTCTGACTACTCTTAACCCGCAAAAGAGAGCACTTATTCAGCACCAACCAAAAGAAGTAAGTATATATGTTGTATTGGCAATTTGTTGAAAATGAGGAATCATCCAATATGACTGGCATTATGAGCCATCGTGAGTCCATGTGACAAGCGTCTGTAGATTTACAGACTATGCCCCACTTCCAGTTTTTAAAAACAAAGGAGTCATTTTTGGCAGCAAGATCAATACAAGCAGGAATTCTCATCAAAAATCTGGATAAAAACACATAAGTAGGTACTTAGCATTAGGTTAGATCATTAAGAAGGTTTGTGAGAAAAATAATGTGCTGAGAAGCTAATTAAGTATCAGATATTCATACCTGCCTGTCAAGCTGGACTTTTATTTTATTTTTAAACTGAACTCCTGTTTTAAATACCTTTAGATTGAAAGTAACAACAACAATAACAAAAATGCACTTAAATTTTATTACTAAAAAAGCAACAGCCAGAAAGCAAAGTGATGAATGCCATAAAGAAACACCAGTAAGGTGATGGCATACAAGCTAGGAAAACCAACCTCAAGACAAAATAATATAAACTCTGTGTGAAAATATGCTTAATAACCCAGTTTGCACATTAATCATGCCAATGGATTTTTCAAGCATTAGAGACAAGAATTTAAAAATCAATTTTATCTACTGGTATTAAAGTACTTTATATACTTTTTAGCAAGGCCATATGATCATTTATAATCCTAAATCCCCGCGTTAACAAAAAAGCAATAAACTGCTAACTTTTAAGAAAGATACATCCTTATTTAATCAGAGTAAAAACAGCACTCAACTAGAAGTCAGGACACCTAAGTTCTACCTCTGGCAAATCATTTATAACTTCTCTGGCTTACAGTTTCCATCTATAAAACAGCTGATGATAATCAGTACCATCTCTTGAAATTCTAATCTTCCAGATAATTAAGATAAGGAAGATTATCAAAGATACCCACTTAAGATGATCAAAGATAAATATGTAGATTTTATACCTATGACACTTAAGTCAAGAGGACAGGGTAGACATGAAAGCAAAAATAGTAACCTTCATCCACTCCATCAAAGCAAGAGCAGATAGGAGGTTCTCACATTAGCAGTGTGCTAAAAAGACAACACTTACCTTGAAAAATGGATAACAGGACTAAATTTGCCTACACTTGGGCAGCCCCGGTGGTGCAGCGGTTTAGCGCCGCCTGCAGCCCAGGGCGTGATCTGGAGACCCTGGATCCAGTCCCACGTCAGGCTCTCTGCATGGAGCCTGCTTGTGTCTCTGCCTCTCTCTCTCATTCTCTTTGCATCTCTATGAATAAATAAAATCTTTTAAAAAATAAATAAATAAATTTGCCTACACTTTGCCAAAAAGTAAAATCACAACTAATCAATATATCAAAACCTAACTGGTAGATTTCCATTGGCAGAGCATCCTTCTATTTAAAAATCTATTCAAGGGGCACCTGGGTAGGTTGGTTCAGCACCCGACTCTTGATTTCTTTTCAGGTCATGATCTTAGGGTCATGAGATCAAGCCCCACATTGTGCTTCTCGTTCTGTGGGGTATGCTTTAGATCCTCCTTCTCCCTCTGCCCCTCCCCCTCTCCACTGGCACACTCTCTCTTTTAAAAAAAGTATTCAAGTTCTCCAGAATTACTTTCTCCTCCACCCTCCACTCACTGCCTACCCCAAGCTATCAACAGAAAAAAAAAAAAAAAAAAAGAAGAAGAAGAAGAAGAAGAAGAAGAAGAAGAAGAAGAGGAAGAAAAAGAAAGGGACATCTGGAAATACAAATTTAGGGTACTTTGGATCTGATATATTGATACATTTAGAGTTTTAACGCTCTGTCCATTCAAACAATGAAAATGTTCATTCTGTCAAATGAGTCAACATGAGTTAATAAATCTTTCCATTGACCACTTTCAAACTCTTAAAACACACTCCTCTAAGTCAGGTCAGAAAGGAAATTACTTAACTTCTAAGGAAACTAAGGCACAAAACCATTTAATAATTTCACTGGTTTTCTGGAAAAGCTATGACTTTGATCAAAACACAAAATCATGACACTATCTTCTACCCAAGGCTCCAGGCACTGTGTCTCATAGATTAAAAGATCCAACAAGTAAAAAGCAACGTTAATTCATCCATTCAAGGAAATTCCAAAAACACGAGTCCATAATGCCTCTTTTACAGCCAAAAGCCCTTTCCTAGTAAATATCATTAATAAACTCATCTAGAGTCATAATTCATCTGATGAGCCAGTTAATTATTAATTTTCATACATCATTTCATTTCCTTAGGCTACATTTAGCCTTTGTTACATTTTCCATTCCTTATGCCACAAGTGTTTCTTACTCTGCATAAAAAACCTGATAATGAGACACAAAATACTGGTCAGCAAACAAAATGCTCCTGGACTGCTTCTTTTATATACATCTAAGCCATCTAAAATAGGGTTTTTATCGATTTTTTTTTATTTTTTCCCCCTTCGGGTTAATGATTGTGTAATTTCATTAACTGCTTTTTCAACATCACTGCCTTGATCATTAATAGGCCCAAGCTATTCCCCTGCGCTTCTCTGGTTACAGCTTTTGTAGCCAGAAGAATATAGAAATGAAAAGCCTATTGACAAATAATATAAGCTATTCTCATGCGCGGCTGCAGTGCGAAGCACATTTTGCAATTCAATCAAGGACAGATAGAGCTGAATGTTCTTAGATCCCAGGAGTTCATTTTAATAAGCAGAATGTACCTTGTCCTAACACAGGTGACTGACTCCTCAGAAAAGATTGTATAAACAAAAACCAATCTTGTAAGGCATTTTATTGGCAACAATATAAACATGGCTATATTAGATGAAATCAATAAATCAAAATTATTCTTGCCTGCAATTCTGACAAGAGGGAAGTGCAAACATGTGCCTGTGAAACTGGAGGATATTATAGAGGAAATGCATTAGATGTGTACAATATCATTTCTCTAAATTGAAAGGGAGGGTACAATATTATGATAAAATAACCCACAACAAAGTGGAGTTGATCATTTCCGTGGTTTCACAACGTTATTCAGTGAGACTGACAGATTCACAGACTTTACAACCGAAGTTACACAGAAACAAGGCTGGGTGGGATATTTCCACATGAGTGAGATGTAGAGCAACAAACTTATGGAGGTTACACCTGGTAGCTACCACGTATAGAATATAGTCAGGTAGGCACTGCCAAGGTCTGATGTCCATAATGCTACGAATATTAACATACTTATTCTGAACACTAAGATGTATGAACATTATTCAAGCAATATAATCACCAGTAAGATAAAATCTTACAAATCAAAGAGGTTTAGTGCTGAGTTATATCAATTACAAACATAAAGACAAATTACTGTTCCCTCCAGATATTCAAGACCATTCTTTCAAAGCCCACTCAGAAAAGATAACGTAATGAACATTATGGATTCCATCTAGTAGAATCCCTGACCATCTTATCTGTGGATTTAAACCCTTAGCTATCCAGGGATATACACATTTTAATTTTTTTATTTTTATATTTTATAAAATTTTCTCAATGAAAATAATCTCCCCTAAGTAGGGAATAAAACAACCAGCAGTGCCCTTTTAAATTTAAATTAATGGCTAAGACATGCCAAATGCAGACAGTAAACATAGGCTAAGGAAAGAAAACAAGAGCAAAGGAGAAGAGCAATATATTAAAAATTCAGTAACCTCTATTAGAATCCATTCACCATACTTCAGTCCATCTATGTAACTCTCATACTCCCCCAGCTCACTGAATGTCGCTACTTTTAGTAGTAATTATCTACAAACGTTTCATTTACTTTGTCTCAATCATTAACTCATCAATGAGTACAGAAAGTTGTAGAAATCTGTGACCCTATCACAAATGGCAAGGGAAAGGGGAATAATTAGGACTCTAAGAGATCACACAGAACGAGAATGAACTTGGAACCAAAAATATTTTTAATACAAACATAGGTATGTTCAGAAAAGTAACCATGCTGTGGCTCCTAAGTTCCTAGATCTATTTTTAACAAAGTGCTCTTTCTAAAGCAGTGTTTCTCAAACTGGTTGCAATACGATGGTAGGCCCTGAAATCAATTATTCAATGGAAAAAGTGTATTTTAATGAAACTGAACTGACTAGACCAAAATAGAAGCTACCAGAGTACATCTAATGTATTAATTGTTAAGTACTATTTTGTGTCTGTTACTTGTGGGTATACATGTCTGTATGTATCTGCAATGCTTATAGCGTATTTTGCCTAAGATGAAAAATATGTTTTATGGTGAGTTACAGTCAAAAAGGTATAAAAGCAACTTAAAAAAGCATTTAGACTGTTGCCTGCTCAGACACCTAAAAAGAAAAGCTGCAGGTATAGACAGAGTTGAACAGCCAAAGTAAAAGAAATATCAAATTATAGTTGCAATGAGCAAAGAATCTAAAAGTTCAACATTTTTAGCTTTATAAAACATAAGGATTCACCAATACAAGGCTATCCTCCTACCACTGCCATCTTTGTGCATTTGACTCAGTATCACTTCATCAGCCATGCTCTATAAACACCAAAAATCAACCAACTAACAAAATTAGGATCCAAATGACCCACAATTGTAGTGATTTCTCATTGTAGAAGGTAGGGGGACCTACCCTGAAACAGAATTTCCTTCTTACAATGCTAAAGGGGGACAAGTTTAAATTAATGCCTAACTGCCTTTGAGAACTGAGTTTTCCAAAATATGTTCTTAATATGAGTTAACCATCAGATCCTATGAAGAGGAATTTGAAATGGAAAAATGAACACATTCCTTATGATGTCACCACTGAATTAATTACCTGAATTGCAAAGAGTGAACACCACAGGGCCATGGTTTGAGACACAAAGGCCGCTTCAGAAATATAAAAGAAAAGTAACTAGCTGGAGATTTTTCTTTCAAAAACAAAACAAAACCTCCACACTCATACAAGGAGGTACATATGTAGTAAAACATGGCAAATGTAAAGTACATTCTTTGTCATTTTTTTGTGTACAAATAACTAGTTGGTCCATATGAATAACTATTTACAAAGCTAAAGGTCACAATCCTTTCAAACAGGTAATAAATAATTATTTATGGGAGGTTCTAGAGATAAAATTGAATTTATCACAGATTAAACCAAATATTCAAGCATATTAAAGTGTCCTGCATCACATGCAAAACTGATTTCTTTTCTTCGATGTAGTTATTGCCTAAAAGTGACCAATAAAACTATTTTTAGTGTTGATAGACAAAAGTATTACACAAGTTAAATTATGTTCACTGACATCACTGCAGAAGTATGAACATTCACAACAATGACTAGGCCCTTAACCAATATGACAACATATTTATTGAAGGGAAGGGAGGAAGGAAGGGAGAAAGAAGAAAAAGAAAAAGAAAAAGAAAAAGAAAAAGAAAAAGAAAAAGAAAAAGAAAGAAAGAAAACGGGATAGAGAAAAAAACCAACACGAATGACTCAGTCAAGTTACAGAAAGAAGTGGAATCTACTACTGGTCATGCTGAAAAGGTTGGGAAAACATTAATCCATTTCTTCACGCACAAGAATAACAAGAATTCATACACAGCCCTGGCATCTGCTTAGTTTTCTGCATATAGTGTGCAGCAGGCCTAGAAATGAAACTTCTTGGATCTGGCTCTGAACTTCAGGAAGAAATGATATTCAGAAAATCTGATCTGGAAGAAGAAGAAGAAGAAAGGAAGAAAGTCTGATCTCTTTACCAAGGCCCCTGGAACAGGGTCTGATCTGGTGCTGTAACCCTATCTGCCCATCTGCAGTTCAGCCGGGCTTCCTGCACCTGAAGGAATGTGCAGTTGTTCTCATTCTTGGCCTTGAGGAGATCACATCAGACGAGAATGGTCCCATCAGCTTTCTTCATTTCAAGTCTGCTCTCTACCACTCACAGCCCTTGTGATTCCAGTTTTACAGACAAATCCCCTGATTTTGTTCCCATAGTGGAACATAATTGGATCCTTGTTTCTGCTCATCCTACATGTTGTACTCGAGTCCACATGGGTGGTCTTTCCCCTCCTCCCTTCTTTGGCCCTCTTTTTCCCCAAATCCAGATCCTACTTACCCTCCATGTCCATCCCAAATCTGTAGGCCTTCCCTGATCCTCTCTTAATATCTGTACCTATTTGCAGAATGGTTAGAATTAGACTATCATACATAGTTCATAGGATTACAAAATATGAAATGAGACCAATCATGTTACTTCCTCAGCACAGTGCCTGGCACAAGGACCCAGTAAATGTTAACTGTTTTACTCAAAATACCTCTCTTGTAACATCCATAACTTTCTACATTACCTTATAGTTACTTGTCTGTTTCATCTCCCTGCCTAAATTCTAATTACATTAAGTTTAGAGGCCTTGTCTAATTTACCCTTTGAACTTTCATGAGTGCTTATATGTTCATAGATGGTTTTAGACAATACCTACACCTCTGTATTTTTCATACTACACATATTACACACATGTGGATTCATATATAACATTTATATATCACATGCATTTATTGTACTCATACTTGTACTGCTCATTAATATTGAAATATGTGATATCAGTAAAATATATAATTACATATTTGTACCCTATATTTATCATTTATTGCCCAAATAAATAACAGTGCAATAAGGTATAACTGTATGATAACAAACCCTACACTCTGTGCCAGTTTAATCACAGTTGCATGCTCCCTCGTTTATTCTTTTCTGTGACAGGAAAAAGTAGCCAGACACTATGCCAGTCTTCTAAGCAGAAACATTATTCTGGCCTTTATCTTGGCATACTCATGAACAATGAAAAATCGTAGCTAAAAGCTGGAAAACAAACACAGTCATTTTGTTACTGAGACCAGGCACTTCTTCTTTTGCTATGGGGGTTGGTGGCCCTAATGGGGATTGTCAAATGCATCTGGAGCACTCAGCTGGAATGCTGAGCTTCTCAGCATTCTCCTTGCTCATCCCACACTGGCTTTGAACTGGTCTTTCACTCTTGTCTGCTGTCCCCTATCAGACCATCAGTGGGATAGAAAACACGGCTTCTGTTTTGTCAGTGTTCTAATTCTATCATATTAAGTAATGCCTGACCAACTAAGTTCTGCAAGCTCAATTATTCCCACCATCTTTAAAGGGAAATCCAAATTATTTGACCTACTGGAAGGCTGTGACATCAGCAAAAGAAGCCAGATCCAAGAGTACATAATGAATTATTCCACTCACATAAGGTATTTTTAAAAACGGGCAAGATTAATGTATCTGTTAGAAGTCAAGGCAGTGGTTACTCTTGAGGGGGAACATAATGATGAGTGTGTGAAATGTTGGTAACGTTCTTTTTCTTGATCTGGATGCCAGTTTTTCAGTTCGGTTTAGCTAGTGAAAATTCACTAAGCTTAAGATACATGTTCTTTTCTGTATGGATATTTCATTTCAGCTCAATAAAAAACATGGGTTTTGTTTCAACTCCACCTTAAGTAAATGGAGAACCTGACTTGGGGGCATCTTTTTTATCAAACTACATGTTAGAGTCATTTAAAGATTCTGCCGTATGTCTCATCCTCCAGGAATGAGTAAGGCAGCACATTTTTGTTACACAAATTTCCTAGATGCCATTTATCTATTTTTTAAATTTTATTTTTAATCCTAATTGAGACCACGAAGCAACCAAACTTAGTGAAAAAGTTAAACCTTGTGTTTCCACCATCTTTATATTATCCTCTACAGAAAATAATTACAGAAACACACAAAAAAATGACTTCTCCAGGGAAGAGAATGTGCAGGAGATGCCACTTCCTGAATTATCTCCTTCAAAATGTACTTCATCTCTACTTGGAAGAATTACAAATTAGCATTACAACTCCAAAGATCAATACCTACAATATGAGAGGGGACAAAAGTGAAAAGAATGTCCTCGGGCTTAATTTACTAGCAAGAAAGAACACTCAGAGGAAAAAAAAAAAAAAAAAAAAGACTGAAAACACTCAGCTCTCTTTTGAAACAATGGAAAGACCACTTTCTACCATATGACTGAAGACATAGCTGGTACAGAACAGAACGTTAGTTTGCTATTTTCACCTTCCCTATCCTATTTTGGCCCAGTAGGAACTGCACCCACTAGGTGAACCGTGGAGTTTATCCCACCCCAGCCCCAAAAAGTTGCTTTTCCTATTTGGAATGAAGATCACTTCTAAGCAAATTAACAGACTCCATGTACTCAAGCTCTAGCAAACCACTCATATTAAGGAACTTGGTTAGAAGCAGGGATCAGAGAAAAGATGCCCTCTCACAACTGGCCCAAGGTGACCCAGGAAGAGAGGGAATTACAGCAGCACTTAGACTGAACCACTCATACTCAAGAATTGCTGACTCCTCTGAGCAACAAAGGAAAAGAATTCACCAATAAGAAGTGTTTTTCAAAGGAATTGGAAAAGAAATGTCCCCTACTCTTCCTTTCAAAGGCAGTGGCAGGTCTGATGTGGCTGCCATAGACAACTGGTGAAAACACAGGAAAACTGCAGTGCCTTTACATGTGATCTCTCCCAGCTGCAACAATAACATGTCATAGCACACTCCTGTCTCTATGTGGCTGCAAGCTTTCCCCCAACCTTCATATGGGCAGATCCTTTTTCTAAAAATCTTTGCATGGTGCACTTATTCAACACTTCACCAAGGAAGCAAAATTAGGGGAAGGCGAAGAGGAGGAATGGGAGGATTAAAACCAAATAAATCAATTTTATACAAAAAAAAAAAAAAAAAGCTTCCCAGTTTAGTGTAAAAGGGTAGTCTAACAGAGAATGTGACATGGGGGAAACGGATGTCTGGCTAACTCCCAATGCAGAAATCATGACTCATCAAAGCTTTCAGTGGGGACATAAGAAGGCTTCACATTTGTCTTGAGTTCACCTTCATGCCAAGAGAGGCTCTCTGCACCAGAAACTGGGGAACTTCATTGTGTGTCCAGCATTTGTGACAACTGACTATGAGGGCTTCGACAAAACCCTACAAGTCTCTGGATCTGGGTTTCCTCATCCATAGGGGATCCATAGCCAAGGTCCTTCTAGTTTTTAGTCTCTACTTGATATTCCCAGATTCCAGATCCCAGATCCTAAGGGGAATCGGTCCGCTGGGGGGAGCTGCAGTACATCCCTCTTCTCAAACTCCAGCACCCCGCCCCCCGCCCCAGCCCAAACTCTGGGGGAGATACTGAGGTTCTGGAAGTAGATGGGGAGAGGGTGCAAAGCCCTTTTCTCCGTAAAAGGGGCCACAACCACCAGAGTCCAGTCCCAAAAGACGCTGCTCCCTGCCATCCCGGAAGTACCCTCCAACCCCCGCCCCTGCCCCGGGTTTAGATGCTCCAGAGATGAGGGCCTCGCGGAAACCCAGGAAGCCTAGCAGGAGGTGAGGAATACAGAGCAGACGGGCGGGTGGGGGGGGGGGGGGGGGGGAAGGGGGGGGAGAGGGGGCTCTCCAGGCAGGAGGAGGGCCTGAGAGATCGAGAGGTGCTGGGGACCCGCCGGGCGGGGAGACACGACTGGGGCAGGGTGGGAGGAGGGCAGCCCTTATCCCGACCCCCTGGCGTGGCCCGCGGAGGTCGGAGGCCCGAGCCACTAGGCTCCCCCGCGCGGAGCGAGGGGCGGGTCTGAGGGCGGAGGCGGCAGGGCCCTGGCTGGGGCGCGCTGTTGCGACCCCGTCACTCGCCGGCCGCCTCTGACCCTAACCCTCCGCCGGGTCCGCGAGCTAGCGCAGCAAAACAAAACAAACTCGTGCCGGTTTCCTGTTGTGCAACCCAGCCCCGAGCAAGTCGGGCCGAAAGGGCGCCGCCGCCGGCCCGCGGCTGGGAAACCCGAGCGGGGAGAGCAGCGCGCTGCCCTTCCCGGCCCGAGCTGAGCTGGGATTCCGGGGCGGCTGCGGCCCGGGGCTGCCATCCAGCCAGCGTCCTCACCCTCGGGGCTGCTTTCGCTTCTCGCCTCCCAAACACCCCCAACAAGTGGAGGGCGCGACCCGCGAAGCCAGAAACCACCTTTCCCAAAGCTTCTCCCTCCAGGTACCTAACTGAATCATCCATAGGATGACAAATCACTCAGGGCCGAGTTTTCCAGACACTTGGTAACTTCCTCGTCCCCGAGGTGACTTGTCACTCCAGTGAGTAACTTGGAAGTGTCGCTTGGGGCAAGGTGTGTGTCTAGGAGAGAGCCGGCTGCTCAGTCACGCTTTCCAGAGAGCGGCCCCGACAGACTTCAAAACACACACAGCGTCATTTACAGGGACTGGAGCTGTGAGCGGGACGGAGCGGCCAAGACTGAGACATTCTCCAAACAGTGCTGACATTCTGTCGGGCCCCTAAAAATGTAAACGCAAAGTGACGAACCCGGTGGGGAGTGTGAGCGTCTGAGAATGTCTGCGCCGCTTGCCGCGTGGGAGGTTACAGTTAGAGACCTGGCGGCTGCGGGTCACGGAACGACTCCCAGAGACAGACCCCCCACCCCCACCCCCACCCCAAGAACCTTCGGAGCAATGGGGACCTTGTCTTTGGGGGGATCCAAGTGTGCAAAACGGCCCCAGCGGAGTTCCACAAACACGTGGGTCTGGAGAAGGCATCGACAGACCCGTGAGCGCGCGGGACCTCCCGTCCCCCATCAGTGCCCACTTCTTCAAAGTTTCCCTTCAGTCGGGACTCGGGGGCGGCGTGCAGGACCAAGCCCGTGGGTCCTGTAACTTGCCTTGACTGTGTGGCCCTCCGGCCCCTGCTGTCCAAAAGAAAAACCCAAAACAAAACTCTTCCTAAGTAAAGAAACTTTAATACCTTGTTGGTTCCCTTTCCGTCTTCCACACTCGGTGCTCTGAGGCAACTGACAACAGGGCTTGACGCCTCATCCAGGGCTGCTGTCTCAACAAGCAGATCTTTTAGAAAATCTCGGGCTGCGGGTGCGAGTATCCTTAAACCCGCGCGAACGCCACGGGTTCCGCGTGGAAAACTCTTTCCAACCCCTAGTTTGCGTCTCCGAGCGTTAACTCCCCCCCACTCCCAAGCCGGCTTCTCCCGCCTCCCGCCTGCGAGCAAAGTTCCTATGGTATCCACTTACCAGGTAACCCGGATTTCCACAACAAAGCCAGGCGTGCGGGTCCCCTCCTCGGCCCGCCTGCGAGTGACAGCGGCGGCCGCCCTTCAGCGCGCTCCGCGGGTTCTGCGTCCTTCGGGAACGAGAACTCCCATCCAAGCCGGGGACGGAGCGCGGAAACCCGGCCCAAGCGCCGTGTGTGTGCGCGCGCGTGTGCGAGGGCAGCGGCGGCAGGGGGAGGAGGAGGCAGGAGGGGGCGGCCGGACCCTCGGCATCAGCTCATTCTCCCCCCACACGGACACAGACACAGACACGCGCAAATGTTTTTAGAAAGTTGAGTTTCGACTTTGTGCCTCGCCTGTCCCGCTCATCCTCGCCCTGCGTCTGGGGGCCGGTGCGGGATGCTGGCTAATTGCTTTCGGCGGGCTCCGTTGGGGGAGCGCTGGTGCGAGCCTGGACGGCTGCGGGCGGGCGGGAGGGCGGGCGTGCGGGGAGGGGCAACGGTATCGGCCCTGGCGCTGGTGCCCTTGCGCGCCGCGCTCTGGGCTGCTGGGGCGGCGCAGTGTGGACGCGGCTGCAAGGGGAGGGAGGTGGGAGGGGGAGGGGGGAGGGGGGGGGGGAGAGGAGAGGGAGGGAGGGAGGGAGGGAGAAGGCGGCCCCGCGAGGAGTGTGGATGTGTGTTCGGCCGCGAGGGCCGGCCTGTAGCCAGCTGCTTCCTGAGTGTGAGCGCCGGAGGGGGAGGGGGAAGAGGGTGGGGGCGGGCTCGCCGGTCACCAGGCTGACCAATTCGATGGCCGCGCTCGTGTCTCCCTCTCCACGCGTTCACGCACGCACTCCTTCCCGTGTGCCAGGGAGTTTAGGAACTCCAGAACAGAGTAACAGCAGAGAGACACTGCCTTCTTCTTGGGCCTTATTTGTTGAATTGGCCTTTTTAACGTGAAAAAGTGTCAAGAGTTTTGACAGGATCTGATGTCAAATAGTAGAGAACAAGTGAAAACAAATACCCAATAGTAAAATACAGAGATAAAAGCTTTTTAAAAAGTGGTAAATGGCAAAAGTGTCTTTCTGATACTTAGGATTAGATGAACATAACTTTGAAAATGGCTAGGTGAAGCACAGAGGATGCCTCTGGCATCTCTTCTAAGTATAAGCAGAGAAGAAATGGAAATGTTACCTGAATATAAAATTCTAAAAACAGGCTGTTAGGAAGGGAGGCACACTCCCTGCATGTATAGCATCTATTCAGTAATACTTGCTCCTTAAGAATTCAACCTCCTGGGATGCTTGTGTGGCACAGTGGTTGAGCATCTGCCTTCATCAGCTCAAGGAGTGAACCCCTGATCCCAGTCCCACAACAGGCTCCCCATAGGGAGCCTGCTTCTCCCTCTGCCTATGTCTCTGCCTCTCTCTGTGTGTGTTTCATGAATAAATAAATAAAATCTTTAAAAATTTTTTCAACATCCTCACCTAAGCTGTGACCCCAGCCCTTCTACTTGGCTTGGTCAGAGCCCTCAAGAGACTGTCCCCAGAAGGCCAACTACTAGTGGTTCCCCACATGTACTGCTACATATGTACAGACTTGCATCTTGGGAATCAACGTATATAAAACACAAATCCCCTCCAGTTAGGCCTTTCTGTGGTGACATTCAGAATTCTGGGTGCACCTGGGTGGCTCAGTCGGTTAAAGCATCTGACTCTTGATTTTGGCACAGGTCATGATCTCAGGGTCTTGAGATCTAGCCCAGCTACATCTCCACACTCGTTGTGGAGCCTGCTTAAGATTCTCTCTCCCTCTCACTGCCTCCTTCTAAGGAAAAAAAATGAATTCCACCAATCCTTATATTCTATTCCAGGGCTTCCACTAAAATATAAATGAGCATTCCTATGAGCAAGATAGAAGCCCTTAAGTACACAAATGACTTGCCCCAAAAAGCCAAACCAAAATGATTATTGATAATTTTCATTTATCTTATTTCAGAAAGAATATTACTAGAGTGGGTCTGTATCCAAGATACTGACATCATACAAAAAAGCCCATTTTCACAATCCTTATGTCTTGTTATGATCTGCTTTTCAAGACTCCCTTTAAGGAAGGCATTTTTCCCCTCTGCTAAAGACACAAACTCATCAGAATATTAATCATCAGAATATCTGTCAGCAGAAGTAGAGAGAGGGAAATAAATTTATAAGTGCTTAGGATATGTCATTCTGTCAATTTTCCAGTTTCTCTCTCTGTTCTTCATCTCCTTTTAAATACAAGTATCCAAGCCCAAGATGGCAATAGATGGGCTCAACCACACACAAGAAAAGGCTCATAAAATGAAGCATGCAGCAACATCACAAAAACAAAGAAACCAAGTGGTAGAAGTTGCTATGACTATTCCATTGTGGCTAGTTATTGCAACATGCCTGACATTCACAGAAAAACTCTTCCTCATTAACTCCAGCCTTCAGGAACAGAGCAAGATGGGAACACTGACCCTTTAATGTGCTTTGGGAAATTCTCTTCATCCAGACTCTTGTGCTGTACATAGGGCTCCCCAGGAACAAGACAAGCGTGGGTGGAAGCTGCAAAAAAACCGATCTACCATCTCTTGAATATCATCTTAAATACAATAGTTTTCATGCATGAAACGATATCCTAGGGGCTTGAAGAAGCTTCTGAAGCTTCCTACTTGATAGGAACAGCTTAGCTGGAAGAGAAAAATATTGTGCTACACCCTACTTTAATCAGTGGCTCATGGAAAATAAAACACTAGGAAAGCTATGAGTCATTAACCTGGAGATCCCCAAAATTCTCTTCACTTAGAAGAGACCTACGGCAGGAAAGTCATTTTTTATTTAGGTGGGATTTTCATGAGCCTCTAACATTCCTATACTTTACGACTAAATATGTACAGTACTTCATTTGACTTTTTTTTGGGGGGGGGGCAGGAATGTAGATCAGCAATGTCCTTATGTTCCATGGGATATAGTAAAGATGCAGCATTCCTAATAAAATCCTGGAGTGACTCAGAATGAGATCTGTACCTCTTCTAGACTGAATTGGTCAGCAGGGATGGAGGAGGGGAGAGTAAGAAATGGTGGGAAAGGAAATAGTGTAGTTCAGAAATGACACTCTTCCTTCCCTGTAAGCTCTCCATCATGCTTAGGAATCACACCCTGGCAGCCTTTCAGCCAGAGGTGGGAACTGCAGTCTAGTTGCTCTCTTCCCTCTCTGGAGCCATCAGTTGTGTGTATCTCAGCCTCTGACTCAGGGCAGCCAACTCAGCAGACAAAACCCTGCTGCCAGCTCAAGTCCAGTTCTCATTCACTAGAGAAATATTCAGTGAGTACCCACTCTGTCCCAGGACAGGGAGTAAAGGAATTAACACTTGCAGGCATTGTGCAAGGGAAGATGTCACATAAAGCAATTTGCCCAGTGCCAGAGATACAGCAAACCCTTAAGAAATGATGGCTCTGCAATACAGAACCTTATCCAAGCAATTTCCAAATGGCCATTGGTAGTCTCCTACATGGAAGCCAGGAAGCTGAAGCCCAGTAAAAAGTTATAGAGAGTGAGGGGCAGAGCTAGGTTTGTCAGTCTTGAAGCCCCAAGTCCTTGTAAACTAAAATAATACCACATGTTCTCTGAATTTGTACAAAGTACACTGCAGGTGTATAAAGTGCAAGCACCTTGTGATCAATGTCAGATAAGCACAGGTGACTGTGGAGGAGGCAAAAATCATTTCCTACTATACATCCCATGCAGTAGCTTGGCTGTTTCAGCTGAACTTCAAAGAAGGAGTATAGAATTGATAAGCCAAGAAAGTCATTACAGATGGAAGGAATAAGGAGCGTCAGAAAGGCACAAAAGGCATAGATCCTGTGTATCTGCTCACACCAAGCAAGAGTACAAAATAGGAATATGCACAGTCTCATACAGCAACATCAGCAGAACACAACGGACTCTGGGATGGAACATCTTAGGTGCAACCCTACAGGAGAACTGTTGTTTGTGTCAGTCTGAGGAATCCACCAGCAAACCTTTACAAACTTGCAAAGAACTATGATCAGATTCCTACTTCTGTAAAATGTATATAGAGAGAAACAAGCTTTAACCCCCAAAGGCAGACAAGTTGAACTAACAGCACCAGGGATAGTATGCCTAGCTATTCACACACACACACACACACACACACACACACACAACCACATGGGAGATGGCAAGAGTCCAGTTATGGAGAAATGCACTGGAAAAAGTCAGTGTTTGCCAACTTAAAGAGGGGAAATAAATGTGTCAGATGGAAAATTTCCATTTTACCTTCCTAAGCGAATAGTACAAATAGTGGAATGTTATCAGTGCTTAATACCCTCATAAAACGTTTAAGTTGATCTTTCTACTAATTTTGCCACAAGTGCAGTCAGCCCAGACTCTCCTGCTTCCACAGCAGTGATGCAATTTTTAAAAAGTATTTACACTCATTACATTCATAGCATCATACCTATTTTCCTTTCTCAGATTGAAACTGTGAATCAGAGTCTAAAATGTATCACTCAATATGCAACTGACCAATACTGAAGTATTTTACTCCATGCAATGCCTCATCTATTTTAATTGGTAAAATTTTTCTTCCTATCTTATACAGACCCGATTGAGATGCATCTTGTGTTCTACAACGGTGACAGGATATTTCTTGACATACTATTAATGTGTATCCACAGAGTTTACCAAAATAAAAAAAAATAAGTTCAAAGACATACACAATATTCCTACTTTTTTTTTTTTACCACTTAACATCCATACTGGCTACTTCTATATGCCACCTAAAATAAAATTAATTACCTCATCATAATGCTACCTATCCATTAAGTTCCCTTCTCTCAGTGCCTTCTCATTGGTAGAATTTACAGTTCATCAGCCTTTCATGGTCTAGCAATACAGCTGAGCACTAGTAAGTACTTAATGCTAAGTGAGTGGATGAATTAATGAAGAAGTGAAAGAACATTTTTTCCCACTTTGAGAGTTGGTGAATGGCACTAACGACTGTCTCTGCACATCTATGTAATCATTCCAATACTCCAAAAGGGTCTAAACACCTGTCACTCTCTTTCTGTGCCCCAAGGCTCATCGTTGTAAACCGAAAGTTCTTCCTTCTTGGGGAAGAAAACTGTCTCAGCAATGCTTACCATAAGGAGGGTGAGCCGCCTCCTCCTTTGCTGCCCCAATGATCCTCCCCCATATGACACCCCAGTCCTCCCTCGTGCCACACCACACCAGGTCATCTGCATCACACCCTGAACAACAGGAAAACATATGTACTAAATTATGGGGAGAAAAAAAGAGGGAAAATATGGACCAAGGGCACAGGAAGGAAGATGAATTTCTTCAAAATAAGAGGAAGCTGGGGTGCCTGAGTGGTTCAGTTGGTTGAACATCAGACTCTTGATTTCAGGTCAGGTCATGATCTTGGGGTCCTGAGATCGAGCCCCATGCTCAGTGAGGAGTCTGCTTGCCCCTCCCTCACATACATAACATATGTGAGCTCTCCCTCAAATACATAAGTAAAAATCTTTTTAAAAAATAAATAATAAAAAACAAGAGAAAGTAAAGGAGGCAAGACAGCATTAGGACAGCTTCAGAATAAGCAAGAACAATGAGTAAGTTGTGGACAGAATTAAGCTCTGAAAAAAAAAAAGTGATCCAGTGGCTCTTCAGACTCCTTCCCACTCACCTAAAGTTCTAAACAGACCTGCCTGCAAGGGGGTTTGAATGTACTTGGAGATTGTCTACAAATTCTTAGGCTCCGTGATGCTGAAGTACTCAGGCGGTTTTCAGATCCATAAACATTTCTATCTCCCTTTTGACCCTGTAGAGAATGGAGGAGTACCATTTTATTGTCCATCAGACAAATGACCAACAGTCCCCAAAGGAGACCTGCCCTAGGTAAAGCACTGACTCCCTTCAGGCTGGAATGGTGTTCCAAGTTCACTGTCTGCATTACTTCCCTTAATTCCCACGACATCCCAATGAGGTGACAAGTTCTATTTTATAAACGAGGAAACAAAGGCAGAGAAAAGTAGGTTATCTTTCCAGCGTTACCCAGCTCCTGGGGAAATGGTCAGGCTTCAAAGAGAAACATTTCCCACATTAACCATTATTCTACTCTTCTTTCCATGCAGGGAGCCCTGCTTCCACCAGATACCTATTTGTTTATTCACTCAAGCAGGATAGTACATTGGAAGGAGGGTGACTCTAAAATCAGAAAACCTAGAAATCCTAACTCTGCCACTTTCTGGAAGACCTCTGGCTGGTTCCTGAACCACTGAGGACCTCAGGGCTGCTACCTGAGTTATTGCAAGGATTGACTAGGAATTGCAAAACTGGCCGGCACATATGCACAACCAGGGGCTTCCTCTGGCCAGAGAGATTGGTTCACTGATGGGCATATGACCCAATTTGGACCAATATAATGTAAAGAGGAGAGCTCTGGCTACAGGGACTA